>NC_141757.1:0-356666 GCF_982258835.1 Parasteatoda tepidariorum | reverse complement strand
ATAGCAACTTGCACTGATGGTTTGATTGTGTTAAAGCATTAAAAATTTCCATCGTAGTATCTTAGAAATCAAAAGTTAGAACTGTCATGAACAACCATGATCCCAATGTAGGAATTCGGACTGATGGTCGAACATAGAAAGAAAAAAAACCAAATTTTTTCTGATGGTATAACCAGCAAGAATTCCTGTTAAACCATCATGGAAATGTATAGTTGGAACCATTACGGATCATCATGAAGTCCATGAGAGTCAAACATCTCTAGATGGTTAACCATCACAGTATTAAAGTAGAATCGTGAAATGATGGAAGTTTGTTGCCATATCAAAAACAATGAAATAGTAATGGAAAATGTTGGATGAGGGAGACCATCCAATGATGTCGAACCATCATAAACCGCACCGAAACCAACATTTTTTTTTTTTACAAATGGCAGGCAATGAACATTTGTTACTCATTTCACGTTACCCAGTGGCCACCTGTGAACCAAAGTCACGGAGGCGAGCAACATTTGCCCACGCCACAAACCCGTTTATAGAATGGGCCACATTCACACACAACAGAGGACAACACATAGAGAGAGAAACATCCATGCCCAGAGCGGGACTCGAATCCGCAGCCATTGGATTCGCAGTCAGGCGCGCTAACCGCTCGGCCACCTGGCCGGCACTGAAACCAACATAAACCATCAAAATTTTTTGATGGGACCATCGAGAATTTTGACTTGTGTTGTTAATTCTTCCGTGTTAATTCTCCTCAATTGCCTGCTGACACACATGAACCAATTTTCCTCAGTGAGCTGATCATTGAGTGGTTCCTTTCTGTCGACCCCCCCAAACGGAAATGAAAATTAGTTTCACTCAAGATGTCTTCCACCAAAGAAGGCGAGTTTGTCCCAATGTCTTCAGAGTTGAGTTCATAATGAGTAGACAACGAAATCGAAAGTAGATTGTCGGGAAAACGATCGGGTGCTTATGGTATACAAGATATTAATAATAATAATAAAAAGAAAAGTTTTACATTCCTGATGAGAGCAGTTCTGTGAGATCCTGTTTCTCACAGATTGATTCTAGATGAAGAAGCGAAAATAAAGTCATGCATTGTTTCTTTCAGACGCGTCCCTTGATGATGATGATGTTATCCTATTGCAATTACAATTCCGTGGGCTCTGCTTCCTAAAAACAATGAAACGAATAAAGCCTCTCACTTTGGTTACAAAAAATAACTAAATCATTCAATCAATGAAATTTAATAAAACTCTTAGGCAAATAAGAAATAGAATCTGTATATATATATATATATATATATATATATATATATATATATATATATATATATATATATATATATATATATATATATATATATATATATATATATATATATATATATATATATATATATATATATATATATATATATATATATATATATATATATATATATATATATATATATATATATATATATATGGGTCATCCTCACAAAAACAGTCATTTTCATGTCCCCAGTATATTTTATGTTTGTTTTACAACTTACGAAAAAAAATTTTTCAGGGAAAGTGTCCTTCAGAATGCAGGCTAACAAAAGAATAAAAATAAAATTATCAATTTTTATTTTTTATTTATTTTAGGTAATTAAAATATACCAATATGTCATTCCCTCACTTGTCCCCACTGTTGATTTAAAAAAAGAAAAAATTGTTTCTGAAATAAAAATAAAAAAATTTACGAATTCGTGTTTTTTATTTCAGACTATTGAAATATAGAATTCAGAAAATCAATTTTAAATTTAATTTCTGATAAAAATATTAACACAGCACTATTTTAAACTTTGTCCCTAGTGTTTCGCGTCATTCCCTCACAACAATGTTCTTATCACCTGCAATCCTCTTAGAATAAAATTTTTTAATAAAAACTTTAGCAGTTAACAACTGGCATCATAGAACAAAATTGCAGTATGTTTCCATCTTCAACTTAAAGAAGCTTTGCTCTGGAATAAATTTGAATGAATCAAACCAGGTAAAAATTTTTACATTTGTCATTCCCTCACGTCGTTTTTTAGAGTAAAATAAAATACAACTTCATCGAGAAAGTGGATAATTATATGTTGCTTTCTTGTATGAATATAATGGTATGCGATTGATTTCAGAAATTAATTAGGCCTAACTGTTATTTTTAAATTTTATTAAATTTGTCACTCCCTCACTAGTGTATAAAGTGAGGGAATGATTCAAGATGAGTATATTATAAAAAAAATTTTTGATCAATCGTGCCAGCCAATTTTATTTCCCAAACCTTTAAAAACTATTAAGTATATAAAACTAAATTATAATAAATGCTAGATATACTTAGTATAATGTTATCATTTTCAAACTTGAGGTAGCTGTAACTTAGAGAAAAACATGTATTAAAATAAAATATCATTCCCTCACTTTTTAAACAGGGAAATTAATCAATTTATTTAAATATTAAGTATAATTTATAGGATATATACTTTCTTTATAATGCCATTACATATTTCTATTAATATAAAAAGTTTCAGAGCTTTTTATTCACTTTACTTTTTTGGGATTTTATAAACTGAAAAATGACAGTTTTCGTGAGAATGGACCCATATATATATATATTCATATATAAAATTTTCATATCATATTATAATTACACTAAAATTCATTATAATTACTGAAAAATCATTAAATTCTGAAAAAAAAACTTTTTTTTAATTTGACAATAACTTCGTCAAAAAACATGTTTTTTTGGAAAATTTTTTTTTAAATGAAAGCTAAAAGTCCAAATTTTTCAATGGTATAATAAAAATTAACAATATCTAACCCCTTTGTGCCCGTACATCGCGTCAAACTTCACAAAAAATTAATACAATTTTCTATGATTGTTTAGAGTGTAATTGTACAAAGTTGCAAAATATATTAATTAAAAACAATTAAAGTACATAAAAGTAGAGATTTTAAGCTTCAAAATGAGATAAAGCAGAAGCATTTTTGATCATTTTTAAAGAAGTTATGACACTTTGAATTTTGCCATTTTTTTTTATAAGTTTCTAGGTGTACTGATACTTTTGAGCGGTACTATATATATATACAATATAAAACTTTAAACGCTGCTTATAATTTTGAATAATGTGAAGTTAAAGACTTTTTTAAAATTGAAATGAATGAATGCATCAATAAAAAATCCAGACAATTTTAATTTCAGAAGACTTTTTAAACGATATTTGATAAAAACAGTGTACTGATATTTTTTAAAAAAACCATCGGTATTAAAAATGACTCATTTTTTTATTTAAGTATTTTAAGCTATTTAAAGAATTTTTTTGTGATTGTCATAAAACGTGTTAAATTATGTTCGAATACTATAAGTATGACCCTTAATGTCTTATTTAAGAATCCTCGGTTAAGTCACTAGTTTTTTGCTTAAAAGGACGCCATACCGCGGAACAAAAATTTCGTCGCAAATTATTATTCGCCTTCATTACTAAAACTTGAAAGTAAGAAAAAGTAAGTTCAGTCAAACCAAGAGTAAGTCATGAAATTTTAGTGGCTGAAAAAAGAATACTCAGAATGCAAACAAATCATTAGAAGAGAACTTCTTAGTTGTGTCATCCTAAGTTGACATCTCATCATTTGTATACTTTAAAATGTTCTTTTCAGTATTTGAAACTTCCATGGCTTACTCTAGAATTGTCTGAACTCACTTTTTATGCACTTTAAATTTTAAATGAATAATAAAGGAGGATGTAAAATTTTCTTCCGCGGTGTGGCGTCCTCTTAATCAAGGTAACCTGTTTGATGGCCAGAATGTCAGGTATCAGATCAAATGATTAGATTCACTGTAGTTTTTAAATGATTACATGATTTGCACGAGGCAATACTCTTTATATTTAAGCACACATGTCATGGGTTTTTATTCAGATTTTTTTATTTTCTTTAAGTTTTTTGTGCATTGTTTTTCGGCAAGGATTCGAAAATTAATATTTAGATAACATGTAAAGATATTTACATGTACAGTCCCCGGCCATATTATTAGAGGCACTATAAACCAGTTTGCACTTGCATCAATGGGTTCGTGCATCAATGGGTTATATGAGACAATATATCATATAAATACGATGATAGGATAAATTAAATGATATATCATACAAATATAGAATATTTATTATATAAGCCAAAGACTGTAGGATAAAAATGAATATTGTTTAAAATAAAGAAACAATTAGTTTGGAGTGGTTTTTCTCAAGAAAACCACGAATTCGGACAACTTTCATCGTTTTATTTCTGTTAATCGGAAAACAGAATGAACTAAACAATCATCCGAAATAGTTTACTTTAACGTGAAATAGAGAGAATGAGTAACCTGAATAATGCATCTTTCAGGATTTATGCTTCATTTGATGATATACGCTGGAAGGCATCTCGTTCTCTGTTTTCAACTGAATCTTAATAATTTTACAACAAAATTATTTAACATTAAAATGGAACATTGCTCCACCTAATGATGCATACATAAATACGAGATATTCTAATCATAATTTTGAATTTTCATGCTCCGTAGTGAGATAATGTCTCTCTATCATATTTTGAATGTAAAGAAAGGGTGGAATTGCTGTAAACAATCAAGAAATTAAAAAATATTTTTTCGCAACTACAGGAAAGATTTTCAAGGTCTTAAAAAAACCAACCTTATTTGCCATTTAAAACGAATAAAATGAGGTTTAGAGCTTCGATTTCACCCTTTGCATATAGCTTGAGAAAACGATTTGCTGTTTTTAAATACAGTCAGAAAAATATTTTAAAAGTAAGTTCACAATGATGTATTAAAATTTTGAGAAAACAATATATTGTATTGATCATATTTAATTAATTTTTTTTATTCAATTCCTACTATTAGTTCACACTCTCTCTATATATCTTGTTCAAATTTTCAATTAAAATACTTTCAATCAATTAAAATACTTTCAAATTTTCAATTAAAATACTTTTAATTCATCTTTTCAAGTTCAAATACATTTTTTAAAAACTTGTAGTGGATGATGTAAACACAGTTTTATCAACTATTAATTCATTCATTAAATTTAATTCATTCATTTCAGTTTAATATGGGGAAAAAATTGTATTTATTTAATAAAAAGTAACTAAAATAAAAATTTTCTTTGTTGACTTAAGTTGACTTTAAAAATTTTTTTTGTTTTTGTTGATATAACTTGTTTAAATTTAATTGACTAAAAACCATTGAAAGAGGACTTTGCATCTATTGTGTTCCATTCCGAAATATATTTGATATCGTTTATGTAAGTCATATTTCATAGCTTACAAATGTTCTATAAAAATGTACCCACACATTTAAATAATAGTTAATAATTTCAGAGCAAATTATTGAGCAGCAAATGTTATTTTGCCTTAAAATAAAAGGAAAAATTATTATTATATCAAACAAATTAATTACGTATTTTATTTATTATGGTACATTTCTTTATAAAAATTGTTTCTAAAGAAAGACCTTGACATGTAATTGACGAAATGTGATGGCGCTATATATAGCCTAAAGCGAATAATTTAAAATTACTTTGCCTTAAAAAATGTGCAAAAAAAAAAGCGAGAATACTATCGTTTGTAAAACTATAATCTTTTATTCAAATAAGCGACTTCTCGTGTAAGCTTTCTAGTATTGCTTTAAAGCAATAGTTACTTTAAAGAAGTTGCTAATTTAAGTTTATTACTTTGAGCATTTGTTTTGTTAGTCTCATTCTATTTTAAGACATTTCATTTATTATTAAGTAATATAAAAATAAACTATTTTTTGTACAAATCGAGCTATAAGTTACAAATGATCACTGATGTTATCTTTGAAATCTGTGAAATACAGAATCGCTTATAGTAAAATGTAAAACATTGAGTAACGCTTAACCCATCAGAAAATTCCATGTCGTTTTTCGCTCATCCCCATTAAATGAATCAATTAATATTTTGAAAAAACTGTATTAACATCAAAACAAGTGTATTTGTACTTGAGTGAATGAATAAAAAGTATTTTATGAACGATAGAAAATTTGAACAAGATATAGGGAGAGTGGGAACTAATAGTAGGAATTGGATGGGGGGATGGAAGGTTGCGATCATGTTCAAATAGACAGGTGGAATGTATTATGTACGCTCACCGGATTAGAGATCCACTAAATATTTTTAGATCTTTCTTATTAGAGATCTGATGTAACGAAGCAGAACTACTGGGTGAGAGAATAACAACCCTTTCGTTACTGCCAAATGAAGGAAGCATAATTCCTCCGCAAAGACTATTTAATGAAGTAAAAATTACTAATTTTCGGTTATGTTCGAGTTTGAAAGAAAAAAAAAAATGGTGATTTTTGTTGAAAGGATTGGAAATTTCACTGGACCGTGAAGAATCCTTATTCATGATCTGAATGAACCCTTTAAGGCGTTCTACGCTACAGTTAAGATTTTCTCTCTCTCTCCTCCCAAACGACACACGAACCATTTTTCGTGTAGAACATCAGTTACGGTTTCGGAATGATTCATTTCAAACGATATTTCTTCCACAGTTTTAATGGGTTTTTGAATTGAAACTTTTTCAGTGTTATGAACATTTTACAGTTATGATAGAGATTTCGGTAAGTTTTTGTTCGAATTTAGTTTTGAGTGATTTTGATTTTGTTTCGTTTAAATAGTTAAAAAAAGATTTTATAGATAATTTATTATTTTCTTTTAAGTTCCAGTGATTTTTTATGAAGTATACAAATTGTTTTAAGAAGAACTTTTATTGTAGAATAAAATGTTTGAATTTTTTTTTAACTTGAGGCAAAATATCGCTGAATTGAAGTCAATTGAAACTTTTTTTTAAAAATCAATTACAAGTTTTACCGTTTGTTAGTTCGACTGTTTTTTTCCCCTTTAACCCATCCTTCCCGAATAGACGAACAGGAACCATTTTGTATTATTATTATTTCTATTAAAGAGGTGGTAGTATACGTTCATTCAAACTCGAGGGATATTTTCTAGTGTTGGCTACCACTTCTGTTAAGTAAAAAAGTCCTACTCATAGTGTTGATCTCTCATTGAATAAGAATGTAAAAGCTATTTTAAATTAATGGGGTGCATGAATGCTATTTTTCTCTCAAAATAAGTGATAAAACTTAAATGCTAGAACTACCTATTTAATTGAATTTTATTTGTTTATTTATTTGTTTATTTCAGCTGCTATTTTACTTGAAATAAAAACATACCTCCCCAAATGGGAAACCCTATTTGTAGCTCTGGGTGAGAGAGTTTTTTAAAAAAAAAGTTTACAGAGTTTTTTTTTTAGTTTTTTTTTAATTTTAAATATGACGCTCAAAGATTTTTTTATAGTAGCTAGTAATTTTCTCTTAAAATAGGATAGATTTTGTTTTCTTATTTAGTTTTTATGAGTTGTAACAGAGATTTAATCTCAGTATATGATGTAAAGCACACAGATGTCACGTGAGGTCAATGTAATTGTATTTTTTGAAATCTTGCTAATGAGTTGAAAAAAATATTACTTTTCTTATAATTCTAGCTTCAATAATGGCCATTCAATTTTGTTATTTGAGTCATACAATGGGTGTATTTTTAAATAACATATTCATGCGCTGCTCTAAGTTGGCTACCTTTGATGCTCTTATAAAACGTTTCTATAAATGATTTCTATGAAAAAGAGAGCAAAAATAAACTATATTTCAAAAGGAGATAACCTTCTAAGAAAGCTTTTAAAAAAATAATGAATAATAAACCTTTTTGCTTTTAAAAAAAATAAGCAAGTAAAAAACTTTTTTTTTCCCTATATTTTGATTAATTTCTATAAATGATTTCTATGAAAAAGAGAGCAAAAATTTTCTTTCTAAAAGAGGCCATTTTCAAATTTTCTTTTGAAAATGGCCTTCTAAGAAAGCTTTTAAAAAATAATAAACAAATAAATGAAAACCTTTTTGTTCCTACATTTAAATTTCAAAAGGTGACGGCCTTCTTGGAAAGCTTTTTGTTTTTTAAAAAATATAAATAAAGAACCTTTTTTCTCCCATATTTTGATAAATTTTAAATGGAGATGGCCTTCTAAGAAAGCTTTTGAAAAATAATGAATAAATAAAAAGAACCTTTTTGTTCCTATATTTTGATAAATTTCAAAAGGAAGAAGAAAGCTTTTTTTTTCTAGGAAAGCTTTCTTTTTTAAAAAGAATAAATAAGTAAAAAACCTTTTTGTGAGACATGATCTCTGTTTTGAAAAATTAATCGAAGCAAAATTTTCATCTTAAGCAATCATCTGTTAAATTTCTGCCATTGAAAAAGATTAAAGTATTTTACATACTTGACAATTTTAGAAATTTGTTTCCTTTAAAAAAGTTTAAAAGGATAAAAAAAAAGGTAAAAATAATCTATAAATTTAATAAAATTCTGGACAGAAATATTTTTAATTGGAATAATGTTAGGAAAAAAATGAGTATATCCCATTATGAATGTCACTGTGAAAAAGAGAAATATTTAGAATTTGTGTTGGTAAATACCATGAACATATTATTACAGGTCCTTTGCATAAGATTAAGAAATGTCACACAATTTAGACCCGTTTTCCATACGTCCATTAATAAATTCGAAAATGCTTTTATAATGATCTCAATAATCTTTAAAGATTTCAACTCTTTACTTTTACGACTGTTTATTATTGATTTAAAAACTATATTTTTAATAATGAAAGAAACTAAAATAACTATAAAAATTAAACAAATCTTTCTAAAACTGATCTTGACATTAAGCAACTTCAAAAGAACCAAACAGAATTTATAAATGGTTTAATTTTCACGCTGATTAATTTAAACAGTAATATTATAATATTAAAAAAATTTAATCTTCTATAAGAGGTAAAAAATTTAAATCAATAATCTACAATTTCCATACTTAATTATCAGTCTAAATTTTCAGAAATTCTTACCAAATTTAGAATAATCACTTATGGATCTAATGCTTATCTAACTAAACCTGACACTATTTTCTATAACTACTCAAATAAAATTATTAATAATAGTATTATGGAAAGTTTTTTCATGGATTATCACCTGTAATCAATATATTTTATTATTGAACAAAATAAAATTAAATCTATCCCGACTTTTGATTTCCAAAATTCACTTCAAAAACATTCAACTCTCTAAATTGCACATTTGAGGTATAACTATAATTATAAAAATATTCCTTAATTGCAAATTTGATTACTGTGAATTTATAAGTGAAATACTTGTTTTTTAATAATTATCTTTGCAATGGAAAACATATTCAAATTGACGGAATACCATAAGGATCTAATTTTTCATCTCTCTTAGCTAACTTATTTCTACACTATTTTGAAAAAAATTACACTCTTAATATTAAATTTGTTTGTTTTTAAAAAAGAAGAAAATATCTAATCAAATAAATAGAACTAAAAGAATTCGTAGTAAATATTTCCAAAATAAAATAGACGTATTCTTCCAAAATTTCGGTTAAATAACAACGGATATCCAACCAAGGTAATTAAAATCTATACAAAATAATTGAGTTAAAATTATAAATTTATTTATCAAAATTTTTGGTATCAAAATTTATTCCTTATCATGGCAAATTCGTGACTAAAAATCTTCTAATATTTAATTAAAATACCATGTATTTTAATTAAATATTAGAAGTTTATGTATTTTTCTTTTTTCTTTTTTTTTTGTATTTTTCAATAAATTTTTCTATTTTCTCCAAACCTTATCGAAATTTAAATATTATATTCAAAACTGGACCTTTGAATTAATTATAAACTTTATATTATCCACTATATTATGTAGTTACCTTGAGCAAATCCAGTTTCGGGATACTCCAAGTGAACAGGCAAATCAAATGCGGTTCGGTACTTTAGTAAGAACCCACCTTAAAGAAATACATATATCTATTTGCGCTTTAATTACATATGTAATGATCTGGTAGCTTAGTAACGAAAATATTTTTAAAACATTTTTGTGAGATGTCAGTAAGTACAGGGATGTCTGTTTTCGCTTCTCACTCTATATGTTCCTATTTTTTCTTCTTCTTTTATTCCCGTTTTTTTTTGTATTTTCTGGAGTTTTTATGTTTTTTGCTTGATATGTTTTTTTTGTTCCAAATTGTCATTTTTTCGTTCTATACATTATTGTTTAGATACATTTTGCTTCGGCTATATTAGATGCCCGGTGGCTGAGTGGTAGTGGCTTCGTGCTCCCGTGCCACAGGTCCTGGGTTCGATCCTCGGGCCGGACAAGGTTGACTCAGCCTTTCATCCTTTCAGTGGGTCGATAAATGAGTACCAAGCATGCTTGGGAGCTAAACACTGGGGGTTCCGCGTTCGGCTGACCACCTGACCGGAATTTCTGCTCCTGCACTCCAGAGTCTAAGGTCAAGAAAACTGAGATGGGCCCAGTAGGCCCTGGCCCTCTAAGGGCTGTCGCGCCACTGAGTTTGGTTTTTTAATATTAATACAACATTGTAAAACACTATTTTAGATATATAATCGTGTGAGCTGACGACAAGGTTATATCTTTACGTTGCTTTGTTCTCTGGCTTTTTTTAAATTTTAAAAATTTCAATTATTTTTCAAAATAACCTTCCTAAAACTAAACAAAATTTTAATTAATGACAAAAATATTCTAAAATGTGAAAAAATTCGTTTTAAATTGAGCAAGATATGAGCATTTAAAATCTTCCTCTACTATCTATCATTCATAAAATATTTGTTTAAAACGTTACGTAACTTTGTTCTGAATCAGAACTTATGAAAAAAAAAATTATTTGAGCATCTAAAAAATTTTAAAAAATGTCTAGAAATTTTCTGTTTACGCGTAAATTTGGAAGGAAATCTGTGAACAAGAGGTTTTCCACGAATTTTATTTTGTATTTTTAAACAAGGTAAATTAAAAATGACGTCGGCATTATATAAGACCATCCCCTATTAAACTAGGTTTCATCTTTCGTGATTTTTTTCCCTTAATACAATCCAAACCATCCTTTTAGGTTATTATTATTTGATATTAAATTTTGTTAAATGATGAAGAAGGAAATTTGTGGAGAACCACTTACCATTTAGAGCTTTGATGGAAAAAAAGTACAAAAACAGCTTAAAAATTGGTTTCAACATAGTATTCAAATTGGATTATTTTCATAAGATGACAAATACAATTTAAAACAAAATCAGGAAAAGGACCCTTAGTGGTCAATCTATATATATATATATATATATATATATATATATATATATATATATATATATATATATATATATATATAATGGCTCGAAATAGATGTGCGCAAGGTAATATTATACTGGATAATTTTAAAAATTGGCCCATCCTTGGTAACTAACAAATCAAAACTCAGAATAACAAATCACTTCAGCAGTGCAGTAAGAACGACACTTTAAAACCCTTTTGTTACACTCAATTTACGCTTTTGTCTTCATATTTTGTAATCTGGCAATCTTTCTGCGTAAACATTTCTAAATCATTCTTGAAAAATAACTGTCCATGTAAGTTGTTATGATTTTGCTACTCGCTTTATAGTCCCCCCTTTTTAATGTTTTTTCTTTTTATTTTATTTTTTCTTTTTATTTTATTTTAATATCTGTTTTTACATGTTATATTTACTTTTTATGATCTATTTTTATGTAGTTATTTTATAAAAAAATTTTTTTTTGAGTGCTCCTCACACTATTGTATTAATATATTTTGCTTTGGCTTTATTGATACAATATCAGAAAGCACTCTGTTTTGCGGATATAATCGTGTGGGCTGAAGAAAAGATTATATCTTTTTTTTTTCGGCTTTTTTTTCCGGTTTTTTAATTAACATTTCACTTTTTTTTTTATTAATAAAATGCTGTTTTTTATTTTTTTTTACTTATAATTTCCCACCCCCTTTTTTTCATATGTCCATAATTTTTCTTTGTTTTATTCTTCATTTTGAACTTATCTAATGAGTGCTGTCTGTTTACTTGCAGCTTAAGCGCAATAAATGATACTTATTGTTTTTCTTAACTTTCTTAGTGTTTTCTTGTATTTATATATATATATATATATATATATATATATATATATATATATATATATATATATATATATATATATATATATATATATATATATATATATATATATATATAGGGACTCTAACCCATGATCCATCTACGACATCGTATTCGGAAACTTATGAAAATAGTTCAATTTGAATACATGAAAATTTTAAAATGATTCTATGAGTTAATTAATTTGTTTTTGTTCCTTTTTATTGAAAGCTCTAAAATGATAAGGGATTCTCCACAATTTTCATTTTACATCGTAAACAAAATTTAATAACAAATAATAATATCCTATAATGATGGTTTGGTTAACAAAATATGAAGGTAATAGGAAGGAAAATATGTTTCCATTTCAAAAAGCATAGTTACTAGTACGTAGTTACTCTAAACTCATAGTTTCATAGTTACTAGTTACTCTAAGCATAGTTCAATAGGGGATGGTCTTATATAATGCTGATGTCATTTTTAATATATCTTGTGTCATAATACAAAACAAAATTCGTATATACGGTTCTTGGCCAAATTATTAGACATACTGTAAGATTTCTATGTAAAATCTTAATTATCAGGTACGGCTTTATCGCTAATTGCACGAGTTTATAGGCAATACTCTTATATTTAAACATACATGCAATGGATTTTTATTCGGGAGATTTTTTAAAAACTTCCCATTTGTATTTATGTTTAACGTATTGCATTACAATGTTAACCCATTGATAAACGAAAGTAAACAAGTGCAAACAGCCGCGTAAAAACAACAAAGCTGTGTATAGTGTATCAGCTGATAATTAAGAATTTACATGGAATCTTATAGTGAGTCTCATAATTTGTCCAGGGACTGTAGTATGAAATGTGCTAAATGAAAGCGCAAATTTAAAGAAGTGTGTTATCTGTACATTTAAGCCCTATTGACTCATTCAGGTTTCATTTCAGTTCATATTCAAGATCTTCTCACTCGAAGATGTCTTCATTTCAAAAAGTGCATTTCAAAGTTAAAGTTCATCTCAGTGGTTCAAAACAAAATGCCTTGAACCATTAACATTGAAACAAGATGACCGCGGTATCCATTGCACCGTCACACTTGGATAGAGTGCTGTTGTCGGTGGGTGCACCCGGAAAGTATCACCTTCTGGTAGCTTTTCTCCTCAGTTGCATGCAGTTGCCGGTATCATTTAGCGACCACCTTCTGACATTCTACATGGCCACGCCGAGACACAGATGTAGAGCGGAATCGAATTTGACTCTGGGAGATTACGATTTAAGGCCGATTATCACTGTGGCTGGCAAGCAACAGTATTCTGCGTGTGAGTTGTATGCCGATCCACTCGACCACTCGAAAGGTACCAAGACTTGTGACGATGGTTGGGAATTCCTCATGCCAAAAGGAGAATCGACCGTTGTCACAGAGGTAAGTTGTTTTTAAAAATATTTATGGCTATGTCTTCTAAACCGCAGTGCCAGCAAAGAAACCGTGGGTGGACGTCAAACTAATTTACAGTAAAGCTCTCAACTTAGAGAGCTGGTTGTTGGACCAACAAAGCGGAAGAGAATCAAATGATGTGAATAAAATTGTTGTAGTAGTTCACTTACGCCACACCAGAACAGGGGCCACGAAATTCTGGTGTTGGTAGGGCACTGGGCTCATGTCCAAGAGCTCGTGAGTTCGATCTCGGCCGGCTGAAAACTCACCGTGTAGTAAATGGTGACTGATGCACATTCATTCTGTCGAGTCGCAAAGTCCTCCATGTTTCCATATCAAATCAATACAACTGGGGGTACTGATCCAGGAGTATCCTTGTCTCCTGGATTGGATTCAAAATGACAAGGCTACGGAGTTGAACATTAGTAGTCGTAAACCCAAACATTGGGTCTGCTGTTCAGCGACACGAATGCACTAGAGCTGCACAATGGGCTATTGGAGACCATCTGGGAAACGTCCCTGAGGATGATCCGAAGACATGCTATCACCATTTTGATCCTAAGCAGAGGGGATGGCACCCCCGCTTCGGTAACGAGGCGATCCTCACACAAAGTCGAGAGCCGCTCACCCTCGGTCCCTACGCAGACTGATCCAAGTGGTCCCATTGACCAGTAGTCAGTGATGCTTGACTTGGGTGATCTGCTGGGAACAGTGTCTTAACGAGACAAATAAAGTTGTACTCAATGAAACTCTTCAGAATTTAAATGTTTATTTATTTTCATCAGAGAATCGTTTTGTCCTGATTTCATAAATTGGATATCTACTCGCGTAAAACATTTTTCAAGCAGTTTCATCCACCTTAACTTCCTTTCTAACAACTACATTTTACGTACGGAAAAGGTACATTTTACTACTAGAAGAACCACGTTATTTAATTGCCCTTTATGTGACTAAATCCATACACTGGTGCTAAGAGAATTTGCAGATCGAACAACTGGACTGATTTTAGTGGAATTTGATATTCGCATACACTATAAAACAATTATAATTCACACGCATGATCGTTCGTCGGAAGATAAGGAGTCGGAAGGTTGATAAACTGCCTCATTTCAAGTATGAAATCACGCTGCAAGGCCTGTAAGAGGGGATTACTCCATTTTTGTTTCATCCGCTGTTTCACACCTTCCCACTCTAACGAGTGTTACACATGCGTGTGTATTACAATTGTTGAATGTAGTGTGCAGGTACACACATCAAATTTTATTAAAATCAATGCTGTAGTTCGATAAGTTCTCCTCATTTCTTACAACAGTGTAATATTTACGTCGTCTCGTAGCACTATTCTTCCATAGATCTCCCTTATGAATTATAATTTCAAAACAAGCAAATGTACAATGTTCCGCATTGAATTTGATATCATCATTAGACTCATTCTAGATCCAAATTGTAGAAAGTTTACTAAAAATAGTTTCTAATTTGTAAAGGCGTGGAAGCAATTCTTGTATGAGCCATACTGTTAGAATTTTTATTCTAAAATTACGGTAAAATAGCCGACAGCAGTCTGTCAATCCGATGAACGGTAAAGAATATTTTTTACCTTTGTGATTTTGAAACCGTTTACAACTAGTATGGCCATAAAACCACGAATACAAAAACCAGACATTTTTTTAAAAAACCATTTACAACTAGCATGGTTTTAAACTGTAAAACAGAAATTTAAAAACTGAAGCTTTTCATTAGGGAAAAGGGCAGGACAATAGAAACTTTTCATGTGCTGAAAGTTGTCAACGCTGGGACATATTTGCCCTCTCGGCTACAACATGACCGCAATTGCAAGCATAAGTTGATTCCAGATGGGTCCGCGATTTCTTAAATCGAATAAAAGATTAGATCAGAGTTGTTGCGTAGACTGCTATGGAACTGGTATTAAAACTTATGCCTTCTTTGGCTCAATATTTTTTTATATAAAACAACAGAGGCTGACACGATGTTAAAATTAATAGAAAAGTATGAAGAGCAAATAATACGTCGGTAATATTCTTAATAGCTGGAGAAATCTTGTAAATTTTTGCTTTTATTTACTAGAGAACGTCTTACGTAAAAAAAAAATGAACGCATTAATTTTGCGACGATGTGTTTGATTATATATATTAAAACTTGTTGAGATATAGTTGTATGTTCGTATCGGTGAAGCCGTTGAATGATAGGCAGAGATATTCATTAAATTGGTGACATTCAGCAGTCAGTTTTATTTGAAAATTTCGAAATTAGTAAGTTAATTATAAAACAAGTAATACAAAGAAAAATGTAAGTTCAATTCCTACCTAGGTCAATGAAGAAAAATTTCATTTTAGTTACTTTTTATTAAATAATTTAAAACATTTTCACCCCTATAAAACTCAAATGAATGAATTCATATTTGAAAAAACTGCCATATGAAACTGAAATGAAGTAAATTTATTGAATGACTTAAACTTAATGAATTTGAACAAGATATAGGAATATGTATAGGGAGAGAGTGTGAACCAATAGTAGGAATTGAAGAAAAGGTTCGTGGTATCAGTATCAATTGGGTGACGTGGACCACACGTGCTACCACGTTCATTGAAATTATATGACACAGCGAATATAAAATAATGAAATATTTAAATGCTCGCAATAAACTATTTTTTGCTCAAATAGAGCTATAAGTTAGAAATGATCAGTGATGTTATTTCTAAAATATGTGAAAAAACTGAATCACTTATAGTAAAATTTAAAACAATGACTAACGCTTAATCCAGGGGTACCCAACCTTTTTGTACCTAAGAGCAAATACCAGAATATCGGTCGAATGGCGGGCACCTTTTATTTTTTCAAGATAAATTTATAGTTGGTAGACATGGGAAATAATATACACTGCATGTAATGCACAAAAAATTTAATTTAACACATGAATATAATTAGTATTAATATCCTTGAGTAAAATAAATTATTACGAATTGCTTGAAAAACATACAAAGTATAAGAGTTCATATGTTCAATTCATGAGTGGTCAGTTATATTTTGCTTTGTGCTTATATCGGTGGGAATGGAGATCCTTTTCCTGACGATTTCTATTTTGGTTAGGTTTATCATCCATATTGAGAAAGCAAATACAAATTACATAACATTTTACGGGAAAATTGAAAATGGAAGTATTTTATTGTTGGGCACAAGCAGCGGGCGCACCTAAACCGATCGAAGGGCGCCATGGTGCCCGCGGGCATAGGGTTGGGGACCCCTGGGCTTAATCCTTTCGAAAATTCCATTTCGAGTTTTTCGCGCATCCCTATTGAATGAATAGATTAATATTTGCAAAAACTGTATTAACATAAAAAAAAAAGTGTATTTAGACTTGAGTGAATGAATAAAAAGTATTTTATGAACGATTTGAAGAAGATATATAGGA
This sequence comes from Parasteatoda tepidariorum, assembly GCF_982258835.1. Lineage (NCBI taxonomy): Eukaryota > Metazoa > Arthropoda > Arachnida > Araneae > Theridiidae > Parasteatoda > Parasteatoda tepidariorum. The sequence continues at coordinate 339,709 of NC_141757.1, read as the reverse complement.
AGAGTGTGAATTGAAAATATATGAGTCATTGGAACGAAACTGAATAAAGTGTATTTTCATGTAGTGGGAGCTGGTTTGCGAGTATGAATCTCTGTCGGTTCTCTTACCTTACATGAGAACTGTTGCCGGAATGATTGGAGCATTGGTGAGCGGAAGGCTAGCAGACAAGTACGGACGGAAGTATGTACTCCTTCTGTCTTTGCTCTTCCACACCAGTTTCGGAATATTTCTTCACTTCCTTCCACTTTACGGAGTGTTTAGTGCAGTCTTCACTATGCAAGCATTTCTCATATCGGTAAGTAACTCATTTTTAAGCCTTTCTTTTTAAATGCTCCCTTAAAATATCAGAAAAGATCTTCATTGCACGACCGACAATGGTCACTCACTCACCGACACGATAGCGATTATGTCCGACGAGGTAATCAAATGTCGGTTAAGCATATATATATATGTTTCTCTTCAAATCGTTTTATTTGTTGTTCTATCTCTCTCCTCTTTTAATATCATTATTTTATTCTTTCAATCAATTTTAATCACGTCATTCTGCGCTGTGAGCAAAATATTGAATGCCTGAGCTAAAGAATATTTAATGCTTAGCTAATGAAATTTATCTGGATCTTTTTGTAGCTTATGAAAAAGCACATCTCTTTCAACGTATCTTGCTTCATTTATTTGGTGCACTCAAAAACGTTTCTGCACTGCTCGCTTCTTTCTTCCTAAATGAAATAAGTATCGAAGTTTGAGGAGACGATTATCATCGGGCATATATAAGGTTTGCAGGAAGAAAAAAAATCGCGACATAATACAAACAGCAAGAGGCCATCTCCGCGCTCTAAATTGAGACAACCCTTAAGGCGCGCCAAACGCAAACGGTGAATTCTTTTTAAGTCACTTACTTCGCTTTATCATCTGATATTATACCTTTCTCTACTCTAGCTAATTAAATCTATTGCAGCAAAATGTCTCAAAAAGGACTAACTATTCACTCAAAAGAGAGAAATATCATCAAAGTAATGAAACATTTAATGTAAAAAAAAAAAATTCACATAGAGATTGTGAAATAAATGTTTTTATCATACGATCGCCAAATAGCAACCTTATTCAGTCCCAAAAATAGTGAAATAGTATCGTGGGATACCAAGCGCCAACTCTTGGTAAACGAACTATACTAATGTAATTGCCCAAAACAAAGATATTTATTAAATATATAAAAACATAAAATCAAAAAACCATTTAATTAACTTTCAAAAACTGCTTGATTGCAGAACTAGTAAAATTTTCTGATCTAAAAATAATTTTATTTCTGTATCGGTGGAATATACTCATTGCAGGGTGTGCAGTGTTCATCTTATTTATTGTTGCTGGAAAACTTACCGACCCAATGGCAGAGTATAGCGGCCTTCTCCGTCGCCATGTTTCACGCATCAGGAGATATAATCCTCTCAACACTCACCTGGCTCATCAGGCATTGGAGATACATTCAACTCGTCCTATCAGCACCCGGTGTCATCGTCATTGGATACTTCTGGTAAGCCCATTTTCTACTTCATCTTATAACCGTACAGCCGACCCAATTTTTGGATATACGACTGCTAATGGTCAACTCCATAACCTTGTCATTTTGAACCCAATCCAGAAGACGAGGGAACTCCTGGATCGAGTATTGGGAAAAAATTTTGCCTTTTTGCTTGGAGGATTTTCTGATGGAGAAAAACCACGAAAATCTCCCGCGGTTGACCTGACGGCAAGGGGAACTCTAACCCATGATTCGTCTATCACTGAGGATATTTTGCACTGTGGTCGGTGCAAGCCGGATGCGGGATTCTTATCGACCCGCTATTGCTGGGATTCGAACCCGGTTCGCCTCATTGGAAGACGAATGCTTTATCCCTTGAGCCACCAGGGCTCAATAGAAGAAGCTATTGTAGCCGGTCGTAAAATTTCTTTTGCTAAATCCATCGTTTAGTTAACGAATTAGATGAGTGTTTCTAATCATTGCCCGCTGTTTTTAATCACGCACTCCTATCTAATATTTCTTCAAAGTTTCATGCTGAACAACATATCCCGACTGATGACGAGAAAAGCTGTTTCATAACTTTTTACATTACTAATACTGAGAACGCTAAAATAAAATTTCAAAGTTTTATTTTATTTTATATTTGCAATATGCAGTTTATTATTCAAAAATACATAAAAATCTCTACTTTTCGGTAGTTTTCGTGAAAGCGAGAATTGCAAACATTGAATGGTGAAAAATCAAACTAATTTTTTTCTTCTGTTTGTGCATAAACAAGTAATCTAAAAAAGTAAAAAATAAATTCTATTCCTACTTTGGTGAACAAAGACATTTTTTTTTTATTTTAGTCACTTTTTATAATTTTGTCTCTCATCTAAAACTAAAATGAATGATTTGATAAAACTGTATTAACATCATCCCCTACAAGTTTAAAGAAATATATTTGAACTTGAGTGGATCACTAAAAAGTATTTTATTAGCGATTGAAAATTTGAACAAGATGTTAGGTGGAGTATGAACTAATAGTAGGAATTGAAAGAAAAAAAACTTATACGAGGGTTGTAAATTAAATAGTGGCAACTAAACTCACAGAAGGACGGGCATGCGTAAATAGGGTATGGGTGCGGTGAGGTGGGGCTGTTGTCGATGTGTAGAGTGCAAAAAAAAGTCGATTAGCTTAGAAGGGTAGTTGTTGCGTGGCGTTAAAGTGAGGAGTTTCGTTTCCATCGCTCTAAAGCATGTTTTCAAAAGGTGATCAGCGGTCGTGGCTTACAACAGAGGTTGCCCGTGGCAAAAATGCAGCAGAATGCTATCGAGGATTAGTGGAAGCCTTTGGAGCAAATGCTTTACCATATAGGACAGTAGCACGATGGATTCAAGCATCTCGTCTTTTTTCGTCATTAAGCCTTTTCACAACATGCTTTAGAGCGATGGAAACGAAACTCCTCACTTTAACGCCACGCAACCACTACCCTTCTAAGCAAATCGACTGTTTTTTGCACTCTACACACCGACAACAGCCCCACCTCACAGCTCCCATATCTAATTTGCGCATGCCCGTCCTTCTGTGAGTTTAGTTGCCACTATTTAATTTACAACCCTCGTAGATATCAGACAACTATAAGAGTAAAAATTTGTTGACGTGGACAGCGCGTGCTACCACATAATGTTCTATATTGGATGTATCAGACACAGCGAATATAAGATAATTAAATATTTAAATGTGTCCCCTAAATTGTTCATATAGAGCTATGAGTCAGAAATGATCCCTGATGTTATCTTTAAAATGGGTGAAAAACTGAATAGCCTGTAGTAAAATTTAAAACAATGACTTCACCCATCGGAATGTCGTTTTTCGGTCATCCCTAATTGAATGAATCAATTATTATATTGAAGGGACTGTATTAACATCAAGTCTCATCCACCACAAGATCTTGAAATAAAAAGTGAAAATTCTTAAAAATAACTTCAGGTATACCACCATCAAGTTATGTGTAGCTCAGCATTTAACGTATCAAATTTAGTGTATGAAAAGGCTGAAATAAGACAAGATAACTGCAAAGAATCGTCATGGAGAAAGAAGAAAAAAAACTTGCGCAACTTATGACCATTTTACAGTACTTTATTATGCAGTCAAACCCCGTTATAGAGAACATGGTTTATAGTGAACTCCCGGATAGAGTGAACGCAATGTTCGTTCCCGTGCCTCGCTATACACATCTATCTATCTATATTATATAAAACGCTAATACGTATGTATGTATCAATAAAACCGATGATATTTCTTTTCTCGCGCTGGCAACAGTTTTCTATTTTAATTGATAGGATTCGGAGCGCAAGAGCACGTAGTGAGCATCATATGGCTAATCTATATTCGCGATCGCAACGCTCGAGTACGCCGTCTAGCGGGAGCCTGTAAATATCGGACATTAATTTATCACGTTTTCATTTAGTTCCATCAAAGTCATTGACTGAATCAGACGCCATTTTTTAGCAGCAAATAAGAAACAAAATTTCCCTAAGGAAAAGGCCGAAGAACTTGAAAAAAATCTCCAGAATATTAGTAAATCTTTCAGGAACAGAACACGCCAAACATTTGAAGAAAAATTCCTCAATAATTTTTAATTTCTATTATCAACAAACTTGCAACTGATGACTTCCGATTTCGGATACTGTTACAGATGTGTGTATTAAGGTAAAATGCATTTTTTCTGTCTTCAATTCATTACGAATTAAAGTGAAGTCAACATTGCTTTCGTCATTCCAGTGAATAAATATGAATTCAGAACATACAGAATTGTAATAGTTATAGCATATTCTTCTTCGTTATAGAATAGTATATATTTCTGTATCCATATAATTCGGAAAACAACAATAAAAAATTATCCAAGTTACTTGAAATAGTGCCATTTGTGCTGATTCTTAATTAATTTAAATCGTTTTCTTGGTAAGTTTTTTTTTAATTTTGTAAGAATAAGTTCAACTAGAATTCAGCTATTCTGTTTTTAGCTACATATTCAAATTCATATCAATTATAAAATTTTGCTGTGTAGTATGTTATCTAAAAGTAATGAAGGTATAAACTATGTATCTATTATTTGAGAATAAAGTTTTCAAACAAGGAACTTATCATTTTGGAATTCTCCGGGAATCATAAATCAGGTAAGTGCAATGATTTTTACAATAAAAAATTTGCTTGTAAATATTTTTTTTTCATTTGATGATGGTTCTCTACAGAATGGTTTTTTACGTCTGATTAAGAACTATAAGAATAATAAAAAAAGAAACAATATGAAAGTTTTTATTTCAATGTTAATAATTCTTAAAATCGTTTTTTTTTATCCTAAGAATTCTTTATTTTCCGTTTTTTAGTTTATTATTTTTTGATAAAAATTGTTCTCAAAATACTTTTGAAAAATTAAATGGTATAACATTATGTGTTTATGTATACTTCTTGTATATTCCAATGTTTGAAATAATATGATTCAGAAAAGTATGGAATAAAAATTCGGTACTTACGACGTATTAACGCCACCGCCGCTACAGATTTGGCGGTTTTTAAGTGCCGCCAATCTACACTTAAAATTTTTGCGACAGTTCATAAAATAAAACACTTTATTTAAAATCAAAATAGTTAGTTGGATTTCGGTGGAAAATGAGCCGATATAGAGTTTAGCATAGATTCAAAACAATCATATCGCCATATGAACTCTGATGAATAGGATTCCAAATGAAATAACATTTCCAAAACGTACGTTTGCCAAGATAAAGTTTTATGTTGTGGGAATTGGTACATTTTCGTTTTTTCGGTAAAATATTTCCCTCCTGAAAAAATAAAATTGCATCTTGTTTTGTTTTTGGTAAATCCCAAAGACGAATATTCGTAGCACTAAAAATGGCGACAAAAAATAATTGTTTTTTTTTTTTTTTTGTTTTTGTTTCGTCAGCATTCTTTATTTTACGTTTCTTAGTTTCTAAATAATGATTTTTATTGAAACTTGAAATTTTTTGATAAAAATTGTTGTCAAAAAACGTTGTTTACAAAATTAAATTTCATAAAATTATGAGGCTTATGTATACTTTTTGTTCATTTTAATTTTTGAACTAATATGATTCTTAAAACTATAGAATGTAGTTTTAAGAAGGTAAGGTAGTTTTAAATGGGCCTTTCATGTTATATCATTAAATTTAGTAATACTATTTCTCGGGCATTAGGTTTTAACTCTTATAAGAATATACATATTTTTTTCTGTTAATGTACAAATATTTTTCCGATGTGTTTTGGATATTCCTTCTCTAATAAAAAGAGATACCATTTTGTTTTCGGTTGTACAAGAAAGAATATCAAGTATTTTTCTTTTTTAAATTTAATAAGCCACATTAAAGAAGGAACGTTGCAATGCTACGAGCTACATTAACGACGTCTCTAGAGTAACTGAATGACTGTTCATATGGAAATCGCAGGTAAGCGTCTCATACAACAACGCCCCCTATAGTTCGTTGCGATCGCGAATTATATAAAACGTTAATACGTTTTAATTGATAGGCTTCGGTGCGCAAGAGCACGTAGGGAGCATATCATATGTCTAATCGGGTGAATTCTCACCGAATTATCAAAACAATTATCACAAAATTATCTTCATCGAAGCCGATGCTTTACATCCGGCGTTCAGTACTATTTCATATTGTTTTACAACACATGGTTTTAGCCCTCTGGTGGGAAAGACTTTAAAACAAAACTTACAACAGTTACTTTTCTCAACAACTGAAATTTAGAACAGTGTGATTAAGAAAAATATGTGAACTGTTTGCAATTTCAAATTAATATTGAAACGCACCGGTGTAGAATTTTCTACAGTGAAAAGTTTTCGGAACTTCAGTATTCAAAAAAGTATACAAAAGCTAGACGTTAAGAACGTATCCAATGAGCGAGCAAAGCGAGCATCGGATTGCGAAGCAATCCGAAATGAACTGCGAAAGCAGTTCCGACGGTTGGCGAGCACCAGCGAGCAGGGGGCGAAGCCTCCTAGTATAATATTATTTTTTGAGGATATAGTGAACCAAAAGAATACCATTCTGTCTTCCACTGATTTATTTTCTTCATTTTTTGGTCCTTTTGAAATTTCTAAATAAAATACATGGACTGATTTTTAAAACAATCTATTGAGGAGTGGAATGTAGCCGTAATTCATTTTGTTTGCTTCTTCTATCTCAGTTTCCCATCCCTCAATAAAGGCTATATTTAAATTTTTTGTTAGCAAGACGAAGAGTCATAAAAAATAGAAATTACTACATATTGCTTAATTATTTTTGTTTTTCTTTTGATGGGTCATTCATTTAAATAATGTGTCATAAAAGGGAGCGCAAAAAGGAGTTAAAATTGTGAACTTCATAGTTATAGTGAACAGAAATTTCGGTCCCTCGAAGATTCACTATAGCGGGGGGTTAGTAATTGAGAAATGTAAATGTTGACGCATCTCTTGTTGTTGCAGGCTTTTACCTCGTTCGTTAGCGTGGCTTGTGGTGGAGAATCGTCATCAGTCTGCCCAACTTCAGTTGTCTCGATTCAATTCCAAAGGATCATTTGGACAGAGAATACAGCTATTGAAATCGTGTAAAGTGGCACGCTCCATGCCCGGTGGTTACGCAGCGAGGCATGGATTCGAAACCATCATCTGCTCCGCACGACTCCGTCTTCTTGCCTTCACACAATATTACATATGGTACGCATCACAAAACTCTTCTCTTTTTATTAAAAAGGTTAAAAGGTGAATATGTGTCACTCTCTGCAAGTTCCCACAAAAGAACATTTTGTTAAATGTTGTAGTATCGGATCGAAAATCTGACGAGTGGGGAATATTTTCAAAAAATACATTTAATGTTATTAGAACTAATATCTCTATTAGTTCTAATTTTCCAGATGCTTTATGGGTCATAATTATATTGGAAATGGAAAACACTCACCTTGAATTATCTTAATTTCAAATGGATTCCGAAAAAAATCAGGAGACGATTTAAAATATCTAAAGTTTTGAAATGTATGTTGGAATTTCAGTCAATATTTCTTCTAGCTTACTTTTTCTTAGGAAAAAAAAAAGAATAAATTATTGTTAGATCGTGTTAATCGTTCTGAAGTCAGTCGATTACGGACGCTACTGTTTATGTTCGTTCGCGCAGTTTTCGATGAGTCTTAACTTGGACGGAAATGAAATTTGTTTGCACTTAGTCTTTCATATTTGTTGATTGTAATTTAAAAGGCATTTTGAAACAATACGGAACTATAATAAGGGTAGACTATATTTGAGGGTGCCCCCCGATTCTCGCCAAGTTGTGATCGCGATTGATCGCCAAGCTGAGCGATGTTGAAACCCAATCGTGATTCTGATTGGTTTAGATTTTAGTGTTATTTTTAAATGTTCAACGGTATATGTAATTTCAGAGGTCCGTTTGTTCTACATTGGATACCAGCTGGTAAGGTTACTTTTGAATCTGGTCTATAAGATCGAAGGTATGTGGACAGTCATAAAAAGAGATTTAAGAAAAAAATGCTACAATTAGTTCGGTATTACAGACGCCATTTTCGATTCGTATTTCGTCGAATTTATGTGGCGTTTGAAGTACACAGATTCTATTCATGATAAATTTAGACAGTATCTAACTGCTATTAGAGAATTCTGTGCACCTAAATCTGAGGACATTCAAGCTTAATGAAGAAGTGAGTTGTTTTTTTCCTTTTCTTTCTGTGCTTACTCCATTAATTTTTGTTTCGATTCAAAATGCATTTTATTGGGTTTATTAAATTTGCTTATATTGGGTTCATTGCAATTTAATAAAGTTTCAGCCGATGTTTTGTTGAAATTTTCCAATGTTTTATCGAAATATGATTATGTTTCGGCCGCCATTCCTGTTGCCATGGTGTTCAGCACAAACAGGAATGGCGCCAAACATAAGTCGCCAATTTCGCTAAGGGGCACCCTCAAGTATATTTTTACCGATAATAATTTTTAAAAATATAATAGGGCAGAAATGAACATTTATCGAGAGCCACAAATAATCCTTCAAAGAGCCGCAGTTTGGCCACTCCTGATATGGGGCATCCAAATATGGATAATGTTAATTTATCATTGAAGAATGTTAAAAAATATTGCATAACAAGAGTTCCTTCAACTTTTTGGTGATATACCGGCTCTAAAACGAGTGTCTTTATGTGTCAATGTCTGATTGTAATTATTTACAGATAATTATTTTATAAATTACTTGTCATTGCGATTAGAAGTAATTATTATCTCTGATTCGTGATTACTTGTAATCTTGTCAATCATCAGGTAATCATGATTACAAGTAAACAAAATATCTGATTACACACAATCATGATTATAAGTAATCAAAATATTTAGTTACAGGTAATTATGATTACACGTAATCGTGATAACAAGCAATCAAACTATAAAATTACAATCTGAATTTCGAACATCAGATATATGTGCAATAGGGCAGACAATAAAAGTATGTACATAATATACAATGTACGTATGTGCATACAATGTATAGATACGCGAAAGCGTGTAGGTGCATACAATATAAATGCAAATTATAAATATGAATATGCAATCTATATTTTGTATGAATTTATGCACACACACAATACATGCATGTTCAAAGTATGTATGTACATGTATTCATTACATGTATACCCAATGTAAGTCTGTATATATGCATAATATATGTATGCACGTATTTACAATTGCAGCTGTAATCAAAATGAAGCGATGTCTCTATTACACGTGATTGATTACCATCATTGATGGTTGTCATCACGATTGCAGCAGTCATCAAAATTATGATTTGTAGTCATCATGATGACGAGTCATCGGTAAATGGTATCGATTACGTTATTGCCCAACTCTACTCTGGAACCACTCTTTGAATTTTCGAACGGCTCTACCTATAGTTATAAAGATAGTGTCTAAGTACAGTGCAGAGACTACTAACAAATATAAATAAACATTTTAAAATACTTCACTTATGCTTTCCATGACATTATTTAAAGCTATCATGTTATATTATTAAAAGTTAACTTATTATTTATCATTTTAAAAATTTAATAATCACTGTCATTTAAATACTATGCCATACATAAGAAAAAAAGTAATGAACGCATAAAATTATTTATATTCTAACTAATAATAATGTATGCACATTAGATTAAAGAAGGAAAGTGAGATTGGAGTAAGAAATGTAAATAAAATGTCTCTATCATGATTTAATAAATTAAAAGCTGTGAAGTCTTTCTTTTAAGTGCTTTATATTAATTCATGAGAGGATTTTAAAAGCAGTCGAAATTCATTCTAAAGCAAATGGGGTAATCGAAAGCAATAAAAAGATTATTCTAAAGCAAAGATTAAAAAAAGACGCTATTAATTCTTAATTCAACGTTATCTTTCTCATACTAATTTCAATAAAAATATATTCTCTTAAATCCTTTTATAACCGTCGGTTGAACAGTCGACCCAATTTTCGGATTGACGACTACTACGTAGCAATACTTCCGGATCAAGTATTGGGAGAAAGTTTGCCTTCTTGGAGAACTTATTTGATGGAGCTGACCCTCATTTGCGTTACATGGAGACCACGAGAACCTCCCACGGTTAGCCTAAGGCAGTGGTCGGCAACCTGTGGCTCGCGAGCCACAGGTGGCTCTTTTGATGCAAAGTTGCGGCTCTCCAGTTCCATACGAAAAAATTAATAAATTGTTACCAAAGCCCTTAAAAATAAGAAAAAATATTTTTAAGTACCCAATTTCTCAAGAGCTTTCTATTCTTATAATCGTTAATTACAAACCGCTACCCTCAGGCCTGTCGTTAAGCCCGGTTAGAGGAGTGTCTCATTCCGACTCGATTCCGAGTATTCACCCCGAAAAGCGGCAAGTCTGTTGTCTGTTTGAGCATGCCGTTACCGACACCATGAAAAGGCACAAAAGAAGGATGATGCCTGCGACTCTGATCACCCCGGAAATTTCTGTCAACTTGAAAAATCCAGGGTGCTTTAAAAGTATTTATCTAGAAATGCCTTTTTCTCACGTTTTCTCTTGCTCTTTCTAAGAATAAAGACAATATCTTTGTCCATGTCGTTAAGAAAGGGAAGGAAAGGGCTCAATGCACATACAGCTGTGGTTTTCTCTATATGACTGTCCAGTTTTTTTCACTCACCTCCCCAGTTACTTCACTGACCTGTCTTTAACTGTCCAGTACCAGTTTACAAGTACTTAGTTACTCAAAGCATATCTTATAAATTAATATTATTATTGAATGCAGGTATAAATTTTTTATGAATATTTACTATTTGCAGTCTTATTGTTTAAATATTAAGGTAAAATTAAATTTCATTAAATATGTTGTTATTTTCTTATTAAATTAATTCCTCAATTATTGCTTCAAAATTTAGGTATAAGACTTTTTTCAAAAAAGAAAAAAAATATTTTTTTTAAAAATATATATGGGTAAAAATTGATTTTTATGAAGTAGATAAAAAAATTTTAATCTCTTTTCCACTGTAAAATGATTAAAAGAAAGAAAAAAGAGCAATTAAAAATTTTTTACGTTATTTATATTCATTAGTAGGAGCTTGAGATGGAAACAGATAAATCATATTTGAATTCTAAATAAAGGAATTCTTTTTCCTTTTTTTAAATAATTATTTACTACACTTTTTAATTTCGTATTCAAAATAGTAATTTACTTTTAAATTTAATTTTTTCAGTTGAGATTATTTTTCACAGATCTTATTTAATTTAAATTTCAAAAATCAAATTCTATATTTGTTCGTAGCATTTGTTTTTATAATAAGTTCAAACTGCAATCCCTTATGAACAAAACTATACTAATGCTTATTTTATTAAAAATGTAATGTGTTTAAAAATAGAAAAGCTGCAGTTTTTTTTTTAAATAATTTTTTTTCTTTATCTTTTTTGTTACTATGTTGATGTATTTCGTATGGATTTAATGTTTTTTATTTATATTTTAGATTTAAGTTAACAATTTTCCATTTGTTTAAGTTAATTATTAGTAAAAAGAAACTTAATATTTTTGTAATTATGTAAAAACTCAATTCACAGTTTTGTATTAAAAGGCACGATAATAAAAAAAATAAATAAATAACAAAATTGTACTTTAACTACCTTAACTAGAAAAAAAAATTATTTTGCGATTTAAGGGTATTTTTTTTTTTAATATTTTAAAAAAAGACTTAAACATTCTTCGGTAAAGCATTATTTACAAATCATCAAATTTTAAAAATATTTATTTATGATTTATCACGCTGCAATGTTTGAATACATAGTTAAATTTTTTTTTAAAGTTTTATTTATTATTTACATAGTATTATTTTTATATAAAGAAATATTCGGATAAAAAATTTAGCATTTTACAAATTTAAGGCAAGAATGCGTGAAAAAATTTATCTGTGCTTCCAAAACTAGTTCATCCCCCCCCCCCCCATAAAAAAAGAAGTATTTCTGTATCCCCATTCAAGATTTTAGTCACAGCTCTTATATTAATAACAATGTAAATTATAAAATGAATAATAAAAATAAATAAAATTATTAAATGAAAATGAAAAATAAAATTTTAGTAATAAATAAGCATTAAAAATAATTATTCGCAAATCAAATTACTAAAATTAAATAATTACGCATATAATATTTGAAATGCATCAGAAAGAATCCTACTTAGATTAAGAGTTTAAAAAAAATGCAAGAGTCATAATTGATGTCTGATAATTTTTCAGTTTAATGTTTCAGTTTAATGAATAAATACTAATTTAATTTTCATCTACATTTTTTAAAGCATCTAATCAAACACATCTAATTAATGTGTATCACATGTTATTATCATGTAAAACATGATGTTATGAAAAGATCACCCTTAATATAAATTTTTATAAACCTTGTCAAAAATAAAGATAAAAATCTACTCCAGCGGATGTAGTAAATTAAAATTTAAAAGGAAAAAACAAGCATATAAATTTAAAAAATATCTAATGCAATATATTGATATAATCTTTATAATAATAGTAATAATAACAGGCCTTTTTAATTGCCAGGTGAATGTTGAAGTTTTTAATTTATAAAGTTATTTAATTTGGTAAAAAATCGTTAATCGCCTATTTACACTCGCCTTCCTCAACAGTGATTTGTTTGTTTTCGATTGTTAAAATTCCAACGTGTGACCTCTATCCGTTCGTTTTCGCATTCACTTGAAACAAAATTTCTTTAAATGCATATTAAGAGTGGTCATTCCGAATCACCTGCATATTATTAAATTTAGCAATCAAATACATTAATGTTGTAATTTTGCGTATAAAAGATATTTAAAATAGTAGAAGATCGTTACTTTCAGTGATTTTTATTAAATTAATTTTTCAAAAAATTTTAAGTTATTTGAGTTGGAAAGCTCGAGGCTCTATAAATTTAAAAAATTTTTACAATAAATATAAAGAGTATGTGACCATCATTTCTAGCACTTCATTGTAAATCGATTTAACGTTTACTTTGACAAAAAAATTTAAAATTTATTTAAATGTTTAATAATTAAGTGCTTAAAAATTGTTTTTAACAATAACAAGAATAGACGGTACATATTTCTTAAAAAAGGAAAATCTTGAAAAAATTCTGATATAATATTAAATTAATATAAACTATATAATATAAATGAATATTATTGCGGAATGGCTATGAAAAATTTAAAAAAATTATTATAAAATCTATCTGATAAGATTGTGTTTCGTAGCACATTCAAAAAAAAAAAAATCGCGTTTTCTGTTGAAAATTTGACAAGAATTAGTAAGAAAATTTACAATTTTCATCGAATTTTAATGACCTAAGTATTCTTATCTCCTTCCCCCCCCCCCCCAAAGAAGAAAAATAATTTTAAAAAAACTGAAAATTAAATGAAAACTAAATTTTAAAAAAAAATTATTGACGTATTGTAAAAATAAGGAATAAATATTATTCTGCATTCAAAACCGTTTTTTTAATTAAAAATCAAATATACATAAAAAAAAATACTATAGTATTAAATCAAAATTTTTAGTGGCTCTTTAAAAGCGGGAAATTTTGCAAAATTGTAACTTTTGGCTCTTTCATTTCAAAAGGTTGCCGACCCCTGGCCTAAGGGATTCTAACCCGTCTACCATTGAGGATATTTCACGTCAGCACTGTGGTCTGCGCAAGCCGGATGCGGAATTCGTATGGACCAGGGCTCGAGTCCCGTATCGAACCCGCTTCACCTCATTCGCTCTATCGCTTGAGCCGTAGCGGCTCAATCCTTTGTGTTTTCGAAATGAAAAAAAAAAAAAAAGGCCGCGGAGTATTTCGATTCAATTGAATAACCAGAGGCTTCGAAACAAAAGCGTAATCGACCTTGTTTCACCCAAAGTGTAATTTATAGGGCTTGTAGTGCACGCCATTTGTGTGAGATGGTTCACTTCGATTTGAGAAGTATTTCCAGTTAAATATCTTATTTTATGTGTGCTCTCTTTCAATCCATCGGTAAAATCTGCAATAAAAATGTAGGTGGTAGTATTATTGAATGCATATATTTTTCTTTCCAGGTTCGTCGTTTCTCTTGTGTCCAAGTGTGAGATAGAAAATGTGCCCCTACTGAAAGATAATCCTTATTCAACATTATTTGTAAACGGTGTCATGGAAATATCATTCATCATTTTGATTTTCCTTGCATTGAACAGGTGAGTTGTGTTTAATCCTATTTTTATGCATGCACCAAATCATTAGACACGCGCTCTCAAGATTTTATGTAAAATATTAATCATCACGTGATACTCTATACAGCTTTATTGTTTGCACTTGTTCACGTTAGTGTATTCAATGGGTTAAATGAGACCATATGTAATATAAATTAGACTTTTGAATACATTAAACGATATATTATATATATATTATACACACAAACACACACATATATATATATATATATATATATATATATATATATATATATATATATATATATATATATATTATATATATTTTATATATATATATATATATATATATATATATATATATATTTTATATATATATATATATATATATATATATATATATATATATATATATATATATATATATATATATATATATATATATATATATATATATATATATATATATATATATATATATATATATATATATATATATTTTATATATATATATATATATATATATATATATTTTATATATATATATATATATATATATATATATATATATATATATATATATATATATATATATATATATATATATATATATATATATATATATATATATATATATATACAGTGCACTCCCGATTATCCGGGTTAATCACCGGGTCAGGGAGCACGGAGAATCGAAAAACACGGATAATCCGAAAACTCTTTTAATTAGAGAAAAAAATCAATATCAGTACAAAAAATATAAAAATTACTGATATTTGCATGCTGTATAACATCAAACTAGGAATTTTCCTTTTAAAAATTTGTGTAATGCATCTTCGTCATATGTTTTACTCATGTTTTACGAACCGTAGTAATGTCACCGTAATCAAATCCTTCCATATAATCTAATAAAATTTCCATAGAGCAGCAGAAATAGAAATTGTATTTCCCTCATTCATTACATCTTCTGCATCAGTTACTATCATCACTATTTGATTTAACAACATAACGATGTCTTTATCTGTCAAATATTGCTCACAAATATCAAATATAATAGGCTTGTCAAATATAATAGGCTCACATGC
Source organism: Parasteatoda tepidariorum (assembly GCF_982258835.1). Classification (NCBI taxonomy): domain Eukaryota; kingdom Metazoa; phylum Arthropoda; class Arachnida; order Araneae; family Theridiidae; genus Parasteatoda; species Parasteatoda tepidariorum. Next base: position 324,388 of record NC_141757.1, on the reverse strand, counting down.
ATCACTTTGAAACCAATCTTCAAAATTTTCTTCGTCAAAGATTTCGAAACCTCAGATTTCTTTTGCTTGTTCGAGAATACTGTTATCGTATTTTTCTTGAACATCTGAAGAAGATTGCTCATCAAGCGATATTATCTTTCTCCAAGATCGTGATAAAGTAGACGATTTTACCTTTGACCATGCTGATGCTGCTGATATTCGATATACTTCAATCCACTAACAAATATTGCTTCCAAAAATTTGGTAGTGTTATAACTTCATGAATAAAACTTTTTTAATCTTTAAAATGTTTCTCTTTATATTTTTCGTGTGACTCCGGAATGAGCACGGATAATCCGCAAACCGGATAATCGAGAGTGTACTGTATATATATATATGCATAATATATATATATATATATATATATATATATATATATATATATATATATAGTCTAATTTAACAAATTGATACACGACCGTAAACAAGTGCAAAAAAGAGTCACGTAAAAACAACAAAGCTGTGTATAGAGTATCACCTGATACACAGAATCTTAAGAGCGCCTCTAATGATTTGGCCAGGAACTGTATATTAACGTAGTAATCTGGAGAATGTTGCTTTGATGAATTAACGAAATATTTATTATGTCCAATTCGTTATTAATTTATTCAATGTTTTACTGTCTGATGCGCTAAGGAAAAACATTAATGTAGGGAATACCGAGCAATGGCATTAAAAAGAAACTGAGCAAAGTGCATTTACAGGCAAAATTCATTAATTCTAAAAAAGATTACCGATTATTGTTCCCAAAATTTCCTACACTCTCCTAATCTATACTAATCAAATAAATATTAAAATACCGGAAAAAATTAAATAAATAAATATCAAATCAGATGTTGCATACATTTTGAGAATTTACCAATTTTTAATAATTGACCGGTGAAAGTCGATCCTTTTCGGTATTTTCACAGTCAACAAATAATTCATTTGAAAACTGAAATATCTTGAAAATATAGAGCCCATTTGTAATTTTTTTACTTCATTGAAATAAAAAATAAACTGCAACATTTTATCTTTAGGTTCATTCAGAATGGAAGGGATAAAAAAACGAACCTACTAATATTTGTGAAATGTGTTGGATTCCTTTTAAAAAAATGTCGTAACGAAGGACTAAAATTAACATATTTCGCTGCTACTTCCAATAAAGGCATTCTTCTTTATAAACTCTCAAAAACAAGGTCTTGATTGTAATGAAATGACCTATTCTAAATATATATTCCTTAAATATTGATAAATTTCTTTACTATATATTCATCACATATCATCTATTCTATTAAAAACGATCCTTAAGTATGTTTTGACCTCAAAATGAGTCGAGAAAATCTGAATTATCTTAAGTCAAAAATTGAATTATCTTAAGTCAAAATTCTTGATGGTTCCATCAAAATATTTTGATGGTTTCAGTGCGATTCATGATGGTCCAACATCATTGGATGGTCTCCTTTGGATGGTCCGTTATGCGCTCATAGTTTTTGATATGCCAACAAATTTCCATCATTCTCTGATGTAAAATGCCACTTTAATTCCACGAAGGTTCACCATCAAGAAAAGTTTGATTCCCACAATCCATGATGATGGTTCCAATGGTAATTATTGCCGGTTCTCAAGAATATACCATCAAAACTATTTGACTTTTTTTTTAAATGTTAGACCATCAAAAATCAGTCCGAATTTTACATTGGGGCTCATGATCCTTCCAACATTCTATGAAACTATGATGGAAATTTCTGATGGTACACCACATCAAGTTGTTATTTTGGACCATCATAAAGCAGTCCGAATTCCTACTTTGGGGAGATGGTTACTTATGTAGGTTACCATCAAAAAGTGTAATTATGGATGGTTACCATCAAGATTATGTTGGACCCTCAGTGGAAAACCATCAAAAATGTTGACTCGCGATATAAACGGGAACATTGAATCAAATTAATATTTTATTCTATTGTCTTTTTTACAGTATTGGCCTGAAGTTGACGCAGGGCACAACTCTGTCTGTTTGTGGTATATGCTGCATCTTTTCAGCTGTCATCAATCATCAAATCATTCAAATGCATCCAAGAGGTAACTTTTATAACGAATCAAGGAAAACATACGTTTGATTTAAAACATGCCGTTTAATAGTACCTTCGGGAGATGAGTGCCATTTTAAGTATCAGCCATTCTCTGAATACATCTTTGAAAAGATTCATGATTTTCTTCTGCCAAAAATAAAATGATTCATATCTAATTTTTCTTGAGAAATTTTTTTTTCTGTAAAAAATAAAATATTAATGATTAGGATCCATCTTGTTTTTAAGAATTAAACAGCTTCAAATCTTCAAACTTCTACCAGCATAACTTTTTAATTTAAAAAAATAAACGACTCACCTAAACTTGTTAATTCTATATTTTATAATTTTATAGCCGTCGTTGAGCAGCCATTTTTTTGGGGTTTATGACTGCTAATGTTCAACTCCGTTACATTGTTATTTTGAACCCAATCTCGAAGACAAGGGAACTCCTAGATCAAGTATTAAAAGAAATTTGCGCTCATGGAGGATTTTTGATGGAACTAACCCGCATTTGCGTTACATGGTGAGGAAGACCACGAGAACCTCCACGGTCAGCCTGGCGGCAAGGGGACTCTAACTCATGATCCGTCTACCACTGAGGATACGTCACGTCAGCCCTGTGGTGGGTGCAAACCGGAATTCGTATCGACCCGCCATCGGTGGGATTCGAACCCAGTTCACCTCACTGGAAGGCTCTATCCCCTGTGCCGTTAACTCTTATTGAATCAATGTTGTCAAGAAATTTCAATTTATTTCAAATCGATCTGATATCATACGCGATTTAAAAATGAAACCCACTTATAAATCAAAAAATCTATTTAAATCATGGCCATACTTGCCTCACCACCAGACAAACACATATGGTTTGTTTATACTTCTAATGCGGATTAATAACAGAGCAGAAGTTAATATTAAAATGGGTAGAGAAAACAAATCAGTCTAATTTATTCCATGTGAACACCCTCTCTGAAATTAAAATATGCGGAACAAAAATTTACTTTTGAAAAAAGGTGTTATGATATGTCACAGAGGATTCGATTTGATTGAAATCTGTATACAGTCAATAGCAGTTAAAAATATTTTGACTACTCTTTGTTGCAGCGGTGGCAGATAGAGGATTGCACCATTTCGCCCCATTGTTTGGAATGCTTGGCAAATCTATAGCCAATGCATGTGGAATACTGCTATGGCTTCATGTTGTTAAGACCTTCCCTACCGGTGTCAGGTAATAAATTCTAATTTAATTTCAACATAGTTAAATAAAACTTTTAAATGTTTTTTTTTTAACATCAGTGGAAATATTGAGTGTCGGATATCATATCATACTGATCATAACAATATTATATATATATAATTTGTAATTTTCCTTTGTTTTATCTTCATTTTGATCTTATTTTATGAGTTCTATTTACTTGCAGCTTATGCGCAATAAATGAAACTTATTGTTTTTCTTAATTTTCTTCGCGCTTATTTAATATGTTATATATATACAGGGTGTCTCAGTTAAGCGCTTCAGAACTTCTAAGAGGGGTAGGGGGCATCCTGACGACTCGAAATCATATAGCAATGTGGGGTCGGAAATGCTTTCCTGAAGCGGTGACGTACACAAAAGCAATTTAAAGAAAAGAGACCGTAAGTGAAAAATCACTATAATAATACATTGAAAAAATTATATGGTACATGGGCCAAAGTAAGTGTTCGAAGTTTCTGCCACCGGCTACAATGTACACCTCACATCTCCGGCGCCTGGACATTCGAACATTCTGCAATACTCCAGGCATATCTCGCAGGCAGCTACTGCGATTCTTGCAAGCAGCATTATCAACAGGGGTGTCATAAACCAGTGTTTTCATATGACTCCAGAAATCAAGACATGATAGGTCGGGTGACCGATATATTTTTTATATCGGTCGGTATATTCGGGCCACATAATTTTTTCGATGTATTATTATAGCGATTTTTCACTTACGGTCTCTTTTCTTTATGGTGCTTCTGTGTTCGTCACCGCTTCAGAAAAGCAATTACGACCCCACATTGCTATATAATTCCGAGTCGTCAGGATGCCCCCTACCCCTCTTAGAAGTTCTGAAACGCTTAACTGAGGCACCCTGTATATATATATATATATATATATATATATATATATATATATATATATATATATATATATATATATAATAATATTGTCGGAGGATATAATATGAAGTGTCATTTAAGCAACAAACAGATTTTAGAAATGGGTGGGTTCTCCAACTTGTTTTCGAAGACGATTGTTCCCCCCCCACCGTCTCCAACGCTTCCCTTTAAACAATTTACTGTTACATTGAATACCCAAGTTAATTTTTTAATGGTTTTCCATTGATGGACCAACTTAATCTTGATGGTAACCATAAACATCATGAACCATTATATTTTTTGATGGTAACCAACATAAGTGACCCCAAAGTAGGAATTCGGGCTGATTTATGATGGTCCAACATAAGAATAACAACTTGGTTTTGATGGTTTGCTCATGTTAAATCATCAGAAATTCTTAGAAATCCAATGTTGGAACGATCATGAACAACCATCACCCCAATGTAGGAATTCGAACTGATTTATAATGGGCCAATGTAAAAAAAACAAATTGTTTTGATGGTATATTCCTGAGAACCAACAAGAATTAAACCATCATGGAAATGTATAGTTGGAACCATCATGGATTATTGGTCCATGAGAATCAAACTGCTCTTGATGGTTAACCATCATAGTATTGAAGAAGCATTTTTCATGATGGAATGATGGAAGTTTTCTGGCATATAAAAAACCATGAATGAAAAATGTTAGATGATGGGAACCATCGTGTATCACACTGAAACCAACTTAAACCATCAAAAATTTTGTCCTGGCTAGGGTCTTAACTAAGAAAGTTTCATATCAAAATTTAATTTAAGTCACAAGGCTTATACACCGAAGAGCCATTACATTATGAACACCCTCCATCTATAACAATGGGTTCGCCCAGGTTTTCATGGTTTCTCGCCCAGAAACAATGTTTTCATGGGGCACATTAAGACCCATAATCCTCATAGAACAATCCCTGACGTCTGTAAGCTACCTGAACATAGTTGCAGACCAGGTTCACCCATTCATGGGAGCAGTTTTTCCTGCGGGGGATGGTGTTTACCAACAGGATAATGCACCATGTCATAAGAGTCGAATCGTCATGGATTGGTTCGAAGAACATTCCAGTGACTTTCAAGTCATGTCTTGGCCCCCAAATTTACCTGACCTTAATCCAATAGAGCATTTGTGGTCTTACTTGGAAAACAAAATTCGTGCTGCCACGCTACCCCCTCGCAATGTGAGGGAATTGCAGGACTAGTTGGTGAGCTCTTGGTACCAGATACCTCACCTTGTAGAATCAATGCCACGGTGGGTGCTAGCAGTTTTGAGGGCTAAAGGTGGTCCTACATGTTGTTAGCAGGGTGATTATAATGTAATAGCTCTTCGGTGTATATTTTATAGAAATGTCTTGTTGAAAAAATATAATGAATGTAGGGAACTTAAATACTAAAGCATAATTTTTGAAGCTTTAAATCCGTTTTGATACGGAAACTCCATAGCATAATAAAGCCCTTGTGGTGATGTTAAGTGCTTAAAAAAAATTGTCATTTCACTAAGAAAAATCTTAAGTAAAAAGTTCGCAACTTCTTTAATTTTAATGAAGCAATAATATGAATTCTATTTGGTTTCTAGTGTCAACTATTACTTAAGTCTAAAAAAATACAATTCTATGATTAAAAATCCAAATAGGTGTAATCGACAATGTCAACCTTCATCTATGAAAACATACCACACCATAGAATCGAGTTAACATACTTAGTGAATTCGAATTGTATTTTTGTAGTGGTATAGACACAATACAGTACTCCTCCACCAGAATTCAATCTGTGATAGAATTCGGTAAACGGATACCACTAGTTGATCCATTGTTGTGTTGTGAGAAGCCGGAAGAGCTGTATTAAGATCACCGTACTTTTTGAGTGCTGGACGTGAGAGCTGTATTAAGTATGAAGCACGGTCGTGGTCACTCCTGTGTTGCCTTTTTGCAGTCGAGTGTATACGTTGTACTTTGTGTGTGATCGAAACTGAGAAGCAACAGCGTGAGGATGTCACAAGTAGGAAGTCAACTATTCATCTAAGTAAGCGTGTTCAAATCATAATGGGTGTTTCTGTCAAGGCAGGGTTGTTCACAGCACGTCCAAAGGAGACATGTGGGGACAGTGTCAACCGTCATCTATGAAAAGGTACCCCACCATGCCTTATATGCTTAGAATTATATTTTTGTCGTGGTAGACACACTTCAGTTGCTAATATTATAGTTCCTAATATCTAACTTTGTCAGAGATTATAAAAAAAAAAAAAACCCGGACTATGAAGCTTGAATTTTGTATAATTTTTTATTTTTTTTTCAAATACCACATTTGTCTTTTTATTAGGGGATTAGGCTTAGGATCTTGTATGTTATGCAGCAAAATAGCATCTCTTTTTGTTCCTCATCTCTCAGAAATGGTAAGTTCAAACAAATTGTTTAACTTATTAATTGACGTTACTTTTGAGAGAGTGGCACGATGAACGACATCGTTTTGTTGCTTGATTCTTTTAGTTAAAAATATCTACTTTATGAAGAAGAGATGTTTAAATGCTGTGATTGTACCATTCGTTAGTATGTATATCTAAGCTAATCTCTTCTGCAACCATTTTTAAAACCTGTAGCGGCATATTCGGCAACTTATAATGTCCTGTCGGGGATGCCCATATTTATTTAGCGTACTATCAGAAAACAATTGCTGACTTATTACACATAAAAAAAAAAGTGCGCTATCTAAAAAAGTACGCTAAGTCCAAAAAGCTTCGAAATATTTCTTAGTCAAAAAAACCTCAAAATATTACAAAGTTCAAAAACCTTCTGAATTTTTCTATGTACATTCAGTCTAAAAATATTTCAAAGACCAAAAAGCTTCAAAATATTTCTAAGTAAAAAAAACATCAAAATATTTCAAAGTTCAATAATCTTCTGAATTTTTCAAAGTTCAAGCACTTCAACATTTCCTAAGTACAAGCACCTTCAATATATTTCTAAGTGCGAAAACCTTCTGAATTTTTCTACGTACATTCAGTCTGAAAAAATTTCAAAGCCCAAAAAACATCAGCATATTTCAAAGTACAAACACCTTCTGATTTTTTTCAAAGTTCGATCACCTCCGATTTCTCAGAGTACTAGGAACTTCAAATTATTTCTGATTGCAAACACTTTCTGAATTTTTCAAAGTTCAATCGCCTCCAATTTTTGCATGTACTAGCAACTTCAAAACATTTCTAAGTGCGAAAACCTTCTGAATTTTTCTACGTATATTCAGTCTGAAAAAATTTCAAAGCCCAAAAAACATCAGCATATTTCAAAGTACAAACACCTTCTGATTTTTTTCAAAGTTCGATCACCTCCGATTTCTCAGAGTACTAGCAACTTCAAATTATTTCTGATTGCAAACACTTTCTGAATTCTTCAAAGTTCAATCGCCTCCAATTTTTGCATGTACTAGCAACTTCAAAACATATCTATGTGCAAATGCCTTCTGAATTTTTCTAAGTACATTCAGTCTGAAAATATTTCTAATTTAAACTTGAAATATTTTTAAAGTTGAAATAGCTTCAAAAACTTACGAGGTACCAACACCACACATTTAATGAACACGTTTCGCGTAGACACACCGGCTCTTTTATAACCACCAGATTCGAACTCGCCACCTGGAGATCTCCAACCAAGTCTCACGTCTTAACCGACTGCGCTACCGAAGCGGCAGAAGTTTTGAGAGTGTAGTGCATCACTCCTGTTTTTAAATATATTTAAGAAAAATTGCACTCTATTTCAAACTGACCTCAATTAACATTTGACTAAAGGTTAAAGAGGAACATTGTTGAAGCTTAAATATCCATATAGTTTAAAATCGTTAGAAATGATCCAAAAACAAGGAAGTTGGGTTCCAGACGAATTGAAATCAAGAGAACGTCGATTTCGCATGAAAACTGATTTTGCTATTTTTTTAATGCATTTTTTTTATAACCGTCGTTGAACAGTCGACCCAATTTTATGGACTACTCAACTTTAACTCCGTAGCCTTGTCATTTTGAACCTAATCCAGAAGACAAGGAAACTCCTGGATGGAGCACTGGAACAAATATGCCTTCGTGGAGGACTTTTTGGTGGAACTAACCCACATTTGCATTACATGGAGAGGAAGAGCACGAGAACTTCCCACGGTTAACCTGACGGTACAGGGACCCATGATCCGTCACCCACGGAGGATATTTTTCGTCAGCACAGTGGTAGGTGCACGCCGGATGCGGAATTCGTATCGACTGGGATTCGAACCAGGTTCGCCGCATTGAAAGGCAAATGCTCTATCCGCTGAGCCATCGCGGCTCTGGTTTTGCTATTTAGAAACACTTCAATGGAAAGTCTTACAACACCCGCTGTATTCGCCAGATCTTGCCCCTTCAGATTATCACCTATTCCGGTCGATGGCACGTGGTCTGTCTGAGCAGAATTTGACATCATTTGAGGAAACCAAGGAATGATTTGTGGATATACCTTGAAAGACGACGTGGCTACTAGAAAGATGGGAAAAAGTTGTGTTTAGTTATACTTTGAATCAACGATAATGTACTCATTTTTCACAATAAATTGCTAATTTTTGATAGAAAACGGATTATTTGCACTCGCAATATATTTATATTGAAGATTAATAGCTCGAATTAAAAATAATTCCAATAGCAAATTTTCTTTTTTTAAAAAAAATATATGTAAAATGTAACGCGTATTAAAAAACTAAACTTATAAATATTCACCCGTAAATGTTGGAGTTATGACTGTTGGAAATAAATTGGTTCTTTTCACAAGAATCCCTGGGTTCTAAATATAGTCACTGGGTCCTCAATGAGTCCAAGTAATAATGATCATTGTCTACGGTAAGAACTCCCCTCGCCACGAAGTCTGTTACTATGGAAACAAGAGTAGCGTGCTTCAGGTAGAGTAGATTCTCTTTAACGCGATACTAGACTAACACGATAGGCGAAGAAAAAGATTCCTTTTGTTTCACCGACTCGAACCAAAACCTGTTCAAACCATTGACCCCTACTTGAAATAGTTATACTTCGTTACCATAGTCACTGCCACGTCTCCAGACGAAAGGCTAAGGGAGTCATTACTTTCGACAAACTATACTCAGTTTCCAAAGAAGCAGAGAAAAAAAGCAATATTGGTTTTCTATACAGTATATCTTCGAATTAAACTGAAAATAGGGAAAAAAAATTCTTATGATTTATAACTAAAACCTTTTTCACCTATATACAATTCGATTATAATTCATCCAACATACATTATAATTTTTTCAGCTTCTGTAATGTCTTGTAGCTAAATATCATTTAAAATTCGAAAATTTTCGTATGTATAAAACTGTATATATATATATTGACCAACACTAACATTGACCCATATCATAACTGGACCACGAATTATGTTTGTTGAGAAATCCCGGATCTGAAGCTTGTAATACTTCCTTGTGTAATCACCATATATGGCAGTACTTTTACTTTCGTTACTTGTACCGCCGGTACAAGTAAAAAGTACGTACTTTTACTTGTACTTCGTTACTTTTTAAATTTAGTACTTTTACTTGTACTTTCGTTACTTTTTTAGGGAAAAAGTAAAAGTATTTGTAACGGAAATATCGAATGAAATCGTTACTTTTTTCTAAAACTCGGTAAGCTTCCTAAAAAAACAAAAAATTAAATTTAAAAAAAATGCTTATTTTTTTTATTTATAAAATTAATGTGCAATATATATGCATTCACAGCTAACTTCGTGTTTAAATACCTTCTGTTTCAACTTATACTGCACATTCAATTATTTTTTACTAGCTCAAAGATCACAAAGCTGTCTGAAACCCCGTGTTTGCTTTGTTTATGTTTGTGCTTTTAAAACGCGTTTCTAAAGAGTAAAACAATTTTAAATCAATGGTAATTTGAATAAATAAAAATAATAAATTAAAAATTAAAATTAATTGATAAAATTTCTTTTTCGTGCAAATTCATGAAAAGTTTGATATTAAAATTATGTTTAATTTTAAAATTATATTATACGATTATATTATAAAATTATATTATAATATTCTTCCGAATTTAAAAATAAATTAATATCCATTACTTTCAAAATTAAAAATGATTAAATAAATAGCAACAATTTTGCAAAAACATTAAAGAACTTAAGAATATTATTCAATAAAATTTTAGGTTACTTTGAATCGATTACCTAGAAATGTACTTTTAAATCGTTACTTTTTTTGTTTAGTACTTGTACTTTTACTTGTACTTTTTACTCGTTACTTTTTAAAATAAGAACTTTTTACTTTTTACTCGTTACTTTTTTTAAAAATACTTGTACTTTTACTCGTTACTTTTCAAAAGTAACGTTGCCATATATGGTAATCACATAAAATTGCTAATCTCAAATTAATAATGTCATGAGATCTGTAAGATTGTTTTTAAAAACTTCCTTATAAAATTTCCCACGAAATATGCATGCGTCACCATGTAACCTCACTTCTATCTCATAATAAAGCTGTTGATCTTTCTATCACTGAAAGTCAACAATATTACCGGGCCCTACCAGAGGAAATAATTATGGGGCCCTATAGGTTACAATGTATGCATATCTATATGATAGTGCGTTAAAATGAGGAAATTCGAAGTCAATATTCTGTATCACAAGATGGTCCTATATCTCCCTTAATTATTGACCTATAGTATTCAAATTGGACTATGTATTATATTACCGGATACTAGTTTACCCCACCAGAGGAAATAATTATAAGCTTAATAGGGGACTCACAATGTGACCCTATAGTGTATCTATCATGTATATATGCAATAGCGTTAAAATGAGGAAATTCGCAGTCAATATTCTGTATTACAATATGGTCCTATATCTCCCCTTATTATTGACCCATAATATTGAAATTGGTAAACTTATTATAATATTGCAGGGTACAAGTGTATCCAACCAGAGCTTAGAGTTTAACAAAGCTTTTCTAGTAAATAAAGAATATATAAATTTCTACGACTAATAATGGAATTTGAAATAGTTTTGCTTCCCGACTCTGACATAGTCGGTAATCTGACATAGTTTACTCGGCTTTTTCTCTAACCCAGATGGTATGAATTGAGATGTATGAAGTGTTTTGTTGAAATTTGCAGGGACTCGCAGTGTCGTTAAGATACGGTTCCCAGCAGATCACTCAAGTCAAGCATCACTGGCTGTGGGTGGGTGACCACTTGGATCAGTCTGCGTAGGGACCGAGGGTGTGGGGTATGGGTCCTCGTTAACCTGTTCTACCGTAGAGTGCTCTCGACTTCGCGTGCAGGTCGTCGGGCTACCGAAGTGGAGGTGCCTTCCTTTCTGCAGAGCATCAAAATTGTGATGACACATCTTCATATCATCCTCATGGATGTTTCCCAGATTGTCGCCAATTGCCCATTGTGCAGCTCTAGTGCGACGTAAATGAACTACAACTTATGTTTTAAACTTGAACTATCTATCTTCACATCGGGACTCGAACCTACTCTCTTTTAATCGGTGCTTGAACTCACTATCACTTGATAAATTTTTGTTGTTGTTGTTAATTTACGTCGCACTAGAGCTGCACAATGGGCTATTGGCGACGGTCTGGGAAACATCCCTGAGGATGATCCGAAGACATGCCATCACAATTTTGATCCTCTGCGGAGGGGATGGCACCCCCGCTTCGGTAGCCCGACGACCTGCGGGTGAAGTCGAGCGCTTTACGGTAGAACAGTTTAACGAGGACCAATAACGCACACTCTCGGTCCCTACTCAGACTGATCCAAGTGGTCACCCACCCACAGCCAGTGATGCTTGACTTGAGTGATCTGCTGGGAACCGTATCTTAACGACACTGCGAGTCCCTGCAAATTTCAACAAAACACTTCATACATCTCAATTCATACCATCTGGGTTAGAGAAAAAGCCGAGTAAACTATGTCAGATTACCGACTATGTCAGAGTCGGGAAGCAAAACTATTTCAAATTCCATTATTAGTCGTAGAAATTTATATATTCTTTATTTACTAGAAAAGCTTTGTTAAACTCTAAGCTCTGGTTGGATACACTTGTACCCTGCAATATTATAATAAGTTTACCAATTTCAATATTATGGGAACCCAGTATCTTTACATCGGTAGTCACTCTCCTTTAATCGATGCTCTAACCCACAAGGTGTTACCATAAAACTGAATAATTTAAAATCAACGGTAATTGGAAAAAAAATTTCAAATTTTGTACTGAAAATCAAACTTAATGGAGAAATCGTAATAATTCGCTAAGAAGAAAAGTAAAAAATTCCAATATTGTTATTGATTTCAAAGATAAAAGGAAAGAAAGAAAAAGAATAATTAGTACAGTGTTTAAAAAGTTTTCCTTTTTGAGAATATACATTATGCTATACATTTGTTAAAATTAAACATGTAATTAACAATAAAAATATATATAAATGCATATTTAAATCTGTTAACACTCTGAAAGAAACGAAACGCATTCTTGAAAATAGTTATTTTATTTTATATCCGTCGTTGAACAGCCTAACCAGTTTTGTAAGACCGATGTATGTCGGCTAAAAAAAGTTTGTTCATCTTCTGAGAAGGATTTTAATTCAAAATGTTAGTAAAGTAAATCCCCCTAAAAATGAAATAATGTTTTTGAACAATGTCAAACAAATTGAGTTGATTGAAGGCATTCATTACAGGAATCACATTTTCCGTTTATTCGTGGGAAATCGAACGGTATTCAATTCCCAGAACATAACTTTATAGTTTGTCTAAAGTAAGAACTCCCCTAGACATTCGTCTGGAGCCGTGGCGGTGAGTATGATAACGATACATTATTATTTCAATTAGGGGTGTGAGGTCACTGTGTAGGCTCGGGTCGGCGAGCGTTCTTCGGTCTTAGCCCTAGAGTGGTAGGTAGGTACTTTATTTACGTTGCACTAGATCTGCCCAATGGGCTATTGGCGACGGTCTGGGAAACATCCCTGAGGATGATCCGAAGACATGCCATCATAATTTAGATCCTCTGCAGAGGAGAGGGGATGGCTCCTCTGCTTTAGTAGCCCGACGACCTGCGGGTGAAGTCGGGCACTTTACGGCAGAACAGTTTAACGAGGACCGATGCCGTGCACCCTTGGACCCTACGCAGGGTTATCAAAAGGTGACCCACCTGCTTACTGACAGCAGCCAGTGATGCTTGACTTCGGTGTTCTACTTGGGTACCGTGTCTTTACGATTAGTCCAAGGCGGGACTAGTCCTAGACCTAGAGTGAAGAGAAGCTACTGTCCCTGAAATGTGCTCTTCTTGTTTCCACAGCAAAAGATCGCCTCAGACTTAGTTGCAGGGGGAGTTCTTACCGTAGAGAAACTATACATACTTTTTAAATGTAAATAGGAAATGAAACTACCCTGGCAGCAAAATAACTTGGGCCCATATTCATGAATCTTGGCTCAATAAGGGTTCAAAGGGCTTTTATTTTCCGATATAGAATCGCCCGATTCTTCCGATATTTTACAACCAATATTAGTCCCATATGGAATTGTCAGATTCACACACCCGATGTTTTATATCCATTATTTAGCCAATGTAGGTTCTAAATTTGCCAGCCATTCTAGGACCAATATTGGTCACGCGGTGCGCTTGTTCTTATAGGACTTAAATTGAGCCAATTTTGAACCCAACCTTGGGCCAAGGTAAAATTGTTGCTAGGATAACCTTATTTTAATGAATATATTTAAATATCATGAAATGTTGCATTATATGATTGAACAACATTTTTGTCTTTCAGAAAACGCACTCCCAGTTCATTGTTTTGGCCTTCAGCGGTGCCCTGTGCATAGCAGGGGGTCTTCTCACCTACACACTGCTTCCCGATTGCACGAATCGTCCTCTAGCCACCATCGCCGAAGAAGTCGAGATCGGCAGGACGAAGATCATCAACGACAGCGATTTACAGGATGAGGAGGAGGCAGGATGCGTGTTGGCCATCCAAGATGAAACCATCTGCAGGCGGATTTCCAATTTATTCTACAAAAAGCCCCCCTTCTTGCCGAAGACCCTCGATGATGAGGGCAGGGGAGACATTTTCGAACCCGTCACCGGTTTCATTTTTAAATGGGACGCAGACTGTCCAGTCAAGATCAATGACTTAGAAAAGAAACATTCCGCTTTCTGGAACAATAATGAAACATTCGAAAAGAAAATGAACAACACGTTAAATATGTTGTATAATATAAGTGAGGATAATGTTGAATTCCAGAATAATACGCCCAGTGATTCATCTCTTTAGTCTGAAGAAGAATTCTACCAACAGTGTAAATTGGAATCATTTTACAGAATCCTTTCTCCAAGAGTTGAAACTCTTATGTTGACATGATTCTTTTTTTTAATAAAATTTATCTTTTTCTTAGTAACCACAAACTATTTTGAGTTGATCAGGGTGCGTAGCCAAATCTTTGAATCCAAAATAAGCACTTTTTAAAAAATTTTCAAGCACTCAAAATATTCATATCGAATCAATTGAAAAACAAAAACTTTTTATGAACAGTTTTAGCCTTAAAAAAACCCCAAAAGGAAACGGACGTAAATCGAAACAATCAGTACTTTCCCACATCACAGAGTGAATTCAACTTAACTCTGAACAAAAGTACCCTTACCCCCAATATCAAAAAAGTGTTAAAAGTAAAATAAAATAAACAAGAATAAAATTAAAATAAATTAAAAAGAAAAACATTTAAAAAGGATCTGACTATCCGAATTGGAGCACTCAGGTTTCAGTTTCGAGTGTGCGCGCATGCGCAAGTCATAACGTGGGTACGACATGAAGTCCGTGTGAATGATTACGTAGCAAACACCGCATTTTTCGTGAAATGCAGGGGATCCGCCAGATATCACTGAAGGAAAAAAAAATTATTCGTGGAAAAAAAGCACTTTTTAAAAACGCCAGCTTAAAAAAGCACCTTTAAAAGCTTTTAAAAATGAAATCCCTCAAAAAGCACCTTTAAGTACTTTTTACAAACGCTACGCACCCTGTTGATTTTCAAAATTCCATTCAGTGATTGTTTTGATATAAAGCTAAAAATACTGCACGATTATTTAAGCGAATTTAAGAAGACGCCATAACACGAAAGAAAACTTTCATCGCAAATTCTCTTAATCCTTCATTTAATTATTAAACGAAAGAAAAATTTCAATGGCTGAAAAAAGAATACTTCAAAATAATAGAATGCAAACAAATCATCAGAAGAGAACTTCTTAGTTGTGTCATCCTAAGTTGACATCTCATCATTTGCATATTTTAAAATGTTCTTTTCAGTATTTGAAACTTCCATGGCTTACTCTAGGTTTGTCTGAACTCACTTTAAATAAAGGAGAATTTGGGAGACTTAATTTTCTTTCACGGTATGGCGTCCTCTTAAGAAAGGGAATAATGAGTCAAAATGCATACACAAAATAAAATTGCTGTTTAAATACTTTTGACATTAGCGCTGTTGTATTGCATATATTAATTTCTAAGTTCATATTGAATAGAGGCCAGTTTTGTTTAGCTTCAAAAACTTAATTAAAGTTTATATTATCTTATTCTCCAAAACTCAAATTTTTTTTCAAAATCTTGCTGTTGTTACTTTACGTCGCACTAGAGCTGCACAATGGGCTATTGGCGACGGTCTGGGAAACATCCCGGACGATGATCCGAAGATATGCCATCACAAGTTTGATCCTCTGCGGAAGGGATGGCACCCCCGCTTCGGTAGCCCGACGACCTACTCGCGAAGTCGAGCACTTTACGGTACCACAGTTTAACGAGGACCAATACCGCACACCCTCGGTCCCTACGCAGACTGATCCAAGTGGTCACCCACCCGCACACTGTCCACAGCCAGTGATGCTTGACTTCGGTGATCTGCTGGGAACCGTGTCTTAACGATCAGTCCACTGCGGGACTTCAAAATCTTGCATCTCTACTTTTATCATAACTTAACAAAAACATGAAAAAAAAATCTTATATTAAAAATCAAAACAGAAATCACAAAAAAATAGTTTGTCCAAAGTAAGAACTCCCCTAGTCGTTCGTCTGAACCCCTGACGGAGACTATGGTAACGAGGCATAACTATTTTAAGTAGGTTTTGGCTCATGTCGGCGAGAAAGGGAATCTATCTTCACTCTACTGTGAAGAGATCGACCCTCCCTGAAATGCGCTATTCATGTTTCCATAGCAGCAGACTGCCTCAGACATAGTGGCGGGTGTTCTTACCATAGACAAACTATATTTACTCAAATGCTCATTTTAATAGACACTATTGTGACCGAAATGACTGGTAATAAGGAATAATTATTTGATCATCCATATTAGATTGTCCAAAAATTAACTGAAATAGGCATTTTGCTCCTGAAAAGAAATTATCACTCTCAGATGAAAACAAAACTTTTCTTTACGTGCACACAGCAAAAGACGTTGTTCTAGAGTTGCATTAATTTTTATGTCACCTTGGCGATGATTTCAATCTCCACTGACACAACGTAATTAAAATATTAGTGGCATAATTCACATTAAAAATAAAAATTCACCTAGTTGCTCTTACAGATCCAAGTATAATAAGTTGCTTTCAAAAATCTCTTTTATAGGATTAAAAGAGAAGATCAAAGCACACTTGATTATTTCAGAAGCTTGTAAATTTTTATTCAGTAAACTTAATTCGTGCAGCTCTAGTACATAATGCAAATAAAGTAAGCAATTTGTGATTAAGGGACTATTCTTACTGTGTGCTAAGAGGGAAGAACACGATTGGTGAAACAGATTTAAAACAATCCAATCAGGTTCGTCTCCGAATTAGCATGCAAAAAAATGGCACATCAACTGTGAAAGTAACGCTGCCCTATGTATTTGAATTTCAAAAACAATAAAAAGAACTTTCATGGGGCATGAGCACACCTTCGATTGTTTCGTTGCATATCGGCTACATTTTAGATTTTCAAATTCATGACTCATTCCAAGAATGACTTAACGAAGTTGCTATTTTCTCCCACAAAAACGCAACCATAAATTTAAATAAGCATCATAATAACATTCATTGAAATGATAGGTATAACTGTTATACTCTTCATATTTATAGATTTTAAATTTAAAAAAAAAAAGTAAAGAAAGAGTTGAAGGAATAAAATGGCTAAAAAAAAAATACAAAAGCAAATAATTTTTTTCTGCAGAATTACATTCTAAAGATACTTTTCTTGTTCATCAGAATGGGAAAAAATACTCCAGATTTTTCTGTTCTCATTCCGGAATAAAAAAAATTCACCAATGACTGACTTGTTTCAGCTAGAATTTTAAATTGATAAAATAAAAAATAATAATAAAAATTCTGAAAATCCAGAAGTTTAAAAGATAATTTGCTCTAGAAATGATATTTTTTTTCTTTCATTCTTTAAAAGAACATAATTTTTAAAGTAAAGAAAACGAAAAAAACGTTTTATATTTTAATCAAATAGGACTGTGAGTGGGGATTTTGTTACAAATTCAGATATTCCGAACACCATGAAATGGGGAGAGATAAAATTAGTAAATCCATGACTTTTCATGATTTTTTTTTTTAAATAGTTAAACTCATGACAAATTTTGTTCAATACTGAAATCCAAAACTTTCCAGGTGCGCAGATACGTATGTGAATTTTAAGACTAATATGAGTTATGAAATAAAAGAAAAAACTGCAAGCAAGCGTTTATTGATGCTAATTAATCAAAGACAAGGAAATAAAAACATATTTGAATACAATCAGATCTATGGTTCTACGTATTTGGATACAATCAGATCTCATTTAAAGACACATATAATTTAAAATTTTCTCACAAAACTCCATATAAAATAACCTTTATACAAAGAACTGCTAATTGAATGTACTGTCCAAGTTCAAATATTAACATACATATAAAATTGTGATTTTTTATGCATTTTGCAAACTTTCATATTTTTAAATATGAACATTATATCATTTTTATAAATTTCTCTTACTCTAATGAAAGATAATTATTTTTTTAAATATAGATGCATATAAAAGAAAGTAATTAAAAATGTGTTGAGGATCAAATTCAGTAATTACATATTACACATTTTGATAAGTTTTTACAGTGTTAAGTGATTGTCCTTTTAAAACTTATAAGTGTCCTTTTCTGAGAGGCAGCACCCTTTTTAATTCTAGGGAGAACTCTGCATATATACTTGTTGTATAATTGCACACCATATCATTTACATTGATAAAAATGAGATTTCATACTTATTATTGATTGGAAAACTCATTCCTTTCAGATCAAAACTGCACATCTAATTTTTTTTACAATTTATTTCAATTGCAGTTGCATTATAAATTTGACATATTGGATACAAAATGCAGTGATATTGTTCATTTATTGTGCAATATCAAGATATTTTCTTTTATATTATAAGATTAAGTGATTTTCGTCAATAACCAACAAAAAATAAGCACCTTTTAAGAACTCAAAAAATATGTTTAATCTTATTTTCTTTTTTTAAATTAGAATATGTGCAGTAATAAAAATTATTTTCTATCATTAAAAGTTAACATAAAATCAACAAAATACAAAAACATTTTCAAAAACTTTACGCAATAATTATAAAATAACCAGTTTTTGATAAATATTGCAGAGAAAATTGTGAAAATCATGATTTTCTTTTTTTGCAATTTATGACGATAATCGACACGGAAAAGAAAAAAATCTCTGAATCGAAAAGAAAAAATCTCTTCTTCCAAAGATAGAAAATTAAGCACATTTTAAAAACACTTCACACCCTGCTAAAGTAAGGTAACAATCATGCGATTCTAAGTTTAACAGTTCAATAACAATAATTCAATTTTGTATCTTAATAAAATCAAAGGAACGTTAATCAAAGGAACGTTAAAACCAATAATTGGAAAAAAAAAAATTTAATTCAAAAGTAAACCAGATCTTTGAGAAAAAAAGCAACACATAAAATTAAGTGAATAAAAACATGCTTTAATTAAAGACTGGTACAAACGAAAACACAACGGATTGTTTAGAGCCCAGTGGTATGTTATTTAAAGAAACTTTTGGATGTTCACCATCCGCTAGCAACCCATCCGTTAAAGCGGTGCTTTTTATTTCGACACGCGCCATCTCCGGAAGGTGCTTGGATTTTCCAC
Organism: Parasteatoda tepidariorum; assembly: GCF_982258835.1. Lineage (NCBI taxonomy): Eukaryota > Metazoa > Arthropoda > Arachnida > Araneae > Theridiidae > Parasteatoda > Parasteatoda tepidariorum. Next base: position 304,959 of record NC_141757.1, on the reverse strand, counting down.
TGAAGTTTATGACAGTAGAGTTTGAACCCAGGTTGATGGCCACTAAATAGCCGGGTGAACCTTTTCGAACCCTCATCATAGAGAAGATTTCTTCAGTGACCAGAGGGTATTCTTCATCTCCAAAACTGAGGGCAGGTTGTCCTCGCAGAGAAAGCAATTTTTGTAATACTTTTAAATGGGATTGCTTGCTGTTTTCTTGACTCTGAAAAAAAAAATTATTTGTTAAAAATAACATTACAATCTATTTTTAGAAATTTTACACAAGAGATTTAAAACATAACAAAACCAGATATGAAGTCTATGTTTTAAAAGGCTCAGGATAATCCATTTTTTCACAACTCACAAAAGAAAGTAACCAATTTGATAAATGTACAGGATGCATAGCTAAATCTTTCAACAAAAAATAAGCATCTTTTAAGTACTTTTTAAGCACTATATACAACAACAAAATGCAAAATAATTTTCAAAGAATTGACATGATCATTGATAAAATAACTGGTTTCTGACAAAGAACTCCTTTCATTACATTAGCCACCATGAAATAATTAAAACTTTCTCGGCTCAATTTGAAAGGGTGGAAAATGAAGCTTGAAATTGGGAATATCTTTCAAAATGCAGCAGAATTGCATATGAGAGTGCTAAAATCTCACAGAACCCATCTCACAAATATTTTATCAAACATGCAAAATGATTGGCGCTCGCATAAGCTACGAGCCAAGGGTACTCCGAAATGGATTGTGGTTGATTAAGTTGGGAAAACGTTGAATAGAATGTTAAAAAACACACTTTTGCATAATAAGTGGAGAAAATAGACATACAGTACAGAACCCGTTATCCGGAAATCAGAAAACCCGAAAACCAAAAAACCGGAACGAAATTCGATAAATTTTCCCGCAATTTAAAAAAATTTTTTTTTTTTTACACATAAGATTTTAGGATTTTTTCTTTCTTTTTTGAAAGATGTTTACCTTACCATCATTTCGGAAATAATCATTAGTGTATTACCTCATCGTTTTTTCTTATTTTTAAGATTACTTCCAAATATTTTTTTTTTTTTTTTTTAGTTGGGTTTAACACTAAAAAAACGTCTTTTTCTAGCGATTCAGAAAACCGGAAAAATCAGTTATCCGGAATAGCAATAGTACCGATCGTTCCGGGTAATCGGTTCTCTACTGTAGTAAAAAAAAAAAACTAATTTTTCGAAAAGGGAATATTAAGCACTTCTTACAGGGATGAGAGCAGTCAGAAAGTAAAAAAGAGGAAATCCAAGATTGAATGAATAATTTTATATATATATATACACACACAAATTTGACAAAAAAAGAGAGCGATTTTTAAACTTGTAAACCATGTGATTATAAATCCCGATAATTAATTTTATAATTGTATGAATATGAATCACATGCATGATTTTAAATTGAGAGAATATGAATCCCGATATGAGGATTTTAAATCACGTGAATATGAAACTCTATATCGAATTTAAAAAATGCGAAAATACAAATCATGATTCGTAATTTTTAGATCTCGTAAATACGAATCACGATGCATAACTTTTAAGGCACGTATAAATAAAATCAATGTTTGATATTACAACCGCAAAAACGAATCACGACATTGGATTTTAAGCTCGCGTGAATACGAATCGCTACATAAGGTTTTAAAAGCGCGTAAATACAAATAGCGATATTGGATTTTTAAATCTCGTAAATAAGAATCATAATGTACGATATTTAAATAGCGTAAATAAGAATCAAAATGCGCAACTTTGAAATCAGGTAAATACGAAAATCGATGATTTATATTAGAATCTCATGAATATGAATCGAGATATTTGCAGAGTCTGGATTTGGGATTTCTAAAAGGCTTGTTTGTAATGTTTAGACATAATAAATAAAAATTTACAAGATTAATTATATGAGCAAATATTTTCATCGCAATTCCACCTAAATTTTTTTTCCTCGTTTGCTCACACCAGGAAGCAGCAACGTCTGAATTACAAAAATACGAGCTATCCGGCGGACAGATAAAAATACGGAAAATCTTATTTTCTGTTTGTAAAAGCGGAGAAAATAGCTAAAATAAGTAAAAATGTGGAAGGGTTAGCAGCTAGGACGTAGTTTAAATTTTCTGTTTATCTTTGAAAACCAGAAAAAAAAAACGAAACTTTTAGAGAATCGGAGTTTTTGATAAAAAGGCTGGAATCCAAGAGGCAAAAGCGATAAAAGCAAAGATCCGCTGAAAAATCTCATCCCTGTATTCATCCCGGTCAACCAGTTTTATCCCAAGGATATGATTTTTAGAGAAACTTCAAAGGGAGGAAGGGAGACTTGAATACTTTCGCTCCGAAGAAAATTAAATTCCTCAGAAAATATTTAAACTTGCGCAAAAAAAATTTCCGCTGTAATTAGCGGGAAAAATTGAAAAATCTGAAGAGAAAAAAAAGCGGAAATCCGCAAGAGAATCACATCCTTGTTCTTAAAAACCTCCAATGAAAAATGCACCTTTAAGGGCTATCAAAAAAGGAAAATAAGCACATTTTAAAAATGCTGTGCACCATGATGTATACACAATTCCAAATTAATCAACTTTTAATTGCTCCATACCATTTCACTGATCAGTTTTAATTTTTTCAATGTGGGTGAGAAATTTAATTAGGGTCCTCGTTGTTTAAACTTTTCATGTCAACAAATTCTTGTGTTTATAAAGACAAACATTTAAAATTGCACCCATCACTTACCGTAAGAAATTCTTAATAGCATAAGTAGTCTATTTTATCATGATAAACAAGCATTGTTTAAAGATGCTAATGTAATTACATTTTGCGTTTATCTTACTATCTATATTAAGTTAAATCATAGAGTTAGCACTTTACTTTTGAATCCAAACACACTCCACAAAAAGCTTGAATCAGGTCTATATCCAACCAAAAATAAAAATAAATTACTACAAAAGACTATAATTATGATACAAATGACTAAAAATTAACTTTTTTTAGAATAATCACGTGTTACCTTTCCCAAAAATAATAAAGAATAAAATGTAAACTTCAGGTTCCAATATGTAAAAAAATCCTAACTCTCTTCCATGGAAAGTAATATATCTATTTGCCGACCTCGTAGAGAAAAAAAAAATCAGGTCAATTTTTAGAACAGTATGCATACACCAGATTACTTAAAAAAATAACCAGTACCAATTATATAATATTCCTCAAAACCAGTATTTATTTAAAATTTGAAATGTCAGTGTCTATACTTTCACATTCAAGCAGTTTATTGGATGATCCCAACATAAAATACATGGGTTTTTATAATTTCTGTAATAAGCTGTTTCTGTTCTGTTATAAAAAAGAGATTTTTATAATATCCGTAAATAGTGGAGAGGATCACTAAATTTAATCGAACATTCAATGATAATGTTTCCCTTTAGGTTTTATCAGTTTATTCTATTTCTGAAACACAAATAAGTTTAAGTTACATTGCAATAATTAATCTATTATTATCAAGAAAAAAAACATATTCAATTAAACTTAAATACTAGCTACTGAACTACAGGGCTAAATAGAATAGAAGGGCTGGTTCACTCCTTTGAAGAAACTCTCGCCGAGTCTATCCTCCGATTTTCTCTAGTGACGTCACTTTGGCGCAAAGCTCGCACTTTTACTTCAAGAACAGAGCGTTCGGCCATACTAGCTCCAACTAATATTGAAGCATTTCTTTTAGTGACATATTCTAAGACTCTTGTTATTTTCTATAATGACTTTCTTCAGTTTTTGCCGTGAATTTACAATATTTTAAAACTATTAACGAAATACCAGTTTGCGCGATTGTAACTTGCAAAAATTCTGATAGAAGAACAAAAGGAAAAAATATAATTTTTTGCGCGTTCCCTAAAGTAAATGAACAACTATGTAAAGAATGGATTCTGAAATGGCACAGTTAATATAAAACAGCAATACGTTTTTTCTATCGTTAAGAACTTTCATAAAAATTCATTACCTAAATAGAAAAATAAAAAAAATTTCTCCCCCATAAAACTCAAATTAATTCATTCAATTTAATGAAAAAATTAATACAGTGAACCTTCAAGAGACACACTATTCACTATGAATAATATATTCACAGGCAATTTAACTAATGGTTCCCAAACTCCCCCCTTTTATTACACATTGTTCAAATAAATGACTGAAAAATATTACTTAGTAGCGAAAAATGTGTTATTTTTCATTACTCTTTGTCTTACATACAAAAAAAAAAAATAGTAATCTTTAGCTGATGAACAGTCCTGAACATCAGATATGGAAAAACTTCCAGACTCTTAGATAATTTTCCTGAATTTCTGTTATTCCGCTTTTTAAATCTGTCTAACCTTCCATTCGAGCACATAAAAGTAGTCTCATAAAATAGCTTTGCAAATTCGTCGACATTTGTCCAGATACTTCGATTGGTGAACCACTTAGTAATGCAATTTTGCATAAGTTATTTAAAAAATTATTAACTAATTAACAGATAATAAAGCAAAAATTGTTGAAAAAAGTAATTACGTCGCTAAATATTAGTTTTATTTTCACTTTTTATGAAAAAAATTTGTGATTTTTGATTGAACACAATTTGATTTTAAATTGAGTTCATCAATTTTCTTATCTACAATGTGCAAAGAATGCAAGATTTTTACATTTTGAACAAGATTTCGAGCCATCTTAACAAAGCATCTTCTACATTTTCTCTTTCAGCTCCACGCAGTTTTTTCGATGAAACCATGTTTTTGTCGTATGCTGCAAGAATTGCACTTCGATTTTTCCAAATGTTTGAAACTGTAGATTTTGACAAGGAAAATTCCTTACACAGTGTCAATTGATTGGTTCCATCATCAATATGCTTTACAATTTTAACTTTGTCCTCTATCGAAAACGCTTTTCTCTTTAGAGAATTTGCCATTTTCCCTGCTTTTGAAATAAAAATCTTGTCTGAAAGAGATAATGTAAGAATATGAAGAGAGCAGCTGTAGAATGAGTTAAATTGTTGCCCTTCTTGATTGTTAAGGGGTGATTTGTAAAGAATATGGTTTGAACAGATAAGAAAATTCCAAAAATTCAGCAGGTGGCCAAGTTAACTAGTTGTAGAGCAAGCTTGGGGAAAAGAGATAAAGCGAGGCTTAGCAGGGTGGGAGGAGTAATAAATGATCTGTTTGACATTTATTACAGTATAGTTAAAAGTGATAAGCATAAAGGAGAGTAATATGACACATTTTACAGGAATGCATTCATTTTCAGTCCCAACACCTACAAGTTTAAAGATGGAGGACTGAAAAAGATATTTAAAGAAATGAAATTTGAGTCCACTATAACCGAGTTTCCAAGTTCTAAGCTGTTCACTATAAGCGTTAAAAATAACATTATTTAAATAGGAATACGGACGGGACCGCTAAAAAAGTTCACTACATCCGAGTGTTCACTATATCCCAGGTTCACTATAGCGGGGTTCGACTGTATTTAGTTTATCTGAAGAAAACATACTATTACATAAAATTAATCAGACCAGAAATTTGTGTGTTTATAACATCTATTTCAACTTCATAAGGAAATAATTTTAGTTTGCTTCATTGTTAAAAGCAAATAATAGAGTCACCTAAATAAATCTGATTTTAAGGTATTTATAAGAAATTTCCCTTATAAACTTACTTCTTAAACTAATCAGTACTACACTATCATGTGCTGTAGTAGCAGATAAATGAGAAGAGGGATGATAAATACACAGAAAGCAAAAGTTTTGAATTCCAGGAACAAATGAACAGGCAGAAAAAAATATTGTTTTTTAAAAAAGAGTTACTTACATCAATGTTCATCGTTTCGTAATTTACATGCACCGGATATTTTGGAGTTACGGAAGAAAATCCAGCATACGTTTGATTATTCCACAACATGACAGTTTGTGAAGTAGAGAGCTGTAAATAATAAATAATTATTTTCAAGCAAAAACACTAGAAAGACTGAAACTTACCAATATATTGCCCAAAAGCAGTCAAAATGACTGGATTGTAAGAAAATAACTAATGCGTAAAAAATTTGTTTAAAATTTTTAATAGTTTTTATATTATTTACAGTTATATAACAAGTTAATAAATATTAACAATAAAAAAAATTTATATGTTGTACAAAAAATCACAAAATTCTAAGAAATTGCGTCATTAAAAAGCTGTCAAAATGACTTCTTTGAGCAACCTACTGTTAAGAATGACTCAAGATAAGGAAAAACAGTTATAATTTTCATTTAAAAAAAAAAAAAAAAAAAAAAAAAACAACTTTTAGATCAATAAAAGCTTCATTTATTTTGACACTTGATTGATTTTCTGGCAGTGCTCCAAAGGAAACATTTAGGCAAGATGAGTCATAACAAGCATGCAAATCTTGAATAATAAATACAAATTTCACCACAGGAAAATCAGGTAAACATCAAAAAATTCACGACATATTTTACGACTATCGACAGAAAACAAAATACTTTTTTAAAAAAAGAGAAGAAAGCTTTTATTATACTATAGTAGGGCAAATTAAATTTCATCCTGAAAGAATAATTCTACTATCTTTAATTTCAGAATTACTTTGTTTAGAACAGAATATTAACAGAATTCAGCATAACTTTATTTAAGAAACACTGGACTCACAGTAGTTCGTAATCAATATATAGAAAATTTATATAGTTATATCAGAATGAAAATAATTAGTAACTATATATATTCCCTCATACCAAAATTTATAATAAAGTTCAAGACTTTCTTTTCTTAGTAAATAGTTTTAAAGTAGGAATTCAGTAATCGTGAAGCGAAAACAAAGTGAATATGCAGCTTCATGTTTTTGTACAAACTTAACTTAGTGGATGACGCCTCAATACTCCATCGTATTTTACAAATGGCGTTGAACAGTCGATCCAACTTTAGGCTTTACGACTACTGATGTACCGACTCCAAAGCGTTGTCATTTTGAACCCAATCCAGAAGACAAGGGAACTTCTGGATCAAGTATCAGGCGAAATTTTGTCTTCTTGGAGGACATTTTGGTGGAACTAACCCGCATTTGTGTTACATGGAGAGGAAAACCATGAAAACCTAGCACAGTTAGCCTGATGGCAAAAGAACTCTTAACTCACGATCAGTGAGGATACTTAAGTCAGCTCCGTGGTCGCAGCGAGCCGAGGGGGATTCCAACACGGTTCACCTCATTGGAAGGCAAACGCTGTATCCCCTGAGTCACTACGACTCAATTCACCATTTAAAAATTCCTTACAATTACTGTATTAATAGGAACAATCATTTCACAATCAGATGAAATAGTGGAACTATAAAAATTCCGCCCCACAAAATGTGTAACTGGATCTGGCTAAAAAATAATTAACAAGTTAACGACCCCCGAACTCGTCAATATAAAAAATTTCATAATGTAAAAAAAAAAAAATTTATCCATAAAATAACTGAATTTCCAAACAGTTTCAAACAATCCAGTAAAGTTATATATTTCGATCGTGTTCCTAAGGTAGAACTATTAAATTTAGACATTTTTGCAAGCAAGCATAAATGAATACGAAAAAATATGTTGCATCAAGCATTTGCCAAATATTTCCGATCCCTATATTAGTTGAAAAGTATTCTTTTTTACTTGGAAATTCCCAAAATTTAAGAAATTCTTGCATAAGCCAATGTAAAATCAAGGCATGCAAATAAAAATGTCTTCTAATAATGATAAATCTGTTGAACAGTGGGGAGTTCATAATCAAAAGTTCAAAAAAATACATTCCTTATAAATTATTCTTTTTATGTGTTTCAATTCGTATATTTCGACATTTAATTTTCAACTTTTATTTTATTGTCTTGTTTCATGACATTCATTAATTATTGCTAATGCTTGACAATAAGAGAAGTATTAGGATTTTAAGAAATTATAAGCAGACTTTAGCTTCCAAACAATTTCTAAAAGTAAGAAATTTACAGTACATCTTTTGATCATTCAAAGATAATTGGATGTTATAACACACACAAAGTGAAAAAACCTGAAACATTTACAAACAAAAACTCAGAATCGTTTTATATACCGTACATAATTAAATTTTTTGAACTAAGATTTGTAATTAAATTGACTACCCAAGAAGAATATCACACTTTTGCAGTAACTAATTTAATAAAAAACTTAGTTCCTACAAGAATGGAAATAACTTATAAATTATGCAGACATGTGAAAACCTATGTTGGATGTTACAAAAGCAAGAATGTAAATCACAATATTGGATTTTAAAAACCTGTGAATCAGAATCCTGACATTGGATTTCTAAACTCTTGTGAAAATGAATAGCAAAATTAGTTTTTAAAAACGCACAAATAAGAATCAAGATATTGATTGGAAAATGTAAACATAAAAAACAAATCGTTGTGTTAGATTTTTAAATGGTGTAAATACAAATTGTGATAAGTTTTTTAAATGGTGTGAATACACTTTGAGAAGTGTAACTTTTAATAAATATGAAAAATCTATGTCTGCTATTAAATAATGTGAGCATGAATCTCTATATTAGCAGATTCCAGCTAAGTTTAAATATTCTACAGGGTGAAAAGAACATTCAAAAAGAAATTGTTTCCCAAACTTTTCCCAGTTTTTCGTGTAGATATACGTAAAATTCATATAAAAAAAATTCAAAATTCATATTCAATAAGAATGTTAACTAAAAATCTAAATAAAATCGCAACTCTAAGAAAGATTAATAATTAATTTTTAGTAAAAAAAAAATCTGAAGATTTAAATGGTGTCAATTCTGATTAGAAATAATGAATTGTCAAAAAATGTGATTAGGAAAAATAACACCAAAGAAATTTACTCGGCAATATTTGACAGAAAGAATTGATAAATACAAAGCTTTTGGCAAAAAAATACCAATAAGAATGTAGAAATAATCTGTGTACAAGTGAAGCTAAAACGCATTTAATCAACATAAGAACATTTTTGAAAACAAAAATGCAGCAAAAATTTAAAATCTAATACAGTACAAAACCCGTTATCCGGAAATCAGAAAACCGGAAAACCAAAAAACCGGAATGAAATTCGATAAATTTTCCCGCCATTTTTTTCAAGAAATTTTTTTTTTCCTCTTAAGATTTTGGTATTTTTCTTTCTTTTTTGAAAGATGTTTACCTTACCATCATTTCGGAAATAATCATTAGTGTATTACTTCATCGTTTTTTCTTCTTTTTAAGATTATTTCCAAAAAGTTTTTTTTTAGTTGGGTTTAACAATAAAAAAAACGGCTTTTTACAGCGATTCAGAAAACCGGAAAAATCAGTTATCCGGAATAGCGATGGTCCCGATCGTTCCGGATAATCGGTTCCCTACTGTATATTAGCATCTATTAAAACATTGATTAAGGGAAAAATAAGCACCCATTAAATAGCAAACCATAATTGAGTGATACAAATATAAAAAGAAAATTTTACAAAAAAAAAAAAAAAAAAACATTAACACCACTATATTATAAAACCATTCTAAAAAGAAAGTAATAAGTAAACAATTCATATTTAATTAAAATTAATCCATATTTATTAAAATATTTCAAATAGAACATAAAACAAAAATATGTTTTTTATCATCAAAAGACAAGCATAAAAATAAACGATTAAAATTTAATATTTTTAATCCTTCGCCATGAAAAAAAAAAAAAAAAAAATTCTTAAAATAAGAAACTCATCCTCAAGAAAACTAAAGATAAAACTCATTAATTAAATAAAAGAACTATAACTCATCCTAAAAGAAATAAAAAAAAGATTTAAATAATCTGTATTCAATTAAAATGAAACCACAATTAATCTGACAAACGCTTTTAAGAATAGAAGGAAATGAAAGTCTTGCCTCAAAATTCACTGAAAAAGATAGTTTTTAAACCAGAAAGGGTGATAAGGCAAATAAGGACAAAAAATCAGGAAAATTAGAAAGATCAGGACAACTACGAATCCTGATAATAGAGTCAAAAAGTTATATTGAAGTGGAATGTTTTGAGTCATCCTCGTGTAAAGATTTTAAGATCATCTTAAGTCACCCATAAGAAAATTCCAAAGTTCTTTAAACCTGTGTCTTTTTGGCAATGTGTTGAAAAGTATATATCCTTTCATGCTATTTTAACAAATATACGGGTAGACAGACGGGATTTGAGAAATATACGGGTAGACAGGGGATAGTAGTAAAATACAAGAGTCTTTGTTAAAAAAACAGGAGACTTGGCAGGTATACATATATATCAAAATACATTGTATATCTATATAACTAATTTTAAAGCTTAACAGCAAGTTTGTTTTTTTTTTTAATTTGACTACAAATTTCTCCAGGTTTGCCAGAATTTCTTCTTAAAACCACACATGATCAACAAATCAAATATGCAAGCAAGGTTTCAAAACCCTTGCTTGCATATTGACTAGTGTATCATAACTTTAAAAAAAATTTTAAAAATGACACACATCAGAAATGTTTCAAGATACTTACCTCACCCCCTTTAGGGACATAATTTGGTATTCCTAATTCATCACCATTATAAAATATAGGAGTGCCTAGAGCAATAGTAGCAATCATATGCATTGCATCCACTAATTCATCACCAATTCTAGAGGCCAAACGTTTCACATCTTTACCTCCAACCTAAAAAAAAAAAAAAATTTCATTTTTATTGCTCCAAATGGTCTTTTTTTTTTTACAAAAAGTAATTGAAAGAAAGAAGGTAATAAAAATGAAAGGATTTCACAAAATGAATATAATTGAGGTGACTTACTAGCTAATATTAAATCAAACTTATCAAAAATTAACATTCATTATATAGATGAATCTTTTATTAACCAGCACTAACACTTTTTTCCAATTTCTAATTTACAGGGTAGCCACAGGGGGAAAAAATAACAATATAGCTACTTTCAGTAACCTGAAGTAAGGAAATAGTAACCGAAAACTATGAAAATAGTAGCCTAAATAAGAAGAAAAATATGACTAAAATTTAAATAAATGTCTTAATTGTCATATACCATGATCTATTTAAAGTAGGTGGTAAATATGATCATATTTATATAAATAATAGTGTCCTATCACTAAATTTTTATATCAAAAAATTAGTATATTTGCAGAAAATCAAATACTTATACTTACTAGAAATCATTAAAAAAAATTTTTTATTAAAAAAAAACTTTCTCAAAAATTTTCAGTTTAAATAATTTTGCATACATATATATATATATAGGGAAAAGTGATAATTCAAATTCGAAATTCACGCATTGTAATATTAATCTTATTAAAAACTGGATTTTCCAAAATCGTGCAGAATTTCGTAGTAATAACCGTTGAAAAAGAGATAAAGAAACAAAATAGATTTATAATGGAATCTGTTCAAATTGAGTGCATTTAAAAGTGATGATTAAAATTTGCAACTTAAAATTTTTTAATTATTAAGAAAATTTTTTTTACTGCGTTCAGAAGCTGCCGTGGGCCACAGGTTGTCAACACAATTTATGTTTAGCAAAAAAACTTAGCTAGAAGCACAGAAAAGTCATCAAATAGTCTTTTTTCCTGAAAATAGTTGCTTTTTTAGCTTTTCAGAGGGAAAAAGGTGCCATAGTCACATCAGGTTGAAAATAGTTGCAAATGGACGCATTGCCTGTGACAACCCTGAATTTATTGCGTAATTGCCTAGGATCAGGTTTACTTCTAGCTAGTAAAAATTACTGAGCTGATTGAAATTTTAAAAACTCATTTTGCTAGAGCAAATGCAGTTAATAAGTAGTCCATTTTGAAACCCTTCAAGCCATTATATTTGCTTTAGGAAAAAAAAATTATGAACACTATATTAATATTTTTGTTAAGAATGCATAATACATAGAGATGATTGAAGACTCTCGTAGAATATCCTACAATTATCGAATTGAACAAAAATTCAAGTAGATTCAACAGTTTTTGACTTAAACTTATTGTACAGAACAGAGCTGCATAAAGCTGTAGCTGGGGAATTGCTATTTGAAAAATAAATAAAAATTTAAGAAAAAAGTCAAAAAAGTAATCAAGCAACAACATTAAGTAAGAATGCATGCTTGCTTAGCAATAAACTATGTGAGAATTTCAATTTAAAATCTTAGAGGGCAAAAGCTAAAACGGATGCCTTAAATAACGATAAATATTAAAAAAAATTCTTAGGTTATAATAAAAATAGCAATTGTAGTGAAGAGAATAATTGTAGTGAAGAAAATAATTGTAGAATTAGATTTCATAAACTGCATGAATTAAGTCCTTTTAAAAAAATTCATCATCTATTCGATTTAGCATGTGAAAATAAACATTGAATACCTGTTAGGAGAATTACAGCTGTCACTAGTTAAATAGGGGGATCCATTTTTCATTTCAGGATAAAGGCATATTAAGTGGTTAGTATTATTTTTGAAAAATCAATTTCTAAATTAATGCTAGGTCCAGTAGAATATATGTATAAATAAACCCATTTTCAGCAGGTATGATTAAAAATAAGCAGCTCTCACTTGTTAACTTATTCTCATTGATGAATAATTTTGATACAAATAAAGTAATATAAGAAAAAATTTCAATTCCTACTTAAGGTCAACAAAGAAAAATTTTTATTTAATTTCAGTTATTTTTTTTATTAAATAATTAAAAAATTTTCTCCCATATAAAACTAAAATTAATGAATTAATATTTGCAAAAACTGTATTAAGATCGAGTGTCAGACACTATAAGTTTAATAAAAAATGTATTTGAACTTGAATGGATAAATAAAAAGTATTTTATCAACGATCGAAAATTTGAACAAGATATTAGGTGGAGTAGAAATTGAGAAAATGGAGAGCCTTATATGAGTGAAATGAAATAGTAAGTCTGATTACCAATGATGCAGGCCAAGCCCATGCTGGTATTTTTCCATTTTCATCAAGATGTTTCTTCAATTCAATTCCAGTTGGATTCTCGGAGATCTCTGTAAAGTGCTTATTGTACGAGAGATCCACTATACGGTGAGTCTCATTCCCATAGTATGCAACAGCGGATGACAAAGAGCCAGAAATTTCAGCAAACAGAACTCTGAAAGAACCATATTAATTAAGAAAAAATTTCAATAAATTATAACGACCACATGTTATTTTTCAATTTCTCCCTTTGGAATTAATTTTTAACTTTGAAATCTTATGGAACAATGATTTTAAATTTTATTTATAACTTAAAAAAACTTTTTTAATGCAGCAAATAAAAATCATACTAATTTATTATATTAGAAACTTTCCCACTTTGTAACAAGTACCTTGTTTTTTTAATTTTTTTAAAAACATTTCCATACCTTTTATTTAATATATATATATATATATATATATATATACGAGGCATGTTTTTTATGTAAGTACCGTTTTGCCACACCACGGCAGCAGTGCTGTGGTTGTTGTTCTGCGCATGCACACTGGGTACCTACATCTCTTGCCTATGCACTGACGCCATTACATTCTGATTCTTCCATGTTTATGTTGTTTACTGAGTGTTTAAGATGCCTCCGATAATTGTAAGTCTCGCCGACTGTGAAGTACAAGCGGTTATAAGATTTCTTAGTGCTAAAGGCCTAAAACCAATCAATATTCATCGTGAGATCTGTGCAGCTTATGGACAAAACATTATGAGAGATGGAATGGTAAGAAAGTGGGTGAGAGCATTTAAAGAAGGCCGCATAAATGTGCATGATGAACAACGGAGTGGGCGTCCTTCAGTCGTTAATGAAAGTTTGGTGCAGGAAGTGAACAATAAGGTGAAAGAAAACAAACGCTTTACGATTTCCTCCTTGTGTTTTGTCTTTCCGAATGCTTCTCGTAGCGCTTTGTATAGCATTGTGACCGAGCACTTGAATTACTGAAAATTGTGCTCACGTTGGGTACCGAAAATGTTGATGGATGTGCACAAAACCAAACGTTTAGGCAATGTATTGACTTTCCTTGAGAGGTACCACAACGACGTTGATGATTTCTTAAGCCAAATTGTTACTGGAGATGAAACATGGGTGGCTTACGTCACACCAGAATCAAAGCAACAGTCCATGGAATGGCGGCATTCAGATTCAGCCAAAAAAGTTAAGTTTAAGCAAATAATTTCTGCTCGGAAAGTCATGTGCACAGTTTTTTGGGACAGAAAAGGAGTATTGCATGTGGAATTTCTGCCTTGTCAAGAGACAATCAATGCAGCAGCTTATTGTGAGACATTGAACAATCTGCGCCGTTCACTCTTTAACAAAAGACGTGGCAAGTTGAGGAATGGCATCTTTTTAATGCATGACAATGCCCGTCCACATGTGGCTAATCAGACCAAAGATCTAACCACATCTTTTCAATGAAAAATTCTAGATCATCCTCCGTACAGCCAGTTGTAATTGGCAGGAAACTAGGACCAGTAATGCCATCTATTAGGAAAATAGTGAATTAAGTATCCTAAAGTAGAAACAAACTCAGCTCGGGCTCCTCAAAATAGAAACTTTTATCCTGAACAAAGTCAGTTCGAGCACCACAAATACTGCACGTAATAGTTGCCTGAACTGCATTCACTGGCAAGAGGTTTAAATAATTTAATATGATCTTATGAATATAGCTGGCCAATTCAGATGCGCTGCAATAAATTTAAAAATCAATTTCCTAAAAAAAAAAACATGCTCTACTAACTTAAAAATTCCAGAGGAGGTTGCAAAATCACTGATGATCTCTTTCCATTCTGCCAAATATCCAACATTTTCAGGTTGATTAAGAGTGTAGACATGATTGAAATCTTTATACTCTACCTACAACATAAAACAGAAAAATACTAAATATAGTGGCTATTGACATAGGAGTAACATGACAGAAATTTTTGAGGGGGCATGCAGTATTTTTTTTTCTTATTTTTTTATTCATTAAAATATATATATATATATATATATTAAAATTATTTTGTGGTAGATGATGGAATTAAGGGGTGATTATGAGCCGAACTCAAAAATCCTGAAAATTTCATTAATGAATAAAATCATTAATGACGCATTTCAAAAAATTAATGTCTTTATAAATTCGAATCATTGTTGTTGTTGTTGTAATTGTTGTTTTCAAAACATGAAATTCTAAATAAATCCTATGCAGCATGATTTAAATGAATAATTATGTATAAGTTTACTTTAATATTTAATCACATTTATAATTCTAAAAGAAAAAATATTTACAATGAAAGAGATGCCAAGTATAAATTCTAGTTCTAATATTTTAAAATAAAATCGACAAGAATTTTTATTTATAAATGTGATCGATGATTTCTTGAAACTACTGGACCTTGGATTTCCGGATCACGGTTAGCGAAAAATTCGGAAATCCAGATTTTTTTCCAGAGCACAATCATCTCTGGGATTCTGAATATGTATTCCGGTAATATTATGAAACCAGGGCATCTTAATTTTTTAACCTTTATTATCTTAAAAATAAAAATACCAAGACAAAAAATCTTTTTAATAACCACTTATTATAAAAGGTTAAGATTCGTGTACAATGCACAAGAAAAGGATGATTTTTAATCTAATGATTACATCTTCACATTCTAGGACTCAAACTTAATGGTTTGAGGGGGGTGACATCAAACATGAGAAATAACTAGTAGAGACGACACTGTAAGTTACGAAATCAGACACAAAAACTTACTTTCTCAGAAAACATACCTTTTTTGGCGGATTCAGATTTCTGATCCCCAAAATACAAGGTATGGACACAAATTTGATTCTAACAATTCAAACAGAAGAGAGGTCTAAAATTCGGATAATAAATTGTCACTAAAAGTTTTTTTTTTTGCATCGAATTATCTTTGGATAAACCAATTTTATAAATAAAAGAAAACATTTGTTTAACAATTTGAAATATGCAAAATAATCAAGGAATAAATAATCTTGTGTCTGCTTTATGTGTTGTTGTAACTGGTTTGACAAAAAAATTGGCAAGTGGTCCAACAGTAATCAAATCAGTTATTTATTTTTTGAATGTTTCCTTTTTATTTATTTCCTATCTACTTGAATTCTAATGCTGTTTACACATGGTAAAAAAAAAAACATTGGTTCAGCTATTTTATTATTTGAATTATCAAAATTAATATTTGTATTAGAATTAATATAAATATTTAAATAGGTTAAGCATCAAAATATTTTTCATTGTAGACATACATAGGATAAAAAAAGAATTAATCAAAAAGAGTAAAACACACAAATCAGGCCCAAAAGCTAAAACAGGGTGCATAACGAAATCTTTCAACAAAAATTAAATACCTATTAAGCACTCAAAAAATATTTATATGTGACAAAATAACTAGCTTCTGACAAAGAACGCTCTTGTTTAGATTGTAGTGATCGAGACATCGTAAAATGATCGAGAGATTTTTCGGTTCCATATCAGAAGGTGGAAAATGAACCTTGAAATTAAGAATATCTTGCAAATGCAGCAGAGTTGCACATCAGAGAGAGCAATAAACTCAACGAACCCAGCTCAGTATATGCACATGCGGACTCTCTAGATTGTGGTTGAATAAATTGTGCATAACGTTGAATAAAACAATGTGAAAACCATGCTTTTTCATAATACACAGCGAAAATAGACACTACAAAGGAAAAAAATCTCATTTTTGAAAAGAGAAAATTAAGCACTTTTTAAAAACGCCTCATGAAAAAAGTACATTAAAGAGCTTTTAAAAAACTAAATAAGCACCTTTAAGCACTTTTTAAAAACGCAAATAAAGAAATATTTTTTTTAAAAAAGGAATGTTAAGAGATACATTAAAACTGAAATGGGCATCTTAATAAAACTAGATAAAAAGAAATACATGGAAAAGCAACAATTTCCACAGTGTTATATGGATAGTTAGAATTCTACAATAATGTGAGGATTTTTAAAAAAAGGTTTTGAGTAATTGGGGAGGGGGTGCAGTATATGGAAGCAACAACTTACATTAGGAGGAGGGTTTTCAACACCCATGGCTTCATCACGCAGACTGGAGTCTTCAACGAGGTGACTTGCTGCAACAACTTTGAGGCCATCAATACCTTTTCCCAACCAGAATTTCACAATTTCCTTTAATAATGAATGCATTAAAATATTGTCATACATTTCACTTGAATTGTTGGAGTGGATCACAACTTACCTTTAACTCCTGTTGCACTAATGGACTTCTCAAATTGAGGTCAGGCTTGTCTTTTCCAAATGTATGAAGATAGAACTGTTGCCTGTTATCATTCCATTCCCAAGCGGAACCACCTTCAACGCTGGGCTATTTAAAAAAAAGATTTATCAACTGAATTTATAACCTAAAAATTGCAGGGTGTGTAGTTGAATCTTTCGACAAAAAATAAAAAATCTTTCACTCAAAATATATTTTTAACCACTACATACATTAACAAAATGTTAAGTAATTATCAAAAACTTGGCGTGATCATCATAAAATAACTAGTTTCTGACAAAGAATTATTTTTCTTGATTATATTGACCATTATAAAATGACGGAGAGATTTTTCGATTCGATATCAGACAGAGGAAAATGACACAGAGAATATCTTGCAACATATAGAAGAAATGCACATAAGAGTGCTAAAATCTTACCTACCTCAGCTCAGAAAACGCACATTTGGACTAGCAAGTATTTCATCAAACATCCTTTTATACGCTATAGACAGACGGTACGCAGAAATGTATCGCAGATCTGTCAACTTTTAATTCTTTCGTCGACAATTTTCCATAGTCGTCGTAAAGTGGAATTTGAATCAAAAATTTAAGCAGAAACATATGTTGCACTTTGAAAAAGTTTTAAAGGGCAACTATGATTCTATTACATATTAATATACATACACTTAATTTTGTTAAAAATAGTGGTGGTCAAAAAAATTATTGATCAATTTTGTAAATTCAAGTAACGTATGGAAAGTGTACATTTAACTACCACTTTAAATATAAAAATAAAATTTTGCCCCAAATGCGTGAAAGTTTGCAGGTATGGCATTGTATTCGAATGAATTGTGAAAACGTTGAATAGAAAAATGTGAAAAATCGCGCTTTTGCATATTATGAGGTGAAAATAGACACGGTTAAGAAAAAAAATCTAATCTTTGAAAAAAGAAAGCAAAGCACTTTTGATAAACACCCAATGAAAAGGGCTATTAAAAAAATGAAAATAAGCACCTTTAAGCACTTTTCAAAAACACTACGCACCCTGTACTACGGTAACAAGCGAGAGCGCATCTTTAATTTGGGTAACATGGAGGAAAAGGAAATTGGCTTAGGCCAAGATAAAGACAAAACTATGCACAAACACCCGTATTCCTAGTCTTTTCCTCGTAACCATATTACTCACCACGACTAGGAATTCTCCCGAAATTTAATGATCGTGATACTAATCTATAAATACAACAGTGCACTAACAATGTGAATGATGAGAGTAACTGGAACAATTGTTTAAAAGAAAACTGAGAGGATTGAAAAAAAAAAAAGTTTTGTTACCCAGTTGTTGGGAAGTTTGTTCTTATCTGCCACTTCAGATGGAGAATCAGCCCAAATGTAGAAGTCAGAGTAAGGCTCTTGATTTTCAACACTGGCAACAAACCACGGATGCTTATCACTTGAATGATTGGGAATGAAGTCCACAACTAAACGGATATCTGGAAAAGCAGTTTTAATACATCAGTAATGACTAAAATAGCAGAGAGCACTTTCAATAACATGTCATTTAAATACATACATTTTTTAATGCTTAAACAGGGTGCATAACCAAATTTTAACAAAAATAAGCACCTTTTAAGTACTAAAAAAATATTTTTATTCACTTTCCAAAAAAATCATAAGGGTCTTACATGAAAATTTGAACGTCTTACATGAAAAAAAACCTTACCTACGGTAAACACGTGGTTGCAGAGGGGTTGTGTTCTGTTGTTCGAAAAGGTTCTGAACAATACTGGTAAATAGGGAAGCTAGATACCGGGGCAAATGTTGAAAATAATGGAAGATCCAGGAAGAAAAGTGAAACTGATTTTATTCTAAATGACGTAATTTGAAGCTTTTTCCAAATTCGCGAATTTTGAAATTGATTTATAGAATGCGCAAATTTTTCGAGGTAATCATTTTTTAATGCGAGAAAAGAGAAAATATGCGAGATTCTCGCTGTGTAGTGAAAACACTGATGAGGGATGGTGGTTTCAGAAGTGTTCCACTGTGCACTTAGAACATTTGTATGTAACAGACAAATTATTTTCTTATTTCTTGTTTAAACATTTTTTATAATTATTTTTAACAATATACAATGATGTATTAATGCGATGTATCTAAGGAAATAATATAATTTAAAAATGTGAAAATAAGTTTATGCTACTTCTAACAACTAGTAAATATCAAAAGCTAGCATTATTTGCTGTATTAAATAATATTGTGTGGTTATTTTTCAGTATTTTATACAATTGCAGCGTTTTCACTACAGTACGAGAATCGCCTATTTTTTTCTTTTCTCGCAATAAATAACGATTAACGCGAGAAGTTCGTGCACTCTATTAATCATTTTTCAGAATGCACGAATTTTGGAAAAAATTTTGTCTTTTGCCATTTTGAATAAAATCTGTTTCACTTTTCTTCCTTGATCTTTCATTATTTTGAACATCAGTCCTTGTTATCTAGCTTCCCTATTTATCAGTATTGTTCAAAACCAGTGCGAACGGCAGAGCACCGGTAAAAAATTTAAGATGCCCAGCCTTATGATGTGTAAAATATATAGATGTCCAGCCTTGTCATATATTTCAATAAAGAGACTGTTCATTTATAAATCCTCATCTCACAATTATCTATCACTGTATAAAATTTAAGTTTCAGGAATTAAATGAAAGGAGGCATCAGTCAGGAACCAAAATTTATGAGGGGAAAAATTTTAATTATTTTATTTGGTATATAAAATTATATGTTCATTTTAAAATGATGCTCATATAAAATGAATATAATCAAATTATTGAAAAAATGCATTGAAAAAGTTTTATTTTTCTCAATGAAAGATATAATTTAAGTGTAGTGCTGCCTACCATCTGTTAATTATTATTAAGGATTAAATTTCACTTTGGAAGCTTTGGTTTCACAAATTGAGCTCTGTGTGTTAAGTAAGATTGTTTTTAAAAAAAGAACAGTGTTTCCTAATGTGCCACCATGGGGGTTAAACAAGCTTTTTTTTATGAAAAAATCAATTCAATTGATTCAAATCAAATATTTCTCTTTAGATATATTTGAAAGATTTAAATTTGTTACAACATACAAGTAATAAATCTATTAATTTTTAAAAATATAAATATAAAAATTTAGCAGCACTAATAACTATTTGAAAATATTTACACAAAGATAACGAATCAAATATTTACTTACAAGATAAATCAAGACTTACCAGAAGATATATTTTAAAAGACATTTCAATTCAAGCAATTAATCATTTACTTCATTAAAAATTTGTTTCCATAATTTACTCCTTATATTTATAAATAAAATGTACTCTTTTCCTTTTGAAAAACAAATTAGTATTTTTTTTTTTAAAGTAAAAAGATACTTTTACTCTTTCAACAATAAACATTTTACACAAAAAATATTAAACCCCTGATGCTTTTTTCTTTTTTACTTTAATATTAATATATATGTATTATAAAAATGCCATAAAAACAAAAATACTTATGTATTTTAACAAAAAAAATATTAAAATATGCAGTTTAGTTTAAATTTAGATAAGACAGATTATGAATATCTGCCTTTTTTTCTTCGAAAATATGTTAAAAGAAAACAAAACGCGAAACAATATTTTATTTTACAGTAATCAAGTTAACACATAAATATTTTGAAACGATAAAATTTTATTTTTTTATTAAAATCTCGAAATTTATAACATCACTGAGATGAATTTCTTTATTGCATTCATACGAATAATTGATCTTCTCTGATTCAAATCTGAAATCGTATTTGCATTTAAAATAAACAGATTTTTATTTAAAAATGATGTTTATAAAAAACGTCTTGGCTAGAAATAAATTTGTTCCAGAGTGTAATCTATATGTATAATTAAAACAATGAATAAAATAAAAAATAAAAAAAATTAGCGTCAATTCCTACAAAGGTCAACAAAGAGAACATTTTTAATTACTTTATTAAATAATTACAATTTTTTTCTCCCATGTGAAACTAAAATTAAATTTAATTAATGAATTAATATTTGACAAAACTGTATTAACATCATCCACCACAAGTTAAAAAAATGTATTTGAACTTTACAGGACGAACAAAAAGTATTTTATGAACGATCGAAAATTTGAACAAGATATAGGGAGAGAGAGAGAGAGTGAACTGATAGTAGGAATTTAATATATGCACAAATATGATTAATTAAATTTTCTCAAAACATATACGAATTAAAAGCATTATTATAAGATGAAGAAAAATTCAAAATAGACATTTTTGAAACATAAGGATTACCGTTTTCTTTCAATTTGGTTACCAATTCTTCAAACTCAGCCAGAGTTCCGAAGTTACTGTCAACTTCTGTGTGATTTACAACTCCTCCGTTAGTATCACCTTTATAAAACGCACTCAACATCAGGGCAGAAATTTTTTGCTTTTTAAAGTAGTCTAATTTCTCAATAATGCCTGCAATGGAAAGACAAATTACGTTTCAAGAACAGTTACAAAACAAATTATATATTCTAGTAACGGGGATGTTACACAGGCTTAGACAAAATGAAATACTTTTCTGCCAACATAAAATCTCAATTAAAAAACTTTCTGCACACATTACCCTAGTAGCAATATAACTTGGACCCTTTCTAGACCAATATTCACGAATCTAGGCTCAACAAGGGTTTTAGACAGTGGGGGAGGAGTTATTGACCATGCCAACCTTCATCTATCAAAAGGTACCTTGTGATTGAATCAAGTTAGCATGTCTTATATACCAGTGAATTGATGTTTAATATTCGTAGTGGTAGTTACGCTACAAGACCAATATTCACGAATCTAGGCTCAATAAGGGTTTAATGGTCCCTTATTTTCTGATATTAGTCCTCCATATAGAATAGTCTGATTCATTTCATATTTTACAGCCACTTTACTACCTATATCAGTTGACAGATTCATGCAATATTTTATAGTCATTATTCAGCCTACCTGCAAACTTTTAATCCTTTTGAGGACGATTTACCCCAGAGGTAGTAAAATGGTATTTAAATTACAATTTTAGGCAGAAACATATGCTGCATTTTGAAAATGCTTATGCAGACTATCATAACAGTGTTACATATTATGCTTAATACAGAGCTCATTCTAGGCAGAAAAATGGGCAGGGTGCAAAAGTTAAAAAAAAAGGGCATTATTATTCTAAAAAGGCAATAATTTCTTTCTATGGGCTTTACACATTCGATTAAAAAACATTGTCAATTAGTAAAAGAATTTTTTTTTTTACTATACTAAAAGTAGCAAAGCAATCATATTAATTACTAATTTTTATTAATAAATTAACGTATATCAATTTAATGAGCTAATTAGCTTAGTAATTTATTTAAATGCATGCACATATTATAATAATAAATGTATGTTTTTAAGTGTCTGTTGTTATGATTTAATAATTAAAATGATTAATAATAATTATGATTTAATGATAGTGGAAGTAACAGCAAACTTTCAAAGACAAGTACAACAAGAGGGTATGATGGCTATTTTTCCTTTTCCATATAAATCTATGTATTGACAGCAATGAAAAACTAAATAAAAAGAGTGGAAAATAACAAAAGCTTAAGAAATCCATTGTAGAGTTTGGGGGAAAAAAGGTTTGAGGAAAGAAAGGGTATGGAGTCTATTACATCAGGGCACTAATTTACTTCAGGGGCAACAGGGTGGATTCTTTAGTCAAATCCTTTAGGATTTGACTAAAAGGGCAGCAGGGAGCTGCGCCCTGTTTACCCTACCTGGAATGAGCTTTGCTTAATATTTTTTTTAAAAAGCGGTGGTCAAAAAGATTAAGTTTATAAATGCATATAGAAAGCATACATTTTACTACCACTTTAAAATATAGAAAAAAAATCGCGTCAAATGCGTTAAAGTTGGCAGGTATGTATGTATAAAGGACCAATATCGAAAAATCCAGGCATCTCAATGACAGGTCCCTCGATGCATGTTCAATTAGGACACATATTGATCCAATTTTGAATCCAACTAGGGCTTAAGGCAGAAATGTAGCTAGTAACTAGTTTCAACTCTATATATTTTTTTGGCAAAATTTGTTTGAAAATCACACATTATTTTTTTTAAATGCTAAATTGTTATACACTATATTAATTCATACTACAGTGATGAGTTTGGTAACAAACGTAAAAAGCTGAAAATAGAAATACAAAAATATCAGGAGCAAAAAAACTTTCATGTTGTAAATCTCGTTTGGCTTGGTAATGTTAATTTTTTTCTTCTTATTTTAATTACAGAAGTCAGAAATTTTTTGAAAACACCATTCGAGTGTACACTATCAGGGGTCTGTCCAGGCAGAATTTACTACCATTTAGCGGTACCTTCACAAATTCAACTTTAGAAAAAATGGTAGTTTCACAAATTCAAATTTAGGAAAAACGGTAGTTTCACAAAATACTTTTTCTTAAAACCCATAAGGAACAATAAATCCATATTTTTGTGTTGATTTTTTAATTTTTCACAAATTATGTCTAAATTTTCACAAAATAGGTAGGTACCTCTCAAAAAAACCTAGACAGACCCCTGATTATACAGATCAGATATTATAGGATTGCTATTGCATTATAAAACTGTTACGATTTCTTTGGTTTTGGTTTAGTGTTTTTATACTAGGTTTTTTCCACCAAATAACACATCACATTTAATCAAAATTGTGAACAGGGTCGGAATTTCAATCGGAAGCAGCCTATTTCCTCCAAGACTAGAACAGGGCGATAAATCAATCTATCAAGAATCATCGATTTAATGCCATTCTAAAATTTGTCAAATGTTGTTAGAGCAAATCAACATTTAATTTCAAGCAAAAATTGTTAATAAAGTGTTGAAGATTTACTGTGCTACCCCACTCAAAAATTTGCTACCACTACACTGGTTTTGACAGGATGGTTTCATCCTCGGTTTTAACTAACTAACCCTGATTTAAACAAAATAGGTAGAGTGGCTCAGGAGACAGCGCCTTCAAACGGGTTCGAATCTCAGCAATAGCTGGTCAATGCGAATTCTGCATACGGCTTGCACCGACCACAGTGCTAACTTAAATCAGCCCCAGTGGTAGATGGACACTGGGTTAGAGTCCCTTTGCCGTCAGGCTAACCGTGGGAGGTCTTCGTGGTTTTCCTCTCTATGTAAAGCAAATGCGGTTTAGTTCTATCAAAAAGTCTCCCAGGTGACAAATTTCTCCCAATACTAGATCCACGAGTTCCCTTGTCTTCTGGATTGGGTTCATTATGTCGGTTGCTCAACGGTTTTAAAATAATATACTTGATCCAGGAATTTTCTCGTCTTCTGGATTAGGTTTAAAATTACAAGGCTGGAACATTAGTAGCCATAAACCCAACATTTTGGGTTGGCTGTTTAATGACGGATATACGTTGCTTTTAGAGACTAAATCTAAAAAGGCAGTATTTTGAAACAGTATATCTAAAAAGGAAAAAAATTACATTAATAAAAGGTACACTAGAAATATCCCCCTTGAAATAAATTGCTCAACAATATTTTCAAAATATACCTTTGAAATCACCGATTCCGTTTCCATCCGAATCTTTGAAAGTTTCGACTTCCACTTGGTAGAGAGCATCTTTTTGGAACCATTCGACCTTTGGAGGTGGCGGACATCGAGGGGCCATAATAATAATGACCACAGCCCCCACCAGCATCACAAACCAGGCGATCCAGAAAAGGATGAAGAGTATGAGACGGAGCCTCACCCAGAAGGGCTCATTTGCATATTTCATCAACTCATCTTTACCCATTCCAACAGCGCTTTGAGACATCTGAATATCCACCTTAGCTTCTCCATTCTTTCCTGTATCCAAATTCACCGAAGTGAACTTCACTTTATCTCCTGTTAATTTTTCTTTGGCCGAACTCTCTTCGTCCATAGTGTCGACTACTTCCGTATCGTGCTGGTCGCCATTGCAGGCACCTTCTTCGTTACTTTTATCCATTCGATTAATTCAAAGATGATTCGGTATACAGACCGAAATGAAATCGATAATGTGTTGTTTAATTCTCTAGCTCAAATGCAAAGAGCGTACAATATGGAAATAGTAGTTATATAATAAGTGACGAAACGATCTGGTATTTTAGCGTCACTTGATAGAAGTGTTGAGTTCGATCTATTTTTCGACCAGGGGGAAGGGCGCTGCCACTCTGGCGTAATGATGACGTCACGTCGTAAAGTAGAGCACGCATGCGTTACAATGACTTTATTTTCTTAAGAATGATAGAACTGTTTTTATCCAAGGTTTTTTCCTGTTTGATTTTTAAGATAGGTGAAGTGAAAAATTTTTTATCTATAAAATAAATTTAGATCAAGTTCAGATTAACGTATAAGCTGGATAGGGCCTCCCTACATTAGAATTTTTTTTTTTTTTAAAGCTTTGTTTGAAACTTAAAAATTTGATATTAGATTTCAAAAAAAAAATTCGCATTTCTCGGCGCTTGTCAAAATTTGCAAGTCAACAAAGAGGCTTTCTTCCCAATTTCCTGCAAATTGTTTCTCTAATTGCCTCTTTTTTTGTGTCAAATTTCTAGGAGTTTACTAAATTCGAGGGGGTTTTGGTATTAACCACAAATTGTGCATCAATTACCGCACAATAAGAATGTTTTAATTAAATGTTTCAGTCCGCTTTTCTGCGTACTATTTATTTATCAATTTTTTGCAGTTGCCCAATTTCTTAAAATAATACGATATGGAGACACTACTTATTTCCTTCCCCCCACAATTGCTTCTCATTCATCACTTTTTTTTCTCCTTCTTCTTCTATTGATCTAAAACGTTCTTTACAAACACATTTTATTTGCTAAACATACAATTATGGTAGTTTCATAAAGGAGAATTTTGTTAATATGTTTATGGTAACGAAATGAACGATTCAAAAATATTCATGAACTTGAAGAAGAAAATTCAATTGAAATTATCATTTCTTTTTTTAAATTTAGTTGAAAACAACCAGTACTTATTAAAATAGCCATTTTTAATTAATAATAATTGGATTAATTGCGATAATGAAGCAGAAATGTTTGTTTGATTTACACTTGTCCGGAATTTCTTAAAGGAATTATTTTTCTTCAGAAACAAGACTATTTTCCTGTATACATTTGGTTGGTATTCTTTAAAGAAAGTGTTTCTCGCATGAGTGCTTTTTAAGATTGTCACAGTCGGATTTGCAATTTTCCAATCCAGCGGCGTTTAACAGCCCGCTTCATTTTTAGTATTCTCTAAATAAAATTTAAAAAGAACTTGATTCTTGTTTTGCTCAGGTGACAAATTTAAATGGAAATAAAAGCTTATATTTCAATTGCTTGCATTTAATTTACAGCCAAGATTAGAATCTCAAAAAAAAAAAAAAAAAAACGTCCCAGCAGATCACCGAAATCAAGCATCACTGACTACGGTCAGTGTGCGGGTGGGTGACCACTTGGATCAGTCTGCGTAGGGACCGAGGGTGTGCTTTATTGGTCCTCGTTAAGCTGTTCTACCGTAAAGTGCTCGACTTCGCGTGCAGGTCGTCGGGCTACCGAAGCGGGGGTGCCATCCCCTCTGCAGAGGATCAAAATTGTGATGGCATGTCTTCGGATCTTCCTCAGGGATGTTTCCCAGACCGTCGCTAATAGCCCATTGTGCATCTCTAGTGCGCCGTAAATGAACTACAACAACAACAACAAAAAACCAGCCAGGTGGCCGAGCGGTTAGCATGCCTGACTGCGAAGCCACTGGCTGCGGGTTCAAATTCCGCTCTGGGCATGGAAGTTTCTCTTTATGCGTTGTTGTGTGTGAATGTGGCCCACCCTATGGTATGTGTGGCGTGGGTAATGTTGCTCGCCTCCGTGACTTAGGTTCACAGCTGCCCACTGGGTAACGTTAAATGAGCAACACTTCCCAGGTGAAGAACATAAAAGTTCAGTACCTGCCGTTTGAAAGGGAAAAAAAGGAATCTCCAAAAAAGATAGCGAGTCGTTGTTTAAGGTTGCTGGATTGTAAATTAGCTCCAGGTATTACTTACATTAATGCTTTATAAAGGTTATGTGCCATTGCTTGGTATACTTTTACCCTGTATTCCCAACACTGTTTCAAAATGTAAATTGCCACATTCCCTACATTGAGTTTCCTTTTTTTTTTAATTAAGTGCCCGATATTCACTGAAGTTTTTCTGTTAGAGTAAAATTTGCTTGTCATAAAAAATTTGATTTATAGAAAAATGAAAATTAATTTTTTTTATACTAGATAATCAACTTAGTAACATAAAAAAAGAGAGAGAAACTAATACAATGTTTCTTTCTCTATGATTTAAATTTCTTTGGATTTATTTAAGTAGTTTAACTTAAGCAATCGAGATTTATTAAAACTGGTGGATAAATAGTCAATACTGAAAGCAAAAAGAAGAAAAAAATTAGTTTATTTGCTGAAGTAAGTGATGTTTTTTTTTGTAGTTTTCAGATTTACTGATGATATCCCAGGGCCCGATTGAGCTAGGCTACTGAAAATGATGGGGCTCTTATAGGTTCAATTCTATTTATATACACCTAAAGTAAATTGTCATTATTTTTTGTTGTTGAGTATTAACATTAAATTATCAAAAAAATTTGATAATATTTCTTGATTACTTGAGACTTGGAGACTTGAAATTATGAAAATGTGTAGAAATTATGCAAGGAGTTTGAAAGAATACAAGAAAATACAATTCGATTATTAATTTTATTTCATTTTATAACTATCGTTTAACAGCAGACCCCATTTTGAGTTTACGACTGCCATTGCTTAACTCCGTAGCATTGTAGTTTCGAACCCAAACCAGAAGACAAGGGAACTACTGGCTCAGTACCCAAAGGTATTTATTAGTTATGGGAACTTGGATGACTTTGTGACCCCGATAGACTCAACGTGCCACAGTCGCCATTTTATAGACGGGTATTTTTCGGCCTGCTAGATTCGAACTCCAATTCTCACGATCAAGAGTCCAGCGCCCTACCAACTAGACTATGAAGGCCCAAGTATTCATTTATTTTATAACCATCATTAAACAGACGATCCAATTTTGAGTTTACAACTACTAATGTTCAACCCCATAGTCAAGCAGAAAAGTTTAGAAACTTCACTTCCAAACAATGTAATTGGAAGTTTTTAAACTATTTTTAGGTGACTAAAATTACTCCCTTTTTTTTGACGAGGTGAAATTTTCAGGTTGCTGATAATTCAGTTTCATTTAATAACTTAAAAATCTTTGTAAATTAGGCGCAAAGCTCTAGTTTCAATTTAAGCATTCTAAGCTAATGTGGTAAAAATAGAGATTCACCATAATTATATCTGTTGATAAAATGGTGCCATAGTTTCACGATTGGTTTTGAAGTTACGAAACACTATTTAGCTATCCCTTGGCCACTATGGCATTAGAACAATAGTCACTGTTGGGGCAATGAGCTTTCCTTTATCCTTTTATTTGCTTTCAAACCGAGCGTATAACTCATTTTTTGAATTTTTCGTTACGTTCAATTTTAATTTCCTGTTCACTATTGAGGTTAGGTTTCTATACCTTTCGTAGGATCTTTTTTTTTCTAGTGTCGCTAAAATAATTTTGCGCATATATTAGAAGAATTATCATATTAATTAAAACTTTGTAATTAGAGCAATTCTTGTGTCGGAGAGGTGGAATCTTAAATGCATAAAAAATTGGCCTTTCAGTGTTTTCATCATGGAAAAAAAATGGGTGAGAATTTCTCACCCTTTCTCAAAAGCAGGGTGAGATTTCAAAAAGTTAAGTGAGATTTCAAAAAACTAAAAAAACACAAAAACTCTTGAAAAAAAATCATTTCTTTAATAATAATAAATTTTTAACGTCTTCTATTTTTTAAAGCATTGAATATTTTTGGTGCATCATAGAAGATTTTGCCTTTACAAGGCATTTGTCCACCTTACATTACATTACAACTACATTAGCACATAAAAAATTTGAACGTCTTACATGAAGAAACCTTACCTACGGTAAACACGTGGTTGCAGAGCAATGTGTTCTGAAAGGGGTTCCGTGGTTGTGTTCTGTTGTTCGAAAAGGTTCTGAACAATACTGGTAATTCGGGAAGTTAGATAACGGGGCAGATGTTGAAAATAATGAAAGATCCAGGAAGAAAAGTGAAACGGATTTTATTCTAAAGAGCGTAATTCGAAGCCTTTTCCAAAATGCGAGAAATTCGCGAATTTTGAAATTGATTTATAGAATGCGCGAATTTCTCGCGGTGATAATTTTTTAATGCGAGAAAAGAGAAAATATGCGAGATTCTCGCGTTCTCGCGCTCTAGTGAAAACACTGCGCGGCGCCTTAAACTTTTGTAGCTGATAAATAAGTTTATGAATTCTACGCTTGAAACTACAAATAAACTGGATGAAAAATAACAAAATGAAGTGACGGAGCAACGAAAATAGTCCTTCCATTGTTGGGTCCCCCCTTTTTGACCACACGCTAACCTTTATTGATAACTACATTTCAATAAAACACTTCATTGGTATTTTTTTGTTTTTTTTTTGTTTTGTATTTTCTGTAGGCATCATGAGGTAGCCTCACGGATAATAGGTTCCCTATATAGGCATTTGAAAATGTTGTCAAAAGTAGGATACGACACCTTCCCCCACTGCGTACATCAGTTTAGTTGTATTATACACTAAGAGATAAGAGCATTTTAAGAATAAATTAAGGAAAGCCAATTTTCCTTAAATTTGATTTATTTGCTCAAGTAATTTTAAGTTTTGTTTGACATAATATATAAAAACCATGCGTTGTCTTGTAAGGGAAGGTGTTCCTGCAGTATGCGATTTCGGATGAATAAATGCGAAGTAAATAGACTACATTTGTTATTTACTAGTTAATATCTAGTTAAAAACATAATTGATTCCAGTTATTAAATACATTATTAATGAGGTAAAATATTTACATCCATTATTACTTTTTATATCCAAATATATAGAGCGTCAGGATTGTAATTATAATTGCGTTGACCTAAGTAGCATGCGCTGTTACATTTATATAAAATGAAATTTTGATGCGTATTACTTCATTGACCTTGAGTACCAAGTTACTTATGAAAACAACCAAATGTTATAGAAGTGGCTCAAAATTAATTATCATAAAAATATTCATAAATACATATTAGTTTAATACGAATTCACCACGATTAAAATAAAACTGCTTTATTAAATAAAAAAAACTTAAGCAAATTCGTGCAAAAATGTTAACTTTTAACAGAACAAAATAATTTTAATTTGGCAGAGCATTAAGGAAATCTCTTTTAGCGAGAAGTTAAACAACAGTTTTTAATTGGATTTCTCAGTAAATCATGAGAAGGATGAAACACTTCCGGAAAAGATTCTTACTGTACTTGGAATTCCGAATTAGCTTCGAGATAATAAGCAATATTTCTGATTCAGCTTCATAAGCTTCATTTTTATGAAAGACAAATTCTTTTTTCCTAACAGCTTCCTTTACCAATTTTTTTGGAAAAAAATTTAAAAAAGCTACATATTTATTTCATTAATACATACAAAGAACTAAAACAAAACATAATACAGAAGTTCTAAGTTGAAATTTTACTCTTTTTTTGTGTTTTCACTACAGCGCGAGAACGCGAGAATCTCGCATATTTTTTTCTTTTCTCGCATTAAAAAATGATTACCGCCAGAAATTCGCGCACTCTATAAATCAATATCAAAATTCGCGAAATTCTCGCATTTTGGAAAAAGCTTCGAACTACGTCATTTAGAATAAAATCAGTTTCACTTTTCTTCCTGGATCTTCATTATTTTCAACACTTGCCCCGTTATCTAGCTTCCCTATTTACCAGTAGGTATTGTTCAGAACCTTTTCGAACAACAGAAAACAACCCCTCCGAACCACGGAACCCCTTTCAGAACACATTTCTCAGCAACCACGTGTTTACTGTAGGTATGGTTTTTCATATAAGACGTTCAAATTTTTTTATGCACTAATGTAAGATGGACAAATACCTAGTAAAGGCTAAATCTTCTATGATGATGCAGCAAAAATATTCAATGCTTTAAAAAATAGAAGACGTTAAAAATGTATTATAATAAAAGAAATGATTTTTTTTTCCAAGTCTATTTGTATTTTTTCAGTTTTTAGAAATCTCACTTAACTTTCTGAAATCTCACCCTGTTTTTGAGAAAGGGTGAGAAATTGTCACCCTTTTTTTTTCTATGATGAAAACAGTGTATGTCTAAAAAAAATATTTAATTTACCATCAGTTTACTATCCCAAATTATCTCGGGCAAATTAAAAAAGATAAATATTAAATCTTTCTATCTATTCACATCTTCATAATCTGAAAAATCATCTGCTTTACTTTCATGTACGCTCTGCGAAAGCCATTTTTTTTTCTTCCCCTATGTAAATTCATCCACCAATCGTATATACAATTGTACAAAACACGTCTGCAGTCCAACAAATATTTGCAAACTTTCAATCACAGCAGATTATTATTTTTTTGTATTGTTTCCGGGCCGAATAAAAACAAAACGTATTGACGAAAAATTCTGCTGACTCGTGATATTTGAAACCAGAGATAATCAGGGAAGCTTTTTAAAAGGGAAGTTTGAAACTAATCTATTAGTCTCGTATGATTTTAGAATTTAACACTATGTCAAACTAATGACTACTCTTTGTAAGACTTCTAAAATAACTCCCACACCAGTTTTCAAAAGTTAAAAAAAAAGAAGAAAATATTTATACTCTATGAACGTTCTGAGAAAATTCATCGGTTTGAAAGGTTTTCCAAAATTTTGTAGAATTTATCGAAAACATAGGTAAACAGGAGTGAAATAAGGTTATGAAATGGTTGGGTGAGCTCAACAAGGTAGCGGTACTCGGCCGTTCTCTTCGAACTTATTCAGCCTTTTCGGGACCTTTCGTAAGAATCGAACAGTAAGGTTACTTCTAAAGACTGGGCTGTGACACTAGGTCGCAAGCTCGTGACCTGAAGTCTCTGAAGGAATCAAGTGCCTACAAACGATGAAACTTCTTAAAATTAACTTAAAATTCTCTCCATAGCAATAATGAAACATCTTAAAGGGGTGGGTGGTAGAGTAAGAACCTGTACTGAGACATAAGGTTGAAAGTGCGTGCCCCGAAAAACCCCTAGCGCTTTAAATGTCTGTACAGCTTGAACGTTCATAGTGCTTCTTAGCGCGATGAATTCCATTGTCTACAATAGTTTTAACAATATTAAGCTTGAAAAGTGAGGTATAATTTGTTGGGGGAAAAAATAGTTCAATATTTGTTAAATTAAACTGATATTAGTGACTTTTTTATTCGGTTTCAAAAGTTCAAAGTATTTGAATAAAATATTTATTCCACAAATTTGAATAAGTGGCCAAACATTATGTAGTAATATTCGGAAATAAAAGTGGTAGAAATATATCAGAAGCAGTTGCCAGATTTAAGTTGGAAAATTTTATTTTGTATTGCTGTACCTTTTAATGAGTAACATGCTTAAGAGAATTATAAGCTCATCTAGAATAACTGTTCTACTTAGTTACAATAATCGGGGTCCTTGAAACTATGCGTACTTTAAATTTACGAAAAGTGTTAAATTTTTTTTTAGTAGGGATAAAATTTATTGAACTTGTAATATCAAATAGAAAACTTAAACTTTGTAAATAAGTCTTTTGGTTCTGTGTTATGTCAGGCAATTAACTAATAAGCATTAACTTAATTTTTTAACACTGAGAATTTAACGCGCTTACAATTAAATAATCCGTGAAAAATATTCGTCGAAAAAAACTTTTTTTGAACAATTGTTTTACATTCATTTGAACATTAATTTTAAAATTTGCAATTAAATAAACATGAAATTTTATAACTGTAGAATATAATTGCTTGTAACGAAATTTTGGAACGTAAATTATAGTAAGAGTTATTGCAAATTCTTCAAAGTTGTTAAACCAGTAAAGTTTGGAGAAGTTTAAATTTTACTGAGAAATCAAGGAGCTTTTACTAAGTAGTTGCCATGAAGGTACTGAAACAGATATTTCATACTTGTATATACTGTGGGGATATTAGTTATCGACAATGTCAACCTTCATCTATGAAAAGGTACCCCGACACAGAGTCAAGTTAACATGTCTTATATAATAGTGAATTGTAGTTGCAAATTTGTAGTGGTAGATACGCTACAGTACTCCCCCACTAGAATTATATCTGTGATAGAATTCGATGAACGAATACCACTAGTTGATTCATTGCTGCTTTGTGAGAAGCCGGGAGAGCTGTATTAAGATCACCGTATTTTTTGGAGTGCTGAATGTGAGAGGTGTATTAACTCCACGGTCGTAGTCGCTCCTGTGTTGCCGTTAGCAGTCGAGTGTATGTATGCAAGTCGACGTTGTGCGTGATCGAGACGAGACTGAGTAGCAACAGTGCGAGGAGGTGGATAATGTCGCAGTCACAAGTAGCAAGTCAACTGTTTTAATGTTCCATCGAAGTAAGCGTTACTGCCTAGGTAGGCGCATTCACATCACGTCTGAAGGTCACCAATTGTGGGGCTAGTCGTTACAGACAATGTCAACCGTCATCTATGAAAAGGTACCCCGTTCTAGAGTCGAGTTAACATGTCTTATATACTAGTGAATTGTAGTTGTAATTTTGTAGTGATAGATACGCTACAATACATTAACAGCTTCACTTAACAATTTTTTTTTAAAGAGAAACAAGTGCAAAAAATCAACGTATTTTTTATTGCATGGAACTAAAAACAAAACATAATAACGTAAGTTTTCAGTTGAAATTTAAAATTTGTTTATGTGTGAAATTACTTAAAGTTACCTATACCATCATAGTTAAATTGAGAAAATGAGAAATATTAGTCGTTGTCTGATAGTTTTTAAAACTACACGAAGTGATATATATTTTCTTTTCTTCTATGTAAATTCAGCAACCATCGTATATATGCAGCGCAATCAAACAAACTTCCAATAAGAGTAAAAACGTGATAAAAACGAAACTAATTTCTCCACGCCCGAGTTTTCACGGGATGCATGTATTCTGCCTTTTTCATAATGGATTTATGAAAAAAGGATTTACAGTTGTGGCTGGAGATTCCATAAATTTAATTTTATCTTCGTTGATGGTAAGGCCCATATTTGTGGCAGTCCCAAATTCGGCCATTGCTTCCAGTAGCTTATCTCTCTTTACGCTGTCGTAAGCAGCTTTAAAGTCTATAAATAAATGAAAAGTTTTGATATTATATTCCTTACTTCTTTTAAAAAAATTGTTTTAGGATGTGAATTTGATCTATAGTAGATCTTTGTGATCTAAAACCACATTGGTAGTCTCCAGTTATTTTGTCGGTAAAAGGGAGAAGTCTTGTAAAAAGCAAGTTGGAGAATATTTTATGTGCCGTATTGAGGAGTGCAATGCCCCTATAGTTACGACATTCGAGTTGGTCTCCTTTCTTAAATATGGGGAAAATGGAGCCTTCTTCCCATTCAATGGGCAATTTCTCCGTATCCCAAATTTTAACCATGATATTATAGATGGCGTTAAGAAGCTCTGGTTCTTCAGTTTTTAGTAGCTCAGATGGTATACATTCGGGACCAGCCGACCTATTGTTGTTAAGTTTTTTAATAGCTAGGACAACCTCACCTAGAGATGGTGGGGGGGAGGTGTCTACGTGCTGAACTGGGTTCAGTTCTTCAGGGCTGTTCTGTAAGTTGTTGTTGTTGTTGTTAATTTACGTCGCACTAGAGCTGCACAATGGGCTATTGGCGACGGTCTCGGAAACATTCCGGAGGATGATCCGAAGACATGCCATCACTATTTTGATCCTCTGCGGAGGGGATGGCACCCCCGCTTCGGTAGCCCGACGACCTGCACGCGAAGTCGAGCACTTTACGGTAGCACAGTTTAACGAGGACCAATAGCGCACACCCTCGGTCCCTACTCAGACTGATCCAAGTGGTCACTCATCCAAACACTGACAGCAGCCAGTGATGCTTGATCTGCTGGGAACCGTGTCTTAACGATCAGTCCTCTGCGGGACTCTGTAAGTTGCGAGTTTCATCATAAAACCCATTTACCCAAAGATAATTTCATGCAAAAAATAATTTTTAATGACTATTTAATTCAATTGC
Source organism: Parasteatoda tepidariorum (assembly GCF_982258835.1). Lineage (NCBI taxonomy): Eukaryota > Metazoa > Arthropoda > Arachnida > Araneae > Theridiidae > Parasteatoda > Parasteatoda tepidariorum. The sequence continues at coordinate 269,540 of NC_141757.1, read as the reverse complement.
GGGTTAAAAAATTTTGAATTATGAGGTATATATTTTTTACATCATATTAATCTACGTATTTTTTTTGGTGAAAAATCTAAAGGTTCAAGAGTTTTTATTTGATAGAAGCCGAGAAAAATTAAAATTAATTATTTAAAAAAAAATTATTGACAATGAAAAGATATTTAAATGGGACAATAAATATTTAAATGTGTTTAGCTTACGAGGAACTTGACTTACGAGAGCGTGGTTAATGCATAGCACAGTTCATAAATTGAAGCACAGACAACCATTATTCGAACCCGCTACCTAAATGCTGGCGGGCAAGACTGTATCATCATGATCATTATCTTCAAAATTTATCTGATTGTTTAAAGCCGCTTACAGCCCTTCACGGACAAGAACGCTAGAACATAGTAGACATTTCATAGATTATTTTATTGTTGTGTCCCGCAGTGGACTAACCGTATCGTTAAGGCACGATTCCCTGCAGAATGCCGAAGTCAAGCATCACTGACTACGGTCAGTGTGAGGGTGGGTCACCATTTGAGTAAGCCTACGAAGGGACCGAGGGTGTGCGGTGTTGGTCATCTTTTAACTGTTCTACCGTAAAGTGCTCCACTCCACGCGCCTCTCGATTACGGATGTCTGTTTATTGTTAAGCATGCATACGTAGGGTGTGCTCAATACGAAGAACTGCTGGTAAATTCTTTTTTAAATGAAAATCAGATAGCACAGAGAAAGCCAGCAAAAAGATACAACCAGAGTTCCAGCGGGATTCGTAACCGCTACCACCTTGGGCCTCTACATTTCAGAGCATTTGGCAAAAAAGAACAATATCACTAGGTCACGGAGGCCCAAATTTTCTATACATGAAATATTGTGTTGTTCTATAAAGATAAAATAATCGTTGTGGGTATTTTTTTTCTAAGTATAATAATGCTGAATGTTTCATGGATGACTAGTCTTTTTTGGCTGCAGGTTAGAGTTTAACTCGTAGTTCAGTACTCTGTAGTTTTATGATTTAAAAGATTTTGAATATTAATGTGAACTTAAGCGCAAACGAGCCAGATTAAAAAACCTATCGCTGATTAACATTGCTTCGACGCTTAGGGAAAAGAGTGTTTCCGTTAAAAGTTTTACCCAGACGAACTTGCGTCTCTTCAAAAGTATTGGAAACATCAAATTTTGAATTCTCAGAAAACTGCGAATTTTGCACCGAATTAGTCCTTCGCGATCATTTTGTGCATTCACTTCTTCCTTATCAACTCACCCACTCCAAAAGTGTATTAGAACTACAAAATTCGGTTTTCTCGAAAAACTCCAAATTTTGCATTGAATTAGTTTCTTCACTGTACCCTCGCTTCTCCATCACCAACTCAACTCTACTCAACCCAACCGAACTCTCTTTTACAACACAGAGGATATTTCTTCATTCGACCAAAAAAAAAACCACGAACCATAATCCAATTCAGCGTGATTCTCCTGCATTTTTAAATTTTGAGAAACTAATGAGAATTAAGTGTACCCATCATGTTCCGATGAGTGAAGCTAGGAGAATTGCTTATTTGAAAAAGCTCTCATACGCAGAAATTACCCAGTCTGTGCCAGGAGAATACATTACCCGAGCAGAGTTAAAATCGGAACTTAACAAGTTCGCGGGTTCCATGCAACAACTGGTCGAGAATACCTGCGCAAAACAAGTTTCTATACTGGCGGCCCAAATTGAGAATTTGACGACCTCTATAAATAATGTTCTTATTCCCGCGATAACAAACATCCAACGAAGCACCATTGCCCAGGGTGCAATCACAGATACCAATATCTCAACCTACTCGTCCGACTTCTCTCCAGTACGGGCAAAACAGAAGAAGAAATCGAACACACCCCCAACTTATGTGCAATTCACTACAAATCCTCTCCTAACAGCTGATCACCCTTTAATCCAAGATCCGCCTATACCTATGGACAACTCCTTATCAATGCCTCTAATACCGTTGAATTACGATGAGGATGAATTATCTCTCGAGCCTTAAGAAAATGCTTTATTTTTTAAAAGAAAAACTCTTACTATATACTCTGTCCCAGGCGTTTAGAAAAACTTTAAAAAAAAAAAAAAAAAAAACTTTTATTTTTATTTCTTACTAGCCGCCTAAGGCGGCCAGCTGTCCGCCACGCTGAAGGTTTTCACAAATAAAGTTTTTTAAAACATAGCAGGAAATCTGAAGATTAGTGACAATTAAAGTGTTCCTGTCCAGCAATTTTGTCTTCATATCCAGTTCTGCTGCAAATGTATTATAGCTCTTGAGGATGTTTGAAATTATATAGCTACAACGCTTAAGAAAAAAAAACTAAAATGCTAAATACATGAAAAGAACACGAAAACGAATAAATTTTTTATGGTATCAATTTCTATTTCTATATAATTTTTTATGGTATCAAATTCTATTTCTATATCTGTTACGTCAAGCACTCAGGTATTATAATTTGATCTAGTTGTGCTTTCTACGTCATTTTGTTAACATAGTTTGGTTTGTTATTTAACATCGTTTGGTTTGTTATTTCTAAGTTAACTTTCAAAAAATTGGCTGGCATCAGCATTTTTATTCTTTAAGTTGTTTATTTTTTCTTTTGGAATTCGTTTCTTTTTAGCGAAATGTTTTTCAACCTAATCGAATTCTTTGCCGACTGTTCTCTGTATATATAAAGAAAATAAAGTAAATATTTTTAAAGTGTTGTGAAAAGAATTTTTAGTTGTACAAAGTACTACAATATCGCTATAAAAATTATCGTCTTCGCTTCAGAAAAAAAAATAGAGCGTGGAAAGAAGAAGAAAAACTTATTATAACAATTATGAACAGCGACAAATATATCAAAGCGAAGCGTTCTATTTACGAATCGAATATGTTGCCACATTTTTAATACGAAAGTTAAACTTTTCTCCACTTTAATAAATGTAAACTAATGCGAACTTTACAATTAAATTATTAATTCCTTCGTATATTATTGGTTTAAGTTGTCGAAAATTAATATTTCAATTGTGAGGTTCGCATTAGCATACATTTATAAGAGTGGGGAAAAGTATATGCATTTTTTAATAATTTATTGAATATGGCTCTTTGAAGACGAAAGAGCAGACGAAAAGCATAGACTTACAAAATGACTGATAACTAAATAACTAATCAAAATTTTTGAAAAAGAAAAAAAATACTTCTTCATTATGTGAAAACACAATTATGGGCCGAGTTTCGTGCCCGGGCGAGGCTTCTGGGGCGATATATTGTGATTACAGACACACACACACACACACACACACACAGCCGCGTTTATTATTATGTATAGATGTATAGATAAACTATGTCAATTCCGATATTTAATATGTGCAATGGAATGCTCGCAGTCTTAGAAATAAACGCTACTGGTTGAGTCAAAACATCTTTTCAGAAGCCGATATTATCGCAATTCAGGAAACCTTCCTTCAAACCGATGACCAAATTAACTTTAAAAATAAAATTACTCTCCGACAAGATCGTGACCCCCCTAACCATAAAGGTGGTGGCACCCTCTTAGCTATTTCAAAACATATCCCATTTCAAAGAATTTATTTCCATAATCTCCCCCCTTCCCTAATTGAGACCCCAGGTGTAAAAATTCAAGTTAATAATAGACAAATCACGGTAGTTAATATCTATTCACCAGACGGTAATTACTCCTCACAATGGTTGGAAAATTTCCTTCCCAATATTGGGAAACCCTTCATCATCATCGGAGATTTTAACGTAAGACACCGAGCCGTCGGCTCTGTCTCGTGCTCCCAAACTGCTGATATCTTTCTCGACTGGATCCTAACAAATAATATTACTATTTTGAATACGAAGACTCCCACCCACTTTGGCGGCCCACATCATCAACAGTCATTATTAGATCTTACCCTAGTTTCCCCTGAACTTTACCAGAAATCTTCATACTCTGTCTTCCCAGACCCTTTTGATAGTGACCATTTTCCAATTATTACCAAAGTTAAATTCTCCTTAAACAACCCTAACATACCACGCCCGTACCTCCATTTGCAAAACGCACAAAATGAAATCACTCAAGCTCTGTCAAAGAACAACTTCAACGCAAGGAACATAGAAGATACTTGCAATTCCGTTGTCAAAGATAATACCCGATTTACAAAATTTTCTCCGCATCCCACGACTCCGTGGTGGGATAAAAAATGCGCGTTTCTGCTAGGTCAAAAGCGCAAATTTTTGCGTAAGGCTAAAAAACAAGTCTCATCCACATTTTGGCTTAAATACAAACACTACACCGCTCAACTCCGCCAATACATTAAAATCAGAAAAAGAATCTGTTGGGACAAAATTTGTTCCAATTTAGGTTCCTCAAAAAACATTTTTAAAATCTTGAAAAGTATCTCAACTCGAAATTCCTCTGCTCCCTCCGAAAACTTGATTTTAACCCACCAAGTGACAGCTATCACCTGCCCAATCGACCAAGCGAACCTTTTTGGGGAGCACCTTTTTCATGCTCAAAGCCCCTGTCCAATCCCTTTCTCATTCTGGGGCACAGGCTACAGCCACTTGGATACCCCTTTCTCGTCTACCGAACTGGAAGCAGCTATTCATCGAACAAAGAACACGGCACCCGGGCCAGACCGCATTCCGGCTATTCTCATTAAATTTATTCACTCCCATTACCCGACTAAGCTCCTTAACTTCTTTAATGTCATTCAAGATACAGCCCAACCTCCATGTTCATGGACCCAAGCAAAAATCATCCCGATCTTAAAACCAGGAAAAAACCCATCAGAAATTCTCAGCTACAGACCTATTGCTCTCACCTCGACTTTCGCCAAGGTCTACGAACGTATGCTTTTACAAAGGCTCCTTAATTTTTGCCTTCAACAAAATATCTCCCCCCCCCTCCCACACTGGCTTCCTCCCCTTTCGTGACTGTAATACAACTCACTCAATACTCTACCATGACATACGAGAAGCACGTGAGCGGAGAAAATTTATCGTTTGTGTTGCACTCGATCTAGTCTCGGCATACGACAACGTATGGATTGATGGTCTTCTCACCAAACTCCTCTCGGTCGGCATATCTGGAAAAACAGCGCTTTTCTTACAAAACTTTCTGTCCAATAGAACCTTCTACATCTCTTGGCGCAACACTCGGTCTAAAGATTTCCAGCAACCCCAGGGCCTCCCGCAGGGCAGTGTCCTCTCCCCCCTTCTTTTTATGTTTTACCTTAAAGACATTCACAAACACCTTCCTACTGGAGTTCAAATTCTTCTGTTCGCTGATGACATCTACATTTACTATGCTGCAAAATCTTTTGACAGGGTAATTGCTAAACTTCAAGATGCCCTCATCACCATTCAAACTTGGTGCACAGAGTGGAAAATGGCTATTTCACCCTCAAAAAGTGCAACTATTAATTTCTCTAACAAACGTCTGTCACCTACGATTCAGTTAACAATTTTTAACAAACGAATTCCCCAAGTTAATTCCATCAAAATTCTCGGCATCCATTACACTGCAAACATTTCTTTCCTCTGTCATTTTCAATACCTAAAAAAGAAATGCTTAAAAAAAATTAATGCACTCCGCTGCATCTCTAGCACTCAGTGGGGGTCTCGAACCTACCACCTCATTCAGATTGTAAATGCCACAATCAGAAGTATCTTAGAGTATGGCAGCCCAATCCTATTCTCTGCGCCAAAATCACATCTCCGAGTAATTGAAACAATCTACAACTCTAGCCTCCGCGCAGCAACGGGCCTCCCACGATGGACTCCAATTCATATCCTCCACAGAGAAGCCGGCACTACCTCAATCTCACACAGACTTGTTTTAGCAGCTAAAAAATTCTACCTAAAAATTCTCCGTCACTGTTCCCTTGGCTCTCACTCCCCAATAAATCGCCTTTTGCATAAATTCCATTTTACTAGACTTAAAAAAGAAACCCCACCTTTTCCTCAAATTTCAGGACATCTTCAGCCAAAAAGGCATAAGTAAATTCAATATCATCCCCTTCCACATTCCAGTTTTCCTCACAGATCTCCCGAACCTCTGTCTTTTTGTACACGATCTTCCTTTTCAAACTACGAAAAATCCCAACGAAATCCTCCCTCTCTATCAGGAAACCCTCCACACCCTTTGGAAAGACTTTGTCATCCTGGCTACCGATGCCTCAAAATCCAGTACGAACACAGGTATTGCGGCTATTAACTCAAGGAACAACATGTCTTATATCTCTCAAATCCATCCTATTAACTCAGTTTTCACCGGAGAAGTTTTAGCGATTTGGTTAGCAGTCACAAAATTCACTACCGAGTATCTAGATTACGTTATTTTATCGGACAGTAAGTCCGCAATCACTGCCCTCATCTCAGCCACCCATAAATCCCCTCACAGCATCCTCCTCTTACAAAACAAGATAGTTTCAGCAAGTGCAAAAGTGAAATCAATCACGATCGCCTGGACACCAGCACACGTTGGCATCCCCCCCCCCCAATGAAACCGCTGATAAGCTGGCCAAACACGCCACCAATGCCCCTCGAGCCATCTCTTTTATCTCACCTGAAGACTTGTCATATTCAGCAGTTTTAGACTCAAACCGCGAACTCAGTAACCTCCGGACTAATTCAAAATACCACAAGCGTTTCCCCTTTGATCACCCTGTTAATAAAACTTCCCTCAATCAACTCCCAAACCGAAAATACGATATCTTAATCTCGCGTCTCCGAAGCAACACAATCCAACTTAACGAAATTTATGCAAAAATAGGGCTCGTAGACTCCCCTTTGTGCGATCATTGTCAACTTCCAGAATCTGCTATCCACCTCCTCTTTGAATGCAAAAAGTTCGAGCATCAGAGACAAACACTGCGCGCCTCAATCGGAATTTTCCCACTCTCCCTTCACCGTCTTCTTAGTTATAACCAATATGACAATCTTCTCAAAAATTTAGTGGATTTTTTAATTTCAACTAAGCGTTTCTAGTCTCCAGTTTTCAAATCCCTAATTAAATGCAGTTACAAATTTTTAAGTTTTAGTTTAAGCCTCTCTGAGTGCCTGAGAAAAAGAGTATGTTTTTTTCTATTTATTAAGAATTTTGTCTTGATGAACGTGTTTCTCCAAAAGTATTGGAACCACCAAATACTAGATTTTAATTTTTTCTAATCTACCTCTCCAAAAGTGTTTTGGAAAAATATTTAATTTTGATCTCTACTGTAAATTTGTTTCACTTCTTCAAGAACAGCGTGTACTCTCACCACCTCATCGTCATCATCTTCAGCATCAACAACTCAACTCACAAAAAATACACCTTGCAGCAAGGGGGATAAAAGCGAGTAGCAGAGATCCCCCCCCCCACATCATTATCAACATCAAACCCACGAACGTTGTTTCAATAAGCAGATGAACAATAAATGCGGTGTGAAAGTAGCTGAGTTTCGATGTTTCAAAAATTATTTAACCTAATTTAACGTGTCACGTTTCTTACAGTTTTTTTTAAAACTAATTTTGCTTCTTGTGTTGGTTTTCGTGTTAAATTTTAACTGGTTAGATGAAACAAATTGAATTCTCAAGATGTTTACTAAGTTGACATTATATTCGTCAAAAGGCTGCCGGCAATTGTGGACATTAGATTACGTGTTTCCCAAGTGTTTTTGGTTTGATATGATAATTTTTAACTCCTGAATGCCATAAGTGGATTCCTAACCAGTTGATTATTCCTTGCTGTCTTCTTAAACTTAAACTTACGGTAAGTCAAACTTCAAATTGTATGATTTGATTTAAAATGAATGTTTTTCTTGTGCCATAATTAATAGGAAAATTTTATCTTTTTAAAATATATGATAATTTTGTATTCTTGATATTTGTTTTTTTATTGACTCTCTTTTTTAGTTAGTATTTGAGTTTACTTTTGTCTTAATAAACTCTAGTACATTCTACCTTACATAAATCTGGTACATTCTACCATCGTTTTTCTTTAACAAAAAAAAGTTATGCTTGTTGCACTTCCGAACTATATGTGTAACATTCCGAACTAGAGGGTAAACTTTAAGTGATTTAGCTTTTTCATTATATGCTTTATTTTATTCTATTTCTCTATTGTAAATAAAACTAGGACAATCTTAAATTATCTACGATAAATGCTTTTTTAAATTTCTCAAATGAAGATAAATATTCTACTTATTAAAACTTTTAGTTCCTTATTGAATTATGTGCGAATTTTAGTTTAAGGGTTTATACTTGTGTATTGCTTTAGTTTAAAATCTTAAATTTTTGTACTATAATTCAAAAAAATATTTATATTAAAAGTTCTCAAAAAGAAAATTTTGAAAAGTTGTATATTTAGCCTGTAAAAAATGTAACCAACTTTTTTTTTGCTGTTTATTATTCTTATTAATAAAGTGTTTTTCTGTAATATACCGTGAAAATATGCAAAACTTGAAGACTTTTGAATTAAAGTAAAATCTTAAACTGCCCTTATTTTAACTCTTATGAATGCATAACGTGAAACATTTAATTCTGAATTTTTAAACAGTCAGTTAATGTCTATCAGGCTTCATTATTGAAAATTCGTAACAAATTTTGGGGGTTTAAAAAAGTTTCTCAAACAATATTTTCATTTTCTCAGAATAAAAACTCCTCACAAATGTATATGTAAATATATTTCAATATGTATATGCAGTCAAACTTCTATTAAACGAACTTCCCTTTTACGAGTTTCTCTATTTTGTAAATTTTTTCGAGAAACCAAGAACATTTTGGAAATTTCTTCGTAAAATAACTTCCAAATAGCAAAGTGAATTTTATATTTAACGAACTTTTTTTGAGATCCACTTTCCCATTTCCGTAAAAATTCAGAACATTTTAAACTTGTTAACGCATTTTATGGGGAAAATGCCCTTTAATTTTTTGAAGCCACTTAACTTTTAGAGAAAGCAGTAAAATCCCATCTTTTTTTCCATTTCAAACGAAAAACTCAAACAAAACTAACTGATTTTATCAGTAGCCATTAAACTTAAGAACGCATGTGGAAATGCATGCTTAATATTTCTTTTATAATAAATTCAGATATAATTTTATACATAAATTTAGCTTTTAGTTTAAAATGTATGTAACATGATAGTGTAACACTGGATAATGTTTTGCTCTGTTCTTGCTTTCCATGCAGATGTCTTTTTATGGTTAAGATTTCAAAATAAATTGTAGATACTACTTAGCAAGATAAAGGTGTATTAATTGCTATTTTAATTATGTCTACTGTTTATGAATATAAAACCTGTTTTGTGTCGTTTAAGTATTTCAAAAGGTGACTTTCTATTTAGCGAATTTTCTATGTAACGAACTTATTATCGGCATTAAGCAACTTCGGTTACTATTTTTCCGCGAAAAGAGTGATTGCGTATTTGGATTTTAAGTAGCTTTTGAAGGACATAATTTTTTCTTAATTTCCTTGCGTGTCTCCGCTAAGCCACACTGTAGTTAGATTGCTATGTAATGGAAATCTATGGCTCTGATATAATTTTGGAATATAATATTGTAATTTCGAATTGACTGATGAATCATATGGTTAAATAATTCCTTAGTATAATTTCCTTTTTACAATTCGATATAGCTTAATTTTGTTGCATGGTTAGTTTTCCACTTAACTGGACAAAAGTACTTTTTCTGGAGAGTGGGAGACAGCTTATGTTCTTAGATTTTTAACTATGAAGAACTTTATTTACATGGTTTTGAAGAAAGAAAAAAAGATGTATGGTTGATATGTGAGCTGAAATGCTTTATGCTATTGTGAGCTGAAATGCTTTGCTCGGAAAATTGTAGTTTGAACTTCTAAATAGCACCTAGAATTTTAACTCTCCAATATTATAGTACTTAAATATTTAGTTTGATGACTTGAGAATACGCGCTAGAAGAGTCTGCACGTTATTAAACAAAATAAATCTAAATGTTATGCTAGTTGTGTTTTTCATGCAATTTCATAGATATTTTGTTATACAAAACTTACGTATTTTTATAACCTTGCATTGTAAGAGAAACTGCTATAATTTAAATCTTTGCAATTATAATTAAATCTGTGACAATATTCGCCCTTGAACGACATTTTTAAGGTTTTTGTTAGAAAATAATTTTTCACCCTCATGATTAACACTAGGTTTACTGACGTTTCTTATATACCTATTTCTACGAACACTCGTCAATTTGAACGAATACATATAACAGCCATTACAGAGATGCCAACTTGCTCCGGACAGCAAATATATATTTTAAAGTGGTAGTTTATCAGTTGTGGTTCTTGGTTTAATAAATTCAATTTAGTAGATCCACCACTATTTCTAAATAATTTGTAGGCTTATATTTTATTACTCAACCCTGTCCCGCTACCGTCAGGGGACATCCAGGAAGTACTGGTTGATTACAAACATTATTATAAACATGATGAATTGAAAATCAATCAATCGAAAATCGTTCAATCGAAGCACTTAATTTACAACAACGCTCAATCGTCCGCCAGTTCTGGACGATTGTTTTCAAAATGTTTTTTAATTATCTGTTCGATTCCCTTACTTATCCTTGGGGCTGTCCATAATTTCTTAATCAAATTGATAGTCAGATTTGATGGAAAGTATAGGTTACGGATGTCCCGAAATTTCGGACAGGTAAGTAATATGTTAAAGATCGTCTAGACAACTTCACGTTTGGCACTGATCCGTTTTATTGTGGAATCTTGCTTGGTACATACCCTGGGTTCCGTGATTAGTTAAACACTGATTAATATAGAAATTCGATAGGGTTCTCCTGTGGTTTACTTTTTAATGTATTCGTACGTGTGTCTTCCCTGATTTGAAATATTGACCCATTGGTTTTGCCAATTTTGTAAATTTTGTTTAAAGATATCTGCTTTAATTGAGTTTTTAGATCTAATTTCGTATAAATCAATTTTTGATTTTTGACATGCTAATTTAGCCAGACTGTCAGCCTCCTCATTGCCACGGTAGCCAACATCGGCTTTAATCCAATTAAACTTCATATTGTACCTAAAATTTTCTTTAACCATTTTGATCAAGAAACTCCTTCTTTTCCGTTCCCGGAAAAAGAATCCGAATTGAAGATTTGGTTATTGATGATCCAATGGATCGACTGAAGGTTTGCCCAGAGCTCTGCCTTAAAATTCGTAGGCTTATATAATTCACCACTTGCAAAATTTACTTAGTTATTTACCGTTTTTAATTATTTTAGCATGTCTGGAGCAGTTGGCATCTCTGCACTTAGAAAACAATGTAGTTATATACTATAAGAAAAATATATGTGATATATATTTATGAAATATTCTTGTATTTTATTTTTCAATACTCTAACTAAACAACTGAAACCTTCAAAATCTGTTATCAATTGACATTCTGCGTTTGTTCTTTCTATTATTGCCTATCGCAATAGTTGCTTATAGATTCTTAGTTATTATTGATGTGAAGTTTGCATGTTTACTCAAAATTTTGTCGAAATTACGATCTCGTCAAATTGATGCATATTTATAGAGATATACCACAAAGAGAATTTTAAAGATTTTGAAAGAAATAGACTTCAACATATATTTACCTCAATCAATGGATAAAAGTCATTACAAGACATAAAATAAAAATGTTCTGTAATTTTCCTTATAAAATTCGAAATGCGTCAAAATGACGCGTCCCGCGTAAACCTAGTGTTAAAAAACATTCTTAAGCTTTTCCTGTTTTGGAAGAAGTAATTTCGCCAAAGTTCGTATTAATTTAAATAAATTTCAATTATTGTAAATTATTCAATAACATTTTTACTGTTAATTTTTTTAATGATCATTTTTTTTAAAAAAAAGATTGAATGAAGGGTCGAAAGTGTAGTTTATACCCAAATTTTTCGGTGCTCTAATTTCTGTCAGTTTAGACTATAAGCTGGCTTATAGTTTATTTTAATAGACGTTTGTTTGTAAAACTTTCAGAGTTCGTAAGCTGGAAATGAATCAAATTTTAATTAAAGATGACAGATTATTTAAAATCCTGAGTTTTGATAGTTTGGTAAATTTGGAAGGTTACTTGAGGGCAAAGATGGGACACTGTTTTTTGATGCTCTAATAACAATAAAATATGTTAATTATAAGAGCTATCTAATATGAACTAAAATGTCTGTTAGATTATCAGAGTTATATTTGTACTAAAATAAAGAAATTTAAAAAGAAATTTCATTCATAATCTAAAATTTATCGAAAATTGACTTTCTAAATTAAAGTAATTTTCATGATGAATAACTGTTTATCTAATATCTAAATAACTACAAATAAGCACAAATTAAAAAAACTGTTTGAAAGTGAGCAGTGTTTCAAAGATTAAATTTTAAGCCATATTAAGTGATGTTTATCAAATTTGTAAATTGAATGTTAAGTTAACAATATATTTTAGCGGAATTTTGATTTTTGTCGGATATGATTGATTTTAGTTCGACTATTTATATGCCAGAAATTTTTCAGAATTAGGATTCTTAAATTTACCTTGATTGCACGTTAGTTTGTTTCAAAACCAAAATATTGGTTCTTTATTCTTGAACACTTTTGCTACCATACTTTATTACATTAATCTTAATCAGATTGTTTCACACTTTATTTTAGTATTCATGAACATGTTTTTTCACTTTTAGGTCTGCCTTCTGGGAGTCTTGTCATATTTTCTGAGTTTTTCTGATGATACCTACTGACGAAGCCACCTGTTTTCATCATAAAAGGTCATTTTATAAGTCTTTCAAAATGTTAATGCTGATAATTCACTCTAATTTTGAATGGCTTGTGCATATTTTGTAGTGTTTAATATATCTCATTTGCTAAATAATCTGATACAGATTATCCTTACTTATTTTATTAAAGCAAGATTGGAATTCAGTGATTTGTAAATAACTTCTTTAAAGTAAAATTTTTATCATTAATTAAAAATTAATTTTTCAAATATTTAATGATAACTGAAAGGCGGGCGAGAATCGTAATATTCCGGCTAAAAATAATTCTTATTGGTTCACCAAGAGTTGTTAATAACAAAATCTTATTGATAAACTTATAGAAGTTACTGCCCAAAGGAGGGGTGCCCATCTCAGTTTTCTTGACCTGATGTGCAACAGCAGACGTTCCGATTGAGCCCTCCCCCCCCCCAAAGTTTAGCACTCATTTTATCGACCCTACTGAAGGAATAACCTTTAATATCTAATGGGAAAAGCTTTGTGTTGGATACTAAATAAAACAATCCAACTGTTCACTGATTTCAATTGTTTGTGATCCCCAAACTATTTTTATTTTGGCACAACATTGTTTTGTTTTTATATTTTGCTTTAATATACAGATGTGTCATCTCAGAAAAATCTTCAATTGTTTGTTTTCAAAATTTCTTAGAATGTTTCTCTTGAATCATGCAGTTCAATCGATTCTTTTTTATTGTTAGGACTATTCTTCAGAAATTTAATTTCAAAATATTTTGTGAGGGGCCCGGAAAATTTGGATCTTGGGCCTGAATTTGTCCTGATCGGTCCCTGGATATGTACATATAGAAGGTAAATCAAAATCCCCAATTTCATAGGCACACTATACAAAATTTAATATAAATTACATTCATGAAAAATGTATATGCAGAGGTAATGTAAGCAAGTTTTGTATGTTATTCCCCACAGATGTTTAGTATGTGCTTTTGTTTTACAACATCCATCAAGCACAAAATGTACCTGTCAAACATTTTTGCAACCTGCCTGAATTAGTTAAATCAATCAATAATTAACATTATTCAACTAATAAACACTGTTTAAATTCTAATAATAAGTTGAATGGTTTCATACTATATTTTCTTTTTCTTGCCAATTATAATGACACTAGCTGACCCGGCAAACGATGTTTTGCCATATGAATTATTTCTAGAGTATGAAAATATATCTTATTTATTGTAAATGTGTGCGTATGTGGTATATGAGTGGAAGAGGCATGGAGCGCTGGGAACGATGACGGAATGTGAAAGTAACAACACACCAAATATTTTTTTTAAATTTATTGCAACTTTTTCTTATAAATTATATATACAACGAATTCTGAAAATATTAGTCAACAATATTAATCTCTTAGTGCAATGGAGTGTACAATATTTTTTGTCATTCCATCTTTAGCTAACACAAATAAACTGGATGGTTTGCCCACTCGAGAGTATGCCACGTATCTGTGCGAAAAACATGGTGTGTTCAAGTCTAAGACGCAAACAGACATTGTTTGGCCTTATCATTGCGAATGCCAATCTAATGGGGAACTGAATGCGTTTAAATTGAATTGGCACATCTGTGGGGGCATAATAGGGATTGGCACATAATAGGGATTCGTGGAAGTAATATACTTTCATCCCGGAATTTGTCATTTAAAATAATGACTTCGATGACGTTGTTCATTAATTTTTTAATGACTAATCGCGTGCCGTTGCACAGCCAAGGTGGGTTCAAATTACGAAGCAAAATAACCGGAGATCCAACTTTGAGTACTAAATTATGCGGTGATATGCCAGGTAAATCCAATGAGTTTAAAAACTCTGTTGGAAAATTTGCAGCTTCAATGGGATCGCAAACTGCATTAACGGATTTGCATGTCACCAAGTTACCTGGCAATAACTGTTGCATCTACAGATTCAATTCGTTGACGTCCACATTTTTTGCTGCTAAAATCACCCTTTCTGCCAGCCACTCATGATGAATGCATTGCGTGTGTACATCGGGAAATATTAGGCTAATGAGAGCATCTTGTGAATCAATGATTGTGCAGAAATCGTCCGGTAATTTAAGCATCCAGTCTCATCCTTAGTAACCTTTCCACCACCGATATCTAACAATTGTTTTGAGAATGTTTCAGCAGATGGATCTTGAAGCATTTGGACGCGCATATTTACTTTTAGTAGAACTTTTTCAACATTACGCCAAAGTGGAGATGATCTCAAGAAAGCATTGATCTCATCAGCGTACATTAAACGCGGAATGACGAAGTGTTTGTCTGAAATCACCTGAAAGGAGTAACAGAGTGCCGCCAAATAATTTGTCATTATTTTTTTATATCTTTCAATGTCCTGTTCAACGCCTCAAGCGATTTTTGTGTTCCATAGTGCAATCATCCCAGATGATAATTTTACTGTGTTTTAACACTGTGGCCATAGAAGAAATATTTTTTATGTTGCACACTGCATCTGGGTTGTTTTGAATATTTAGTGGCAGCTTAAATACTGAATGAGCTGTTCTTCCTCCGTCCAATAAAATTGCCGCAATGCCAGATGATGCAACGGCCAACGCGATGCCATTATTTGATCGTATTTCACCGAGAATTAGCGAAGTAATTAATGTTTTGCCAGTTCCACCTGGTGCATCAGGAAAAAAATCCACATTGTCCTGCTGAAACTGCGAGCATAATGCGGTCATAAATGCTCCTTTGTTTCTCATTCATTAGTGGAACATTGCGAGTAACAATCACTGCCATTTTTATCGCATTGTATTGAAGTTCACGATTCATGTCAGTGTTTAATAAATCAGATGCACTTCGATTTGGCGAAAGCATACCGAAATGACTGAGTGGCAATTTGGCAATAATAATGCAAAGATCCTCAATAACAATCAGTGCTTCATTGTACATAGCATCGCTGAATACTATCGTTAGATCGTTGCAACGTGTGCGATATTGATACCGTATATCATCAGTCATCGAATCTTTGTAATATTCTCATAACGTTTCTATACGGGCCGAGAAACATGTAGCTAATACTATAGCAAATAGTAGACTATTTTGCTTTGCAGTACAGTTCAATGCTGCTTCAGCAAGCATACATTCCCACTGGTTGTCGTCTTCCAGCAAGCCGAGTGCAAAGCTTGCATCTTCATACGTTGGATGCTGATTTCCATCGACTTTACATATATCTTGAAATGACAATGAGCCGGTGTAATTAACCAACAACAGTCGAAAATAAAAGCACTGTCTGCCTTGGATTGACTGTAAATATTCTCACCAAGGCGTTTGATTTGAATAAACCGGGACATGCATCAACCGGTGTGCCTTGCTTGTGGGGTGTCCATTTTTTTGAACTCATGTGAAATAGGGTGGTACTTCTGAGTAGAGTAATGTCCGTGCAAAGACGTGCATCCGTACGATTACCCAATTCAAAAAATTTGGCGAGTGTAGTTTTTGGTGGATTTATAGCTCGGTCAATCGCTGTCTCGTTCGTGAAATATACGCTCTGACCGTTTTTAAGATGGACGGCTAAATGAATAACGGTTGGATCCCGTTCATTAATTGGGAAACCAAAGATACGTCACAGCTTCATTGGAGCTGATGTACCGGCCTATTTGGTAAAGCGTTATTTCGTCGTTGTTATTCACTGGAAGAGCAGTCACATTGGTATTTTCAACTCTAAGTACTGCTATATCATTGCCTTTATTCACATACTTGCAAATATATTTGATGCTCTTTTAAGGGCATGCATAAGTATTAGAGTTTAATATGACTTGTTGCAACGTGCGTGAATATTATTTTTGATTTATTATGTTTCTATGTCTAGTTTGGATCCGAATACGATTAAATAAAGATATATTTAAAATATACGTTAAATCTGTCCAAAAAATGAAAAAAAAATTAGATACAAACCATTCTCGAATCCTTCTGAAGGTACACAGAAAATTTCATTTAAATCAGTCCAGCCGTTTAGGAGGAGTTCAGTGACATACACACGAACAGACGAAATATATATATATATATATAAAGATTGTGTGATTTACAATTTGGCAGGAAACAAGAATTTGCTGTAACTTTTGGATACTTCAATAAAAATGTGCCTTGATGCTTGTAGTTGATTTAACAAATCACAATGTAGAAATATTTCAACTCTTGTGAGAATTTTACGAGCTTTCTGCAACAGACATCTCTAATACTAATACCTTTCTTAGAAACATTTTTAATAGAAGCAAATATAGATGTTACTTATTTAAAGTAACAAAAGTGCTTTTTGTTTACAAAAATAGACTTTGTGTATGGAACAGAACAGTATATATATTTTTTAATAATGTATATTTTTAATAATAAAATCACGAGCATTTTTTTCATCACTGATATGCGAGAACGGGATTTTTTTAATATAATTCTGCAGAAAGTTCGGTAGGAAAAAAATATGTTGAAAAATTTTGCAGATAAAAACCCTAACCTCTTTTCAAATAAAAAAAAAATATTTCTGCAGGAATTCTGTAATATTATGCGACAATGTCCCCACGATTCTGCCACGTGGATCTCAACACAAAATAAAACATGGTTTATCACCATAATAAATTCAAATAATATCTTTTGATGACGAGTGAGATTAGCATGAAACCACTAAATTGAAAAGGCAAAGTAACAAAGGCTTTCATAGAAATATCTATTCATTATACTTTGATGATTTCTTGAGCATGAATTTTCAATAAAGATCCACGTACAGAAAAATATTGAAATGAGATATAGAAATTTGACCCTCATATGATTTTTTATATTTATTTAAAAATTAGTACGATAGATCAAACAACATTAACAATATAGAATTAAAAGTGCTAATTAGTTCAAGGATTTAAATTAAGTGTTCAATGGTTAAGCGTTTCTAAAGTTATATCAAATGGCACTTTGGACTCATTCGATACATTTCAATAAAATGATAAAACTATATTGATAATTTACGATCAGGTCCAAAAAAAAAAAAAAGCAGAGAATCGAAATTTACACTCTGCAATTTATAACTTAGTTTTTATATTTCAAAATAATAACTAAACTTGCATTTATTGAAAATTACTTTGCAAATTATTCCCAGAGCGTCAGTATAAATATTCTCTGAACATTAATTTTAACACATGTGTTATATAACTCAAAATTATAAAATAATACTTACTTTCTATATCCATGAAATCATAACTTGATCTCAACGGATAGGTTAATAGAGGCATTGATAAGTACCGTTAACTGGGGGCATGCATTTTCTCCTCCCCCAGTTAACCTTAAATGCTGCCTCGCTTTAACAGCTTTTTATTAAATTGTTTTGTTTTTTTAAATGCTTATGTAACATTGCCGAAATTGCAGGGCAGTTCCTGGATTGACTCCAGCAGTTTTACTGAACTGCCCCCCAATCTCCGCGAAAGCTTCATCTTTTTTGGCCGATGTTACTTTGTCTCCTTATTTTCTATAATCCCAAGCTTTGGTTCCACTAACTGCATCAGCAGTTCTTTTTCAGTCTCTACAGAATGCCACTTTTGAGCCTTGTTAAATTAAGAAGAAAAAATAAATAACTGGTAGGAATAATCAAGCATACAACTTCAAGAGTAAACAAGGAACACGGTTATCACTTATTTCTTATCCAATAGGAAAATGCCTATAACTGCCGGTCAAGTAACCCGCAGTTTAGAAACCGACGGTCAAAAAATAATGGTGGAATCTCTTTTGAACTCTCGGTCAAAGTTTCCAAACGGGGGGGATTTCGGAATTGGGAGTTGCGCATTAGGTCAGAGTCAACGGTTAATACGGGGGGGGGGGATGGTAAAGGGATGAAAGGCTGAGGCAACCTTGCTTGGCCCGAGGAACCAGGGACCTGTGGCACGCCTGGGCGAAGCGTTTCCGCTGAGCCACCGGGAGTCTTATTGATAAACGAGTCTTGCCCCTAAATTATTTATTAACAGTTGATATTCGCAAATTTGAGTATTTGCATTTAAATTGTACCATGTATTAAAATGGTTGATAACTTTAAGCAAAAAATATTTAAGCTAGATTAACTTAAAATCCGGTTACGCGTCTTGTAAATTGGCAGCTTAAATTTATACTTCAAAAATAACTGTTAAACTTCAGACATTTTTTTTAGGAAAAGTTCAATCATATCCTCTAATCTTAACGCATTATTCGTTACAAAATAATAGAAAATAAGGATTTAAATTAAAATTAAAAATAAGCTAAAACAAACTTTCAAGAAAAAAAATTATTTATTGTAATTTAAGCTTCAGTTCAGCATGTTCCTGGCAGCTGGTTCAGAAGGGCGATTTGGTCCTACATTTTTGTAGGCGAATAGTGAAACATTACGAATTAGTATTGAATAGTTTAGTATTAAAAGTTTTAAACTCAAAAGTTTAAGATGAGGAACAATACGCTATTTTTTAACGTCAAACTAGAACATTTCTAGAAATCTGCCTTTCTTTATTCTGATGCACTCTTTAGCAATGAGTTGCATATTTCGGCCTTTGGATTTTTAAACAAATTTAACAGTTTCATATCAAAGTATAAAAAACGAAAATACTACTGACCATTTTAATTTAAGATAGACTGTATCAAATTTAATATTTAATTTATAATTTTAATTTATTGAAATTTAATTTTTTGAAGTTTAGCTTGATTGGGGGTTTAACTTAATGGAAGCGTTATTGCTGTCAGTGAAAGGGGATAAAATAAATACTGTTTGCTGGCAGGATCCAAAAGCAAACTCGTATTATTCCTTGAAACCCGGAGAATTTCCTTCCAGAAACAAATTTTTAAACAAACGTGATAATTAGTGCAAGTAGTAATTACTCTTAGAAATATATTCTATCTCATAAAATATATTTCTACTAATTTGAATTATGAGGACCGATACCGCCTAATCCCTGCGAAGCATTGCCCGCCAAGTATGGCAAAACATCTACTTTTGTTTCTTATAATGAAAGTAAAGTACGTACTTCGGTACTTTTTAAATCTAGTACTTTTTATTTGTATTTTCGTTGCATTTTGAGGGAAAGAGTAAAAAATTTTGTAACAAATGTCTAAAAATTAGCTACTTTTGAGAATTTTTTTTTAAAATTAAATATTTAAATTATCAAATATTGGTTAAGTAGTCTTTAACAGTTAACCTTTTCGAAACTCTTGATGATTTTATAAACAATCTTTGAGCAGCTTACCGAATTTTTGAGTTTACGGCTATTAATGTTGAACTCCGTAGTGTGTAATTTTGAACCTAATCCATAGGACAAGGGATTTCCTGGACCAAGTATTGTGAGAGATTTTTCCTAGGGGGAAAGATTATGACTTTTTTATGGAGCTAACCCGCATTCGAGTTACACGATTTAAAAAAATAAGAACTTCGTACAGTTAGCCAGACGGCAAAGGGATTATAACCTGCGATCCATATACAATTTAGCCTAATATTTTTCGTCAGCATTTTGTTTGGTGCGGAATTCTAATCTACGAGCCATTTCTGAGATTCGAGCCAATACCTCCTAGATGGGAGAAAGCCGCAGGACGTAAAACGATGACTCATACAGTTAGGCCCAGATTCGCTGATCACTTCTGACGATGACGGGTTTTTTTTCCTTCCGTTTCTCGACACTTTTTCGTTACTCTTCTACTAATTTTTACTTGCAACAAATTATTATATATTTTTTTTGTCTAGATTAAATGTTCTTAAATTGTGTAAAAATGCTTAATTTATTTGTTTTCAGAAATGATTAACAATAAAAATAAAGCAACTCTAACAAAAATAACTGATGTGTGAATGAAAAAAATATATTTTTAAGCATTAAATACCAGTTTTATTTTATAAATTGGAAAATTTTATCTAGCTTTTTGTTTTAAAATGTATGGATTAAAAACAAAGAAATATATTTTTCAAGGGATTTTGCACATTTATTATTATTATAGTTTTGACATAAAACTAAGAAGGGATCTAATTTTTATAATACGATACTTAAATTTTTAGTAGATGATTATTTCGGATTTTAATGATTATGTTTTGCATGTTATTAGAACTAGAAATTGTATCTAAACAATGACATAAAATGAGCTTAGGAAAATTTAGAAAATCAAATGCAGTCTTCAAACAAGGTTTAGATAGAGAAAAAAAAAACATATCAAAAGCATGATTATAATTTGTATTTTTTCCCTGTGGAAGTGTGATTGTTAGAAGTGATAAATTAAAATAAAGAAAGCAACCTTAGATAACAAATATTTTATTAAGTAGCAAATTCAAAAATCATAAATAAAAATGTAAACACAAATTTTACTGAAATATGTTAAACTTTGAGTAACATTTAAAAAAAGTATAATTTTTACCCATCACACTAATAAATTAAAATAAAGTAAGCAACCTTTGACAAATATTTTATTAAGTAGCAAATTCAAAAAATGATTAATAAAATGTAAACACAAATTTTACTGAAATATGTTAAACTTATAGTAACATTTAAAAAAGTATAATTTTTACCCATCACAACCTTAGATAACAAATATTTTATTAAGTAGCAAATTCAAAAAATGATTAATAAAATGTAAACACAAATTTTACCGAAATATGTTAAACTTAGAGTAACATTTAAAAAAGTATAATTTTTACCCATCACAACCTTAGATAACAAATATTTTATTAAGTAGCAAATTCAAAAAATGATTAATAAAATGTAAACACAAATTTTACCGAAATATGTTAAACTTAGAGTAACATTTAAAAAAGAATAATTTTTACCCATCACAACCTTACATAACAAATATTTTATTAAGTAGCAAATTCAAAAAATGATAAATAAAATGTAAACACAAATTTTACTGAAATATGTTAAACTTTGAGTAACATTTAAAAAAGTATAATTTTTACCTATCAACTTAGATTTTTAGTGGATTTCATAAGTGTTTTTAATTTTCTTTCTTTAGCTTTTGAATGGGAGGCATAACAAATGCTATCATTTTTCAATTTACAATAGTTATTTAATAAGATGTTTACAAATTTCTTTACAATACAATGAATGACAACATCTGAAGAATGTTCATTATCACAATAATCAAAATTTAAGTGTTTCTCTTCATCATTCAATACAGCTTTGATTATGTTTAAAGAAATAATTCTCTGATTATGAACTTTTAAAAAATTTTCTTCAAATTCAGTTAATAGTTTTGAAATAATTACATAAGAGTACAAACCAATAGTTATAACTTCCTCCACAGGGTACTTTAGTCCACCACGATCTTGATGGTGAATCAAAATGTTATTTTCATGATAAAGAATTTCTTCATCTCTTGTTAACAATAACTTACAAAAAGGGCAATTTTTAAGGAATTTTAATGTTGAATGAACGGCATAACCAGCAAGGTAAACAATAACAGGCATAATTCTATTAGATTGTAGCAAATCCTCTTCTGTTACATTTATTTCAAATTTGTTATTGCATAGTAAATTACTGTTAAGAAATTCAGATTCGTTCTCAATATTGTTTAAATCTATTTTAACATAGCCAAAAACATTTGATTTTAAAATCAATGGCAAAGTAGATTGAAGCCTCAGCTTCATTTCTGATTCATATAATTGAGTTATTGATATATCATACTGGCCGCCAGCTAATTGTCTATATTTACCGAATCTTGCTTCTAAACTATCAGTTTGAAATTTACCTGCCAGTATAAATTTTAAACCTAACTCTTCAGTGCAATAGCGACAAATTTTTTGTATGCCTTGTGTTGTTAAAGATAAGGCTAAGTGAGTTTCAGAGGTTAATCTACCAGTATCAGAAATAGCTTTGCCCCATAATGATAACCATTCAAGAAATGCGCTTAAATATCTAAAAGAAAAATCGTTTAATCTCAAGGGCTTTTGATATTCATTCCTTTTATGAAATCCTTTAGTTACTGTTCTAACATTCATAATATCCCACCAATTTACAAAAATTTCTATATATTCTGCTGTTGATATTAGATCTAAAATATTACATTTTTCCTTAAGTGAATTTATAGCTCCTATTAACTGTCTATTGAATATATTTAAAGCAAGTTTTACGTTTTGTCTTTCAATGTTAGAAGGAAAAAGAGATTTTGTAATCAATGTGGGTGCATACTTAACCAAATTAGACCTTTCAAATTCGTGTAACTTACGTAAAGCTTGAAATGAAGCAGTTTTTAATGGTACATTTTTTACATTATCATTAGTGTCAATATCATTAGTAACATCTACCTGAAATTCTGGATAAAACATACAAGAATTATAATTTTTTTGATTTAGCCAATTGTTCCTAACACACTTAATTATATGAACACTATCAATAATAAAAAATAATTTTCTACTGCTATCAAATGGGTGTGGATATTCAACCTGAACTTTAGGAGGTGTTGAAAATTTGGACATTGCCTTGCGGTTTATAGAATTATTGTCACTTATGACACAAAATGTATGAAAACCTATAGTTTCAAGACCAATTAATGTCTTTTTAATAAACTCATAGAGTGCATCAGCATTCACGGTTTTTACTGGCATTATTGCTACAACATCTTTGAAACTTGATTCCACACTCTGCACCATATAAACATAGGCAGAGTTAGCAGCCTCAATAGAATTATATGATGCTCCTAATATATCGCCACCCTTAAAGTCAAAAAAAGGTTTTAAATGGACTTCATCTATCATAACAGTAACGGTTTTATCTGCATCAGTTAAATAATCAAATTTCTGTTTAATGTAAGATAAGAAGTTTTCCTCAGTGGATTCATTTTTAGGACTAATATCATATGACATAATCAATTTTTTTATAGTTGAATGATGCGGTAGAATAACATAACCACTGCTTCTCAAAAAATTATATGCATGAGGAGATATAGATAAAAACAATGAAGAAAAAATGAGAAAGTCTGTAGAGTATCGGTTTTGATTTTTTTGAGTAAAAAGTAAAGATAGCTGCTCTTTTAGAAAGTTAATACCTAATTTTTGATTATCTGAGCTTAAGTTTTCTAATTCTGTAAGTTGGACAGTTATAGAGTTAATAAGATTTGGAATATTATCAAACTTTAGATCATTAGACTTATTTAAATAACATAAAACATTTGAAATTTGCTGAACATTACTGATGATTAGAGGAAATGTTAAATCATGAAGTTTCTTAATCTTTACATTATCAATAAAAACACTTAAAGATAGATTTTGATCAACTATTACAGTAATATATGTGGGAACCTGATCAACAAATTTGATTTTCACAAAAGAAAAACTATTTTCAATACTTACCGGATTAAAAACACCATTTAAATCCACTAAACTAGATTTTTCTATCAGTTCAATTAGAGTATCTACTTTAAATTTTACATTATGCTGTTCATAAAGTTCTAAACTTTCAGCAAGGACGCTTTCCAACTGGCACATTTCTATTCTTTTTCTCTTTGCCTCTGGCTCTTCTCGAATTGGCTCATTTTTGGTCATATATTCTGGACATCCAGGAAATATAGATGGAATAGCCTCCTTTGTTAACCTTGGTTGTTCATAGGGCACAACTGTTTTCTTTCCAGTTTTTTCACAAACAAATTCCACAGCTTTCCTAATGTCATTTTCCTTGAAATGCATCTCACATACCTATAACAAAATGAATACATTATTTATATGTGCATTTAAAATAAATATTATATGCTATATTCATGCATGAAAAATTAATAGATTTTTGTAGAAAAATTAAGAGATTTAAATTTCAAAATCAAATAAAAAAAAATTTGCTTTAAGCAGTTACATTATATTACGGTCAAACAAAAATGTTTTAAAGTTTGAGCAAAAATTTAATAAAATACTAAAATTATTAATATTTTTATAAAATAAAACTCTATAAAAATAACTATATATATATATAAAATAGCTATATAGTTATTTTGTCATTATACACAAAATTTATTACAATAGTTTCGATATGATTGATAAGAACAACTTAATTATTACGATTAATTTATCCACAATTTAAAATAATTTACTCTAAGTAAAAATATAATAAAGAATCATAATTACATTTTTAAAAATAAAAACAAATATTACTCACTTTAGAATTCTTTGTAACTTCAAAATCTCTTGGTATGGCGGCAAGCCATTTCTTACGTAATTCTTCATCTTTGGGAAATCCGAAAACAGACACTTTTGTGCCATCAACTTTGTAATTTCCTCTACAGTTTGGTACACAGCATTTAAATACCATTATTCATAACACTAAGAATTAAATTAATGCTGTTTATAACATTTGTAGAATAAATATAAATTTTACGAAGAACGCGTACATCAGAACACCGTCGGTTGTTTACAAATTCTAATCAAAAATATTCGCCAATTGGCTGAATGCGTACACAGGTTACAATACTTCAGAATATCGCCAATGGCTCGTTTGATCAGATTCGGATTTTTTCGAAAAAATAGCTACCCTGACTGGTTTTCCTCTGGGCCTAACTCTACTACGTCATCATCGCCTATAGTAACCCGTTGTGAGGCTTTATTCCTCTAGGAGGTATTGTTCGAGCCCTGTTCACCTGATTGGGAACACTCTATTCTCTGAGCCACCATGACTGGCTTAACTCTTGATGATTGTAATTTCTTGTACGGGATAGGATGACTCTTTTGAGCACTTAACTGCTGCAAAAGTCATTGAGTGACTGAAAATAATGTTTCTTACTATGTTGGAATAGTCGAAGGATCTTTGGAGAATAAATGTCTTGTTGAAAAAGAATTCAGCTTAAAAGGTTTGCGAAAGAAATTAGATGTGGGATGTGCATTGAAATTCTGTAAACTAAGTGTGTATACTATTTTCAAGTTATCAAACTTCTAAAAAACGCTAATAAATTATCAAACGTCTAAAAATTTAAAGGTTATAATTATTATAATATGGTTGCACTGTATACCTTGACATCAAGTTCTCTATGAAATCTAGGAGAGAGTTCCGCGGCAAGTTGAAACTTTAGTGGTTTTTTGTTAATATCCCTTAGTTGTATCCGGTACACTAATGGTAATTATCGGTCGTATCATTTGGGTACGGTGGTATCGCCTATTATCAAAGCCTTGGAATATAAATTTTTGACATTCTATTTATAAATTTTGAAATCTCCTAAAAATACATTTGTTTGTCCTTGTTATGCGAGAGGACAGAAACCAATGGACATATGTTGAGGTTCCAGTTTTTAGTCGAAGAACTACTTAAAGACTAAATTTTTTTAAAAGTAATATTACATCAGAATACTTTTTCTACTTGAAAAATAACTCAATCTTAGATGTATTTATTCATTTGAGTTTGACAAAAAATACTTTTGTCTACTATATGTATGCATTGAAAATATTTAAAAATTTCAATAATCTATATATATATTTCTTACACGGCACCAAAAAAAAAGCCTCATTACAACTCCCCGAATGGCAACGTTAGAAAATCGACCAATGATTGCTGCTAAAAATGTCACATGAGGTGGCTCAACATATAGCGCTTTTAAAAATGAAAACAATATCCAGAGTGAGCATTATCAGGTTGTTCAATTCAGATTCATGCCCTAAAAACATGATAATATTTAATTTAAACTCAATTAGGAATTAATTAGGCTGGCATTCTCCATGACTATGAATAAGTCACAAGGTCAGACTATTGAGAAAATCAGTTTAGTATTGACTAAACAAGTTTTTAGTCATGGAAAAAATTTATGTTGGCCTGTCAAGAGTTAAGTCATTTGACAGCCTTTCAGTAATTTCTCCAAGATGCCAAATCTATAATTGTGTTTTCAAAGAAATTCTAAATGCTTAGTGTTAATTTCTTAGAGCTCAGCGGAAAAAAATGTTTTTTGGAAAAATTTTTATTGAAACTTCTATTGGCAGTAGGCAAGGGGAACTGCCAAAATCAAAACTTCCCGATTAGAAATGCAGCATGGCGACCTCCACGTGGTATTTCTCGGGTAATACTAACAGCCAATTTATTGTATGTAAAACTAATTTGTTCTAAAATGTTATGTACTTTATCACAAATGTTAATTAATATAGAAATTGATTTCAATAATGCTGATCACCAAAAAATATTTCATTTGGCAATAAAACAAATTTTGAAAATGAAAGACTTTTTGAAGGTTATTATCTCACAAGGAAAAGTTAAGGTTTAAAGTTTATACTTTTAAATAATAAAATTTTTTTCTAAAACTTTCAGAATTTTTAGCATTAACTAATTTATTATACACATTCAGTTGAATTTGGGTGAGTAACTGCAATATTTGATAATTTATTTTGCTAATATGTTTCTCATTTAGCTGATGTTTTGATTTTTTTCACCATGTACAATCTAAATAGCTAATATACTTTTTTAAAAGCCAATAAGAACATTGGTAGAATTCTTCTACATAAGTACAATACTATGTCTTTCTGCTAGAACATTGTGTTCATTGGCGAGCGAGTGGTTCACGGCGTGAACTACATAGGATTGCGTAGCAATTCTCGGGGGTTGGCGAACGTCAGCGAGCGGGGGGCGGAGCCTCCTAGTTTAATGTTATTAAACCAAAAACTTTTAGCACAAAATTTAAATTTTTGGATTTAAAAATTTCAGGAGTCGAATCTGTTTTTTGATTTTGTATAAATATTTTTCGAATTTCACAATTTAAATGTGTAAGTTCATATCATTGAATTTCAAAAGATTTTGTGCTCAATATTTTGAGTGAATTCAATATGGAATATATCTATCACAAATTGTTATTTTATTACATTTTAAAATAAAAATTTTTAGCATTTTTAAAAAAAATCATTTTTAATTTAGTAGATTTCAGAGATTCCTACAAATAGTTTTTTCTTTAACTTTTTAAACAAACTTTTATCAAACGTGTCTGAAGTGAATTTATGGAAAACTAGTTTCTGAAAGTAGAAATAAAATTATATAAAATGTGGAACTTCTAAAAATTTACCAAATTAAAAATCCTTTATCTGCAAAAAATTTTCATATTTTGGTTTCTGGTTATTTTAAGTTTTCTCTTTCAATAAACTTAGATCTAATAAGATCTTTATAAAATTTTATAAATTTCATATTTCAACTTTTTAAATAAAATTTATGATTATTTTGAGTACTCGTTCCTTTTTAAAAGTAATTTTCTCACGTAGACTCACCGCAGACAGTGATACTGGACTTCGACGATCTACTGGGAGAAGTGTTACGATTACTGTAGGAACACAGTTCGAAAATAGATATCGAAGTATACGTCGAATTTTTTTTTTTTTTTTTTTAAATTTTGGTGTGAACCTTTCAATCCCACGGTGGATGCGAGCGTGTTATTTTTCAAAATACTTTCTTTTTTCCTGAGTATAAATTTATAAATAAAATAATTAGAACCATAATATGGTTATTTTTAGACTATCAGTTTAATATTATGAAATACTTAAAGTAGATTTGAGAGTTTAAATTTCTATGGATATTTTTTCGTTTGGAGTTTAGAAATGAGTTGAAAGTTTATTTGAAAATAAAGCTGTTAGAGGAAGAATCTTCTAAATTTGCATCAGATGAATTAAAAGAAATACTCAAACATCTTCCGCAATAGTAATATAATAAAGTGATATATAGCAAATAAGTCTATCTCTGTACAGTTTGAATGGATTATACACTTGAAAATACTAGATGCATTTAAGTTTCGTTTAAACCAGAGTAAATATAAAAGTTTAGATTATTCGTATTGTTAGCAAATTTAAGACTTTTAATGGACGAATCTAAATTAAGATATTACTCAAACTACTTATAAAAACATGATTTAAAAAAAACTTAGATTTGAATAGGAAAAAATCGTGAACATTAAATGTTTCATTACTTTGCGTAATTTTTAGTGTTTTCCGTTAGATTTCAAATCTATTTTCAGAATAACTTTTTGTATGTTTTCATCGCGGAAATTGTTTTATAAAATTGTAAATGTTTAAATAAATTTCATTTAAATACATTTTATTAAATCTTATTTTGCTCTGAGTAATTACTAACCCGTAACCTCATAACATATCTGTAAAAAAAACTAACATTAACTTGATTCAGAGCAAAATAAGATTTGTTAAAAAAATGAATGTCTATAATGCAGATTGGCTCGTATAAAATAGTCGCATTTTTTAGAGTATATAATGAACATGAAGAGTACTTGCAAATTTCAACTGAATATATCTTCTCAAATCTCGTATTTTCAACTGGATATATCTTCTCAAATCTCGTATATTCTTCAATATCTCGTATTTTGATTTTTTCTTTAATTATTCTTTCAAAGGTTTTCTAAACTCCAAAAAATATTGCATTGTAAATAGTAGTTCAGTTTCAACTAAATTTGTAATCTGTTTTCTACAGGATTAACGAAAAGGCTAAAATTGAATTTCGAAATTATGTGAAGTTTTATCACATTACTCCTTCATGGAAATTTTACTTTTTAAAAATCAGTAAAGAGCAAAGTTTGGATGTTTGAAAATTAGCAAATAAAAGAATAACAGTAAAATTAGCACGTCAGATATCAAGCTAATTTTTCATAGCAATTTTACATTACAGCTGACCAAAATTATTTTCTCAGTCTGCTTTGTGTATTGATGAAATATTATTTACAACAAAACAGTTAATCAAAATTTACTCTAATGTGTTTCTTAAATATCTTGTCTTCGCTTGTCACAGGTGACCCCAATGGCATTCAACGTGTTAAGAGTACAAAGCAAAGTTACTATATTTAAGCACACATCTGGTAATCTTAAATTTCTTTAATAATGCAGGAACGTAAAATTTTTAATTAAAATTTTTTATTAAATATATTGTATCAAATTTTCCTTTGAGTTTATAATTTTAAACTCTATGAAAATGCTGTGTAAGTGGTTAATATTGAACACTCAAACGAAACAAAATATCAAAATTAAATGTTTGTATTTAAAAAAATTTTATCTTAATCTTTTTAAATCTTCGTAATTTTTCCAACAGTCAATTGATTTGTTGAACAAATTCGATATACATTATAAATTTTGTTTTAAAGAATAGATAAATAATTAAATTCTATTAATATGCCAAAAAATCTTTGAAACCCGCGGTATTAAATTTCGTACTTTAAACGTTATAAAATTTATATTTTAAAGGAGTTATTCAATTTGATATAGATATACTATATTAAATGTATTCATAATCAAAAACTGAGCACAAAAATTGATTATGTAAGATAATATTTTTATAGAATAATTTAAAAAAAGTTATAAAATCACTCAAAATTTTTAATGCATATATATTTCAACCAAATAAGGCATAATTTTTATACTGTACTTAAATTCTAAATAATTTAAATTTTGGGACAAAATTTGATGTTTTTCAGATAGATAACTATTAGACTTATAGACAAAAATATTAAGTTGCCTATGTACTCCCGTTCTGTTTTTGGGCAAAGAAATTCATCCGTAAGCCCATTGTTTAGTAAAAAAAGAAAATATATTTTTAAGTTTATAGAAAAGAAATATTTTTAATTAAAAAAAATGGGGTTGAAAGACTTAAAATACATCAATAAGATGTCAAACTATTGATTCAGACATCTGTAAGATGTCTCACCATTTTTATAAAACTAGGAGGATTTGCCCCCTACTCGCTGGCGCTCGCCAACCCCCGGAGCTGCTTTCGCAGTTCATTTCGGATTGCTTTGCAATCCAATGCTCGCTTTGCTCGCTCATTGGATACGTTCTTAACGTCTAGCTTTTGTATACTTTTTTGAATACTGATGGTCCGAAAACTTTTCACTGTAGAAAATTCTGAACCTGTACATTTCAATATTAATTTAAAATTGCAAACAGTTCACATATTTTGCTTAATCACACTGTTCTAAATTTCACTTGTTGAGAAAAGTAACTGTTGTAAGTTCTGTTTTAAAGTCTTTCCCACCAGAGGGCTAAAGCCATGTGTTGTAAAACAATATGAAATAGCAGGATGTAAACGGAGGGTGTAAACGCCGGATGTAAAGCATCTGCTTCGATGAAGATAATTTTGTATTTTTAATTCTCTGAAGGGCACCACCCTAATAATATGGAATTTGTAAAATAAATGAAGATATTTTTGATTGATGATGAAGCCCATCATTTTGTGTTTTCATCAGTGTTCAGAAGCAGAACAACTAAGTTTTTTATTTTTTCGCAAAAATATAAAATATATAAAAAACAAAGAAAAGAGTAAGAAAATGAGTATAGTCATAGAAAAAGTTAAAATTATATTTTAACTGACCAATACTATATTATAACTTTTTGCTTAATTCATTGTTAACAATTCAAATTTCTCCGAGGCAATTCTAAACCTTAATTTTGTTCTAAATGTCAGTATTCAGACAAACAACAGAAGTTTAATATGAAGTTCTAAAATGCATATATATATATACATATATAATTTCTATGATCCCTTTCTTTTATATATAAGTAAAAATTAAGGTAGTATTGTTAAGTTGAAACACAATATTTTTAGTTTTGATGTCAGCAATATAATTCAATTTTTCACAAAAATGATTGTTTCCATTATTAAATTCAATGTCGACAATTCAAATTTTTCTGAGGAAGCTCTTAACCTCTAAATATTATTTTTTTATGTACACATTTCTAAATGTCAGTATTCAACCACAAAACAACTTAAAGTCCTCAAATTTAGCATGAAGTTGTAAAATGTAATGAAAGAGGGTCATAGCAATAATGTAAGTAGAAATAAAGTTAGTACTGTGAAATTAAAACAGTACTTTTAATCAATGAACCAAGTTCTTCAAGAAGCAGTTGTAGAAGTAGCTGGATAGAAGTCTTTCTATTTAAAACTTTTTATATAATTTCTTTAAAAACACAATTGTTAATCTGGGCATTTGGCGATACAACACTTATAGAATTGAAGGATTTGTTACGTCAATCGCTCAGGTATCATAATTTTGATCTAGTTCGCTTCTATGTCATTTTGATTTATGTTGCTAAGTTAACTTTCAAAAAACTCTATGGCTGGCAACAGCATTTTCATTTAAGTTGTTTATTTTAATTCTTTTAGAATTCGTAATTTTTTTAGCGAAATGTTTTTTAACCTAACAGAATTCTTTGCCGACTGTTTTCTCTATAAATGAAGAAAATAAAGTAAATATTTAAGTGTTGTGAAAAGAATCTTATTTAGTTGTACAAAGTACTTCTTTAAAAATGAAAACTGTTGCCACCAGCGGAAAAGAAATACAGCCAAAATTTGGGAGCCACGTAAGAGAATTATATATAATAGATTAAACTTTTTAAATACTTGAATGCTATAATTATTCTCAGATAGCTGTACTGCCTATTTCGACATTCCATGGTAGCCGGCAGGAGGAAACTATTGGTTCTTATGACATCAGATCAGCAATAGGCGCGGGATAAAAAAAATTTTTTTTTGTGGAAATAGCAATCATTAAAAGTGTTTCGAAAATAAGTTAACTGTTGAATATTACATTTAGCTGAAAAATTCAGAAACTTTCGAAAATGTTATAATAACTAATAAAACTTATTTCGATATTCTCGTTGCATGTTTGTAGTTTTTTCCTCAAATCAACGAAAACTCAAAGGAACCAAATTAGAAGAATAAAAGTGCGAATTGTAACATTAAAAGTATTGCCATCTATGCTCACTAACCAATTACAAATTCATAATTTTAAAAAAAACAACGTCGTAAATTTTGAATCTAAGAAAATAGTTTTTATTCATAGGATATTTTTAAATTAAAAAAAAAGTTTTAAAGATAAAAACTAGGTAGCTCAAAGTATTACTCTGCTTTTAAATTTATTTTTTATAAAATTTGAATATCTTAATGGTAGGAAAGAATACGTCATCAACAGAGCTTGGAATTGAACTAAAATTATTTCTTTTGCATCAGCTTAATTTGATTCCCTGTCATTAAGTAACTTAATTGGTGGTAAGAGTAATTAATAATTATGATATTTGAATAACAGTAATTATACTTTAATAGTTTTTAATAATATGACGTATTTAAATTATAAAAATTTTAAGATTTTATTGGTGTGCTGTCTATGTATTTAATTTAACTTCATTAAGACTGGAGTCATTAAATGTTCGCTTTCAGTCCTAATTTCATTATGTTAACATGGTTATTTAAAATCTTACTATTATCTTAATTATCTACTCAACAAGTGTAATCGTTTGAAACTTTAGAAGCTATGTATATTTTCAAATTTTTACTTAACTGTAATACATATTTAAAACATTGTCATTATGCACAGTTAGCATTTCAAAAATGAAATTTCTAAGTTCAATTCAAATAAATCATACAGTGAAGGTAATTCAAACTAATTTGCTCAATTTCCCGCGATTTCTTAGATTGAAACGAAATGGTACTACGTTTTTCTTTGAATTCCCCAAAGAAACAAAATGAATTTTGTGATCAGAAACTTGAACATTGTTCAATCTATTCTCATTTTGGTAACAAGAGTGTTGTTCATTGTATAGTTTGTGTCCGTTATTGGTAAACGAAACTTCAAAATATACAATTTTTTTCATGTTGCATGTTTTTCTTTCTAGCCTCCTACATAGTTAATTTTATGATTAGAATAGTTATAGTGACATCAAATGTCTTGTGACATTTTTTACTACTGAAGTTAAAACTTCGTGAAAATTAATCATAAGCTAATGTTACAAAGGATCTTCAATAGATGGTCTCATTTTATAAGTCTCTTATCCCTGTTACATTCATCTAGTGTCAGTATTGCGATCAAGATGTAGGGTAATTGTGTATTTAGCTGGTTGTAAATGGTTATATTTTTATCTTCGAAAAAACAATAGGCTTACCCTTCAATTGGTAAAAAAAAGCATTCTATTTTCTCTTTACAACTAACACTGAATTAGATATTTCGAATATTACTATAAATGAAGCATTTGAATATTTAAAAGAATTCACTTGTGTCAGCATTTTTGTCTTTCAATATCGAGATTTTTGCCACGCTTAATGTTTCGGGCAAGAACTGGAATAGTTAAAAATAAAATCTTGAATGCACATTAAGTTCTAAGATACCAACACGTAATACAATTTGAATTCATTAGGCAGATAGCGATTTTTGCATCCTATAGCAATATTTTTTGTTTCACCAGTCACTACAACGACATTGACCAGATTGTTGGTCTCTAATCGAAGTAGGTATGGGTAGAATATAGATGGAAGTTCTGTGCAAATGTGGAGCCTGACGTGGTAGTGGCAGACAGTCGTTCTGCTGCTTCGTCATACTTCATATTCGTCCAGCTGTTTCAGAACTTACAATTTCACTCATATCTGCTGCTGCAGTGAATTTTACGACAAAGTATGGTGCAAAGTTTATTCACGATTAAACGCGGGATCTGCAATTTCATGCCGTTGTGACTATATCTATTGGTGCATATTTAACTTTCAAAACAGAGGAAACAAACTACAGTTGAATCCACTAGTTGATTAAACTTTAAGGAAATTTTATTTCATGGCTAAGGGAGAAACGAAACAAGAAGTCAAAGAATTTTACTAACGATTCACGTTGAAACAGAACTAAAACTTTTATTTTTTGCTGAAGTCAATTACTGATTTGTTAAGTGACATTTCAGTTTGCCAATGAGTTGCATTTGTTAGACCTCACTATTTCGTGGCGTTCCTTAAAAAAGTTCCTTTTCAAAAGAGTGCATCCAATTTTTGTTAGTATGTCTCATATTTATGAAAGTTAATTTTCTTAATGTTTACCCATTATAAGCCATCAAAATTTTTCAGTTCTGTTGGGAAAAAATTATGTTCAGTAAAACACTTTCTCATTTTTGTTTTATGATGCGTGCAAAGGTGGGAAACATAGTATAAAAATGTGTAGTTCATTTTAAAACTTGCTAGATTTAAATTTTTAACATATTATTGGAAGACATTCGCTTGTTACAAAATTAACGTAATTTTCTAGCTTTAAACTAAATCTGTTTTTCAATAGATCTTATATAAACTTCAGTTTTTTTACAGGAGTATTTTTATATCTTTTGAAAAAAGATTATTCAAATTGTTTAGACCTATTTTTAAATTTTGATATACTTCTGTTCGTTTTATTTCTACTCTATTAAATTTAATGATCTAATCTATGGAATTCTATATTTTTGTTTACACTCTTGATATTTGTTAAAACCGAGACATTTGTATATAACAGATGAATTTAACCAAGCTTCTTTTTTAGTATTACCTTAGAATATCGTTTAAAAGTAAATTTCTTTTTTACTTTTCATGCATTGAAAGACTTCCAAGTATTTAACTTTTGGTTAGAAACTTCATGTGAAGTTTTCGAACTGTACGATCAAATAAACCAGTGGTTTAATTTAAAATGTACTGTTGGCTGAATGAATGTTGGCTGAATGTTCCTAGAGGAAGTTAACTCTTAATATTAACTTATTAGATAGAAATGCAATAAGTTATTTTATAAGTATTAAAATTAAATTATGGTCACCATTTTTGTTTAATTCAAGTCAAAATGGCAAAGTGCTATAAGCAGCTGAAATTAAAATTGTCTTAAGTAAACAATTTAAATAAAAATGTGATAAATTAACTAAACAGAGCAAATTTTAACTATACGCATGTTATCACTAACGGTACTTCATCCTATTTTTTGGTTTAGTTAACTACGAAAAAACTCCAGCATGTTAGCGTCCTGATGTAGTATTGTTTGTGCAAACATTTGTATCTTCAAAATTTGTTTGGTTCTTATTAAATTCTCACATTTTTATTTAAATCGTGTACTTTATATCAAATATTGTTCTTATCCAATAATGCAGAATTTAAATATTTAAGATTATCGCTTTAAATTTATCCTTCTGTTTTGTGCGTGGGTACTGTTTTTGTCTCGTATTTTTCAGAATTTTCTTTCTATTCGATTCGCTGCTGCTGAAGTTTCAACAAGCTGGTGAGGTGGTTCAAGTTTTGCCGAAGCTCCGAATGAGGTGGTTCAAGTTTTGCCGAAGCTCCGAATGAGGTGGTTCAAGTTTTGCCGAAGCTCCGAATGAGGTGGTTCAAGTTTTGCCGAAGCTCCGAATGAGGTGGTTCAAGTTTTGCCGAAGCTCCGAATGAGGTGGTTCAAGTTTTGCCGAAGCTCCGAATGAGGTGGTTCAAGTTTTGCCGAAGCTCCGAATGAGGTGGTTCAAGTTTTGCCGAAGCTCCGAATGAGGTGGTTCAAGTTTTGCCGAAGCTCCGAATGAGGTGGTTCAAGTTTTGCCGAAACTTCGAATGAGGTGGTTCAAGTTTTGCCGAAGCTCCGAATGAGGTGGTTCAAGTTTTGCCGAAGCTCTGAATGAGGTGGTTCAAGTTTTGCCGAAGCTCTGAATGAGGTGGTTCAAGTTTTGCCGAAGCTCTGAATGAGGTGGTTCAAGTTTTGCCGAAGCTCTGAATGAGGTTGTTCAAGTTTTGCCGAAGCTCTGAATGAGGTTGTTCAAGTTTTGCCGAAGCTCTGAATGAGGTGGTTCAAGTTTTGCCGAAGCTCTGAATGAGGTGGTTCAAGTTTTGCCGAAGCTCTGAATGAGGTGGTTCAAGTTTTGCCGAAGCTCTGAATGAGGTGGTTCAAGTTTTGCCGAAGCTCTGAATGAGGTGGTTCAAGTTTTGCCGAAGCTCTGAATGAGGTGGTTCAAGTTTTGCCGAAGCTCTGAATGAGGTGGTTCAAGTTTTGCCGAAGCTCTGAATGAGGTGGTTCAAGTTTTGCCGAAGCTCTGAATGAGGTGGTTCAAGTTTTGCCGAAGCTCTGAATGAGGTGGTTCAAGTTTTGCCGAAGCTCTGAATGAGGTGGTTCAAGTTTTGCCGAAGCTCTGAATGAGGTGGTTCAAGTTTTGCCGAAGCTCTGAATGAGGTGGTTCAAGTTTTGCCGAAGCTCTGAATGAGGTGGTTCAAGTTTTGCCGAAGCTCCGAATGAGGTGGCCCACAGTAATAACTTAAGGGATTGTGATGCAAAAAGCAAAAAAAGGTGAAATGTTCTTTTTCCATCATACAAGTACAAATATCTTCCATTCTTTCATGTAACTTTGTTAATTTTAATAACAGAAATGCTTTTTCCCCCAAGGGAATTTTTGCCCCAAAGCCGAAAGCTAATAAATGTTTTTAGAACTCGTTATAAACAAAGATTTTTCTGTCTTTAAATGATTTAGAAAAGTTATCACGCCTGCCAGACGTCATGAGTTTTCAACTCATTTTAACTTCAAAGAAAAATGAAGTATAAAAATTATCAAACAAAGATGTTTTCTAAGGTTTTACTCCAGTAAAAAAAAAATTAAAATTTTAAGTTGATTTTTGGACAAGTTGCACCCTGTTTTCCCTGTGAAATCAAAATCTAGACCGTTCATAAATTGAGAACAAAAATAACATATTTTAACCAGTAATTCAGGGAGGGAAAGAGGCAACTTAAAGTATAAACAATGGCAACAGGTGATTAGGTAATAGAATTATTTAGCTAGTGATAACTTCGAAATTTGCCTAAAATGAATGCAGAGCCCTGATGGCTCCGTGGACAGTGTTCGACTTCCCATGAGGTGAACCGGGTTCGAATTTCAGCGATGGCTGATCGATACGTATTCCGCATCCGGCTTGCACTGACCTCTTTGCTGACGTAAAATATCCCGAGTGGTAGACGGATCATGGATTAAAAATCGCTTTATTGTCTGCCTAACCGTGGAAAGTTTTGATGGTTTTCCTCTCCATGCAACACAAATACAGTTATATTGAAAGTCCCCCTGGAGTTCCCTTGTCTTCTGTTTGGGGTATAAGTGCAAGGCTACAGAGCTGAGCAATAATAGTCATAAATCCAGAAATGGGTCTGTTGTTCAATGCCGGTTGCGCAATTTTTCTGTAGGAGTTTGTGGAGCAAGGAAGGACAAAAACATTAGTTTAATAATGAAACTCAAACTTATTTCCTTTTTTTTAATGAAATGTTAACATCGATATCATGGACGGTGAGATCTGCCTACACGCAGCGGTGCTGGATCAAGAATGAATGATAAATAGTTCTATGGAAAAGAGTTATTATCAATTTCGGGACTTTTCCCGTCTGGACTCTTTGGCATCGTGGATACCGGGGCTTAAGATAATGTTAACGTCTTTAGGGTCGTATTAAGTTTATACATAGTTGTCCGTAACTTTTCAATGAAGGTCACACTGATAGCAGTCGGAAGAGCCTTCTTATGTCTGTATATTAAATAGTGGATATCTTTAAAAACGTTATGCAAAACATAAACTTTTTAAGCATTATGGATTCTTAACACTATAAACGTTCACAAGGAAGATTTTTTGGTCCTACGTTTTCGCCTGATTTATTGAACCAAATTGTCGACTTTTGGCAAATACGTGGCTCATTCGTTTTAAAACACAGATGAACGTGTTATGAAACGGAAAATTTCAATGCATTGAACAAGTGTGAAATCCGAATCAGGAGTGGTAGACGGCCGCTCTGCTCCCTCTTCGATTGTCACACTTGTTCAGCCGTTTTGGAACTTTTCCGTTCTTTCGACTACGTTGCCGTAAGAACCGGGGTGTCAAAAGAACTGGGTGGTCCTGGACTGCGATGCTAGCCCGCATGTCCGTGACCCTAAGTCTCTGAAGAACTCTGGCGCTTGCAGCTAAATATATTTGACTGTTAGATCATCTAAATTATATTTACCTGCTCTAGTTAAAATTTAAAGGGCTGGGGTGGGATTGAGTAAGGTCCTGGATTGTAACTAAAGGTTGCCAATCCGTGCCCTGAAAAACCACCCGGCGCTCTAACGTTTAACCTTAGAAAAAGAACGTTTATAGGTGCTTGGAATTCATTAATTTCGATGTTCACAATATTTTCCGGTTGAAAGGGATATTTATTGTTAGATGAGATTAGAAATGGGATAGGATGTGACATTTTGAAATTATTATGTATGTTATTATTCCAATTTTGAGCTTAATTTAAACTGGCTCTTAAGATTAGCTTTTAAAGGCTTCAGGTTTATATGTACGGACAACTCTTTCGTAATTACCAAATTTTTTTAATTTGAATATCTAGTTTAATATTAGAAAATATAAATATTGAAAGTTGAAATTGCCAAAAACTTTTCTATTCTGCGCTTATACAGATTTCAAAATCCTGGGCTATATCAAAATTATCTGAAAATATACTAGCTTTTTTTCTTCAAAATAGTTGAGAGGATTCTGGGTGAAATATATTAAAAGTAAATGAAATCACACATACAATGAGCTGTACGCGCTGTATAGTCTGGTATTAACAACAATAAATTGCATCGGACTTTCTGGACACATCTGCCGATTGGACCAATTTTTAACATTCTTTAAATAAATTTGATCCCGAAGTGAACTGATCATAAAGACTGTTCCCAGTAGAACACCAAAGTCAAGCATCACTAGCTGTGGTCAGTAAGCGGGTAGAGAACCACCTTGATCAACCTGCGTAGGGACCCTGGGTACACGGTATCAGTCTTAGCTAAACTGTTCTACCGTAAAGTGCTAGACTTCGCTTGCAGGTCATCGGGCTACCAAAGCAGGGAAGGATGATCCTCGGCGATGTTTCCCAGACCGTCACTAAGAGCCCATTCTGCAGCTCTAGTGCGGCGTAAAATACCTCCCTTTTAAACAAATTGGAACCCGAACAAGACAATAAGATGGGTTGACTACATTAATGAGGATTTCAAGGCACTTAGAAGAATCGAATACCTTCTCGAACTAAAGATTCGTTAGTCCTTGACTCACAAGAAGTCAAAGAATTTTACTAACGATTCACGTTGAAACAGAACTAAAACTTTTAATTTTTGCTGAAGTCAATTACTGATTTGTTAAGTGACATTTCAGTTTGCCAATGAGTTGCATTTGTTAGACCTCACTATTTCGTGGCGTTCTTTAAAAAAGTTCCTTTTCAAAAGAGTGCATCCAATTTTTGTTAGTATGTCTCATATTTATAAAAGTTAATTTTTTTAATGTTTACCCATTATAAGCCATCAAAATTTATCAGTTCTGTTAGGAAAAAATTATGTTCAGTAAAACACTTTCTCATTTTTGTTTTATGAGGCGTGCAAAGGTGGGAAACATAGTATAAAAATGTGTAGTTCATGTTAAAACTTGCTAGATTTAAATTTTTAACATATTATTGGAAGACATTCACTTGTTACAAAATTAACGTAATTTTCTAGCTTTAAACTAAATCTGTTTCTTAATAGATCTTATATAAACTTCAGTTTTTTACAGGAGTATTTTTATATCTTTTGAAAAAAGATTATTCAAATTGTTTAGACCTATTTTTAAATTTTGATATACTTCTGTTCGTTTTATTTCTACTCTATTAAATTTAATGATCTAATCTATGGAATTCTATATTTTTGTTTACACTCTTGATATTTGTTAAAACCGAGACATGTGTATATAACAGATGAATTTAACCAAGCTTCTTTTTTAGTATTACCTTAGAATATCGTTTAAAAGTAAATTTATTTTTTACTTTTCATGCATTAAGACTTCCAAGTATTTAACTTTTGGTAAGAAACTTCATGTGAAGTTTTCGAACTGTACGATCAAATAAACCAGTGGTTTAATTTAAAATGTACTGTGTTGGCTGAATGTTCCTTAGAGGAAGTGAACACTTAATATTAACTTATTAGATAGAGATACAATAAGTTATTAAATAAGTATTAAAATTAAATTATGGTCACCATTTTTGTTTAATTCAAGTCAAAATGGCAAAGTGCTATAATCAGCTAAAATTAAAATTGTCTTAATTTATCACATTTTTACTTAAATTGTTTACTTAACTAAAAACAAAGCAAATTTTAACTATACGCATGTTATCACAAACGGTACTTCATCCTATTTTTTGGTTTAGTTAACTACGAAAAACTCCAGCATGTTAGCGTCCTGATGTAGTATTGTTGGTGCAAACATTTGTATCTTTAAAATTTGTTTGGTTTTTATTAAATTCTCACATTTTTACTTAAATCGTGTACTTTATATCAAATAATATTGTTCTTAAATATTTAAATTCTGCATTATTGGATAAGATTATAGCTTTAAATTTATCCTTCTGTTTTGTGTGTGGGTACTGTTTTTGTCTCGTATTTTTCAGAATTGTCTTACTATTCGATACGCTGCTGCTGAAGTTTCAACAAGCTGGTGAGGTGGTTCAAGTTTTGCCGAAGCTCCGAATGAGGTGGTTCAAGTTTTGCCGAAGCTCCGAATGAGGTGGTTCAAGTTTTGCCGAAGCTCCGAATGAGGTGGTTCAAGTTTTGCCGAAGCTCCGAATGAGGTGGTTCAAGTTTTGCCGAAGCTCCGAATGAGGTGGTTCAAGTTTTGCCGAAGCTCCGAATGAGGTGGCCCACAGTAATAACTTAAGGGATTGTGATGCAAAAAGCAAAAAAAGGTGAAATGTTCTTTTTCCATAATATCAGACAAAAGTAAAAATATCTTCCATTCTTTCATGTAACTTTGTTAATTTTAATAACAGAAATGCTTTTTCCCCCAAGGGAATTTTTGCCCCAAAGCCGAAAGCGAATAAATGTTTTTAGAACTCGTTATAAACAAAGATTTTTCTGTCTTGAAATGATTTAGAAAAGTTATCACGCCTGCCAGACGTCATGAGTTTTCAGCTTATTTTAACTTCAAAGAAAAATGAAGTATAAAAATTATCAAACAAAGATGCTTTTTAAGATTTTACTCTAGTAAAAAAAAATCAAAATTTTAAGTTTATTTTTGTACAAGTAGCACCCTGTTTTTCCTGTGAAATCAAAATCTAGACAGTTCAAAAATTGAGAACGAAAATAACATATTTTAACCTGTAATTGAGGGAGGGAGGGTAAGAGGCAACTTAAAGTATAAACAAAAGCAACAGGTGGGTAGGTAATAGAATTATTTAGCTAGTGAAAACTTCGAAATTTGCCTAAAATGAATGCTGAGCCCTGATGGCTCTGTGGACAGTGTTCGCCTTCCCATGAGGTGAACCGGGTTCAAATTTCAGCGATGGCTGATCGATACGTATTCCGCATCCGGCTTGCACTGACCTCGGTGCTGACGTAAAATATCCTGAGTGATAGACGGGTCATGGGTTAAAAATCGCTTTACTGTCTGCCTAACCGTAAAAAGTTTTGATGGTTTTCCTCTCCATGCAACACAAATGCAGTTAATTATATTGAAAGTCCTCCTGGAGTTCCCTTGTCTTCTGGTTTGTGTTTAAGTGTGCAAGGCTACGGAGGTGAGCAATAATAGTCATAAATCCAGAAATGGGTCTGTTGTTCAATGCCGGTTGCGCAATTTTTCTGTAGGAGTTTGTGGAGCAAGGAAGGACAAAAACATTAGTTTAATAATGAGACTCAAACTTATTTCCTTTTTTTAAATTAAATGTTAACATCGATATCATGGACGGCGAGATCTGCCTACACGCAGCGGTGCTGGATCAAGAATGAATGCTAAATAGATTGTTCTATGGAAAAGAGTTATCAATTCCCCGTCTGGACTCTATGGCATCGTGGATACCGGGGCTTAAGATAATGTTAACGTCTTTAGGGTCGTATTAAGTTTATACATAGTTGTCCGTAACTTTTCAATGAAGGTCACACTGATAGCAGAGCCTTCTTATGTCTGTATATTAAATAGTGGATATCTTTAAAAACGTTATGCAAAACATAAACTTTTTAAGCATTATGGATTCTTAACACTATAAACGTTCACAAGGAAGATTTTTTGGTCCTACGCTTTCGCCTGATTCATTGAACCAAATTGCCGACTTTTGGCAAATACGTGGCTCATTCATTGTAAAACACAGATGAACGTGTTATGAAACGGAAATTTTCAATGCATTGAACAAGTGTGAAATCCGAATCGGGAGTGGTAGACGGCCGTTCTGCTCCCTCTTCGAGTGTCACGCTTGTTCAGCCGTTTTGGAACTTTTCCGTTCTTTCGACTACGTTGCCGTAAGAACCGGGGTGTCAAAAGAACTGGGTGGTCCTGAACTGCGATGCTAGCCCGCATGTCCGTGACCCTAAGTCTCTGAAGAACTCTGGCGCTTACAGCTACATATATTTGACTGTTAAATAGAGCAGGAAAATTTTAGATAATTTAAAATGCTGAGGTGGGATAGAGTAAGGTCCTGTACTGTAACTAAAGGTTGCCAGTGCGTGCCCTGAAAAATCACCCAGCTAACGTTTTATCTTAGAAAGAGAACGTTTATAGTGCTTGAAATATTTTAAATCTATAATATTTTCTGGTTAAAAGGGCAAAAACATAGCTGCTGGGTAAAATTAGTTAAGTGATAGAATGGTGCATTTCAAAAATGTTAACAATGGTATTATTCGAAATTTGAACTAAGCTTTAATCGAATTCTTAAGAATAACTTTGAAAGCCTTGAGATCTATCTGTACGAATAATTTTTTTGTTTCCGAAATTATTCATTTGAAAATCTAGCTCAAAAATATTTACGATGAAAATCACTAAATTTTTTAAACTTGTGCTCACATAGGGTTAAAAAATCTGAGGTATGTCGAAATTTCTTTAAAATGTCAGTCTTTGAAGAATAGTTTTAAGGATTTGGGGAGAATTGAGGCATTGGAAGGCGAACGCTCTATCACCTGAGCCATCACGACTCTTGTTTACATATTGCTAAAGAGTTAACTAAAAGCCTTTTTTAGTATCACTACTTTGGAATATAGTTTAAAAGCATATTTTTTACGTTACTCCTTTAAACATTCATAACTATTAGTTTATATAAAGTACTGTACCGTCTTCTGTGATTAACTTTAAATTGTACAGATACACTGCGAAATGAGTGTTAATTATAGCAAGTGCATTATTACTATTGTTTAATAACTTTTTTTCGGTTTAGAATGTTGGATTATTCTACCTCATTGGTTTCGATATGTGCATAGGTACTGCTTTTGTGTCTTGTATTTTTCAGGATGGACTGTCTTCTTGATATGCTGGTGTTGAACAAGCCTCGGGGAACTAAAACTGCACACCTTCGAATAAAAGCGTTAGAAGAGTCTGTGGAAAAACTGCGCTATTTTAAGATGGCTTCTCACACCAAGAAAACTTTTCAATAGTTGGTGAGACCATGATTTTTCTCTTCTCTCTCTCTCTATTTAAAACAAAAATTTTAATTTTTCTCAGACTGAATCTTTGCAATTTTGCAGATTCATGTGTCAGCGAGATCCTAAGGACATCTTGTTTGCAAATGAAATTAAGAACTGATTCATGGGTGCCCTCCCGACGAGGTATCTCAAGTTCCAATCCCCAGATGCTGCAGGCAAATTATTCTACCGGCACAGACCACAGTGCTGACATAAAATATCCTGAGTGTAGACGGAATGTGGGTTAAAATCTCCATACCGTCGGGCTAACCGTGGGAGGTTTTCCAGGTTTTCCTCTCCATGTAACGCAAATGCGGGTTAGTTGTTACAAAAAGTCCTCCTTGAAGGCTTGTTTGGTCCAGGAGTTTCCTGGTCTTCTGGATTGGGTTCCATGTTGCAAGTTTATGGAGATGAACCGTAGTAGTTGTAAACCCAGAAATTAGTCTGCCGTCCAAGCCCGGTTGTACAATAAATTTATTTG
The DNA here is from genome assembly GCF_982258835.1 of Parasteatoda tepidariorum. NCBI lineage: Eukaryota > Metazoa > Arthropoda > Arachnida > Araneae > Theridiidae > Parasteatoda > Parasteatoda tepidariorum. Next base: position 225,240 of record NC_141757.1, on the reverse strand, counting down.
ATGGCACATATTATTGCACATAAAATAAACTGTTAACCAAGTTTCAGGGAATGGAAATTTACGTGGCTCCATCACCTGCAATAACATCCAAAACTTTCTTATAAATTGTTGCTTACTTATAAAACGTTAAACTCAATGCGGTTGTATTAATTTCATACATAGTTGGCATACTGACTGTAACATTTTTTGTTGAAGGAGCGGATGATAAAAATTAATGTAGAAAATTTATTTTTTAAGGAAAAGCTGTTAAATATAATCCTGTTAAATACTTCCAAGTTTATGTATTTCCAGAGTCTGTACGTAAATAAAAAGTGTTGTTAAATGCAATGTGTGTTTTTTACTGTTAGACACAAAAGTTTTTCTCTACTTTATTCTAAGAGCAGACCTGAGATTACAGAATGAGGTTTTAAAGTGGGGCCGGGCCATGGATAACAGCAGCAATATTAGGAGTAATTGGTGGGAATAATTTAAAAATCTAATGTGTTGATTGTTCCCGTAAATCAGTTTTCAGACCAAATTGATCAGTTGTCGAAGCATTAATTCGTAACTTATTGAAACGAACAGTGATTATTAAATTCTCACTCTCCCGATATATCTTCTTCAAATTTTCAATTGTTATTAAAATACTCTTCATTCATCCATAGAAGCTCAAATAATTTTTTTTAAACTAATAGTGGATGGCACTTGATTTTAATACAGTTTTTTCAAATATTAATTCATAATTTAAATGTAATTAATTTTAGCTTTTTTGGAGAGAAAATCGTAATTATTTAACAAAAACTTACTAAAATAAAATTTTTCTTTGTTAACCTAAATAGAAATTGACTCTAAAAATATTTTTTTGCATTACTTGTTTTTGTATTATTATTGGTCAGAAAGTTTTGTTGGACTTTTAAAAATTGAATTGGTTATTTTGAGAAAGGGTGAGCTTCACTTTGGATCCATTGGTGAAAACTCCTTTTCAAAATGATTTAATTCAGTTTTTTTAAGTTTGTCTGGTCTGAAATTTTTTTTAAATGCGTTTAATTTTATAATTATGAAAAATAACTTTGATCAAAATCCCCTTTTAATTCAGGTGATTAAGCAAGTTTAAAATTTCATAGAAAAAGTTTCATTTCATTATTACATTTTACTTTCCTCATATGTAGGCTTAAATTCATGAAATAAAATGTAATTTCAAATTGTTGAAATAAGTTTTTGGTTAACACTTTTTCCCCTCAGTTTTTATTTTGTTTTTAATTTTAAATGTTTTGGGAAATAAGCTGTTTTTAGAGGATAAAACTTAAAGATTAATAAAATTAAAACCTCGGCTTCGAATTTTTTCAACCTCCTTACTTTAATACGTATTTAAGAAACGTTGAACTGTTTCATGGAAATGTTGATCTTAAATTAAGAAAAATATTAAATTACAAATTTTAAGGTACTTTGTTTCTCTACCAGCAGTGTATACAAACCATTTCTTCAGTTTTATCAAAAGTATATCTGGTAAAACATTGGCACTCATTTAAACTTTTTTATGGATATGTTGGCAAATCTAATTGATCTCGCAGAATTAAATAATTCAATCTAAAATAATTGAATAAACTTTCGAATGAACTAGTGATTTTTTAGCTGTCGTAAGTCTGCTCTCAGTCACCAAAGCTGTTACTGTTTTCTGTTTGTTCTTTCAGCAAAGTTTTTCAAACTTAGCCATTTTATTAACTGTAATATATATCTGTTCGAAACTAAAATATTTGAACCAAAATAAATTTTAGCAAACTTTTGTAAAATTTAAAAGTGTAATTATTTCGTATTTATGTACTCTACGGTTATAGATGTGAGAAACTAGAAAAGTTAGAATAAAAGTTATTGTGTTGGGCAGTATTGTATAATTCTGATATTGTGTGTCTGACATTGTATTAAATTTTGTTCTATTGGTTTGTTGAAATAACTCAATTTTGTAATTTGTGTAAGACTTTTTATATAATCTACAGATTGAATTTCTATTTCTGTGTTTTGTAGCACTTATTTGTGTTTTGTAGTATATTAATTATAAATAAAAATGTTATACTTGCAATTTAGTTTTTGAGTTAGTTTTTTATTAGTTTGTGGTCGATTCTATATTTTCCTAGGCTTGATAAAAGTTAATTTTGAAATTTCCCCATAAGGGAATATAATTAAACTTCAATAAATTAATGTTATTTTTTTCAGATTCGGAAGAGAATATATCAACGAAAAGTATTTCTGTAGTATCTGCTTCAATGTCGTACAGCGCGCAAAATAAACTATTTCAAGTTGTAACTTCTCGCTCAAGTGATCGGATTTTCGAAAACTGAGTACAAATATTAATTGTTCAAAAGAATGACTTAAATATAGTTAAATATTGTTAGCTATTGAAGTATTAGGGGCTAAGCTCGCTGCCGCTTACCAACCCCGATGATTTCTTCGCAATAATTGTTTCTTTTGCAGAAAACAGTTTTTCTACTTGAGATAAAATTATTCACTTAACATATATGAATTAGCATAAAAGAATTGTTTGCTTACGCTTGTGCCTCCACTTCACACGTCCAAATATTATCTATTAGTATTATAAATATTTAGAATATATATTGGTGAATAGAGAAGCAATTTTTCTAAGTAATCATTTTTTTAAATAACATTTAGAGTGTTATAACATTATATTGTTCAAACGAATTTGAGCTCACAATCGTACTTTAATATTTTCGCTCACTCAACAGGCGGATATATTAAAAATTACTTTTATTTGTTTCTTATTGCACAGGAAACTGATCGTTAAGTTCTTAATAGATTTCTAACAGTTCTAAATAGCTCCAACAGACTTCTTTAACTGTAATTTATAACAGTATATTAATGTTGTTTGCACAAAAATAATTGTAAAACGGTTAATAAGATTAGACCACCTTTCTAAATAAATTTATCTTAAAATGTAGAGCAGAATAACATAATCAAAAACAGTTCTCTTGAATTAAGAGCGCAATGATAACAGTGTGAGAAAATAATTTGGATAATGGAATAGATTGCATAAATTTAAAAAAAAAATTTAATAACTGAACAAAAATTTAAAGATTATTACGTCCACTATCCCATTTTTCTCTTTTCAAATCGTCTAACGCTTGTTAATATATTTATTTTATTTAGTTCGACTTAGTTTAGATTAATCAAAGATAAATGGTCACTTTTTGAAAAAGAGATTTTAGATGTCTTTATAATCGTCTGCTTCAAGAAGCTGTTTGAATATTTTCGCTTTTCCACTTTTTTTTTTTAAAAAAATAGCATTTTTCTTAAGGTAAGTGAAATATTTTTATTTTATGAATACAGAAAAATTATTTCTTTTAATTGTAATAAATACATTAATATCTAGTAACAAAATGTAATTTTATTCTACAAATTTATGCTTTCTCTTCTTAATTATATTAAACTCTTTAAAAGTTAAAGCCTCTAGAAGAGAAACTCATTATTATACAATCAGTGATAATTTAGGAAGAAATAAAAGGATATAATAAACTATGAATATTCTTAACTCAATCTAAACTGACACTAATCTATCTAATTGTTTAAATTAAAATAAAGAATTGGGTGAAAATTGCTTTAGTGTCCCTCGTAATTTCAATTTTTTTTTTTAGTAATAAGGGTTTTGCTCATTCAACATTTTTTCCCCTTTAAATGTTTATTTATCGTCTTTTAAAGTTTATTAATGTAGTGCACACCTTAAATGTGAATGCCCAAAATTAAAATTTTGTTTGGGAAAATCGAAAATTAGATTTCTTGAAATTAGTGTGACAAGCATTTTGTTACCCTCGGCCAAGCATGTAAATATTCAGCGATATCGTAAAATCGCGATTAATCTCTCCTCAAACTTTGAAGAAATCCTTGGAAGATGCGAATGAAGGACACCGAAGGAAATTAAATAATCTATTATATTTGATAAGATCTAAATATTATTGAATTTAATAATCTAAATAAGAATTTATGAAACAAAATGTTAAATTTTTTTATTTCTCTAGTAATGCTCATTTCTATTGAAACAAAAGTTTGTAGATACATAATTCAAACACATTTAGTGCCTGCTGTTAAAGTATTAGTAAATTTAATAGTTTGATTATGATTCTTATGCGCATAAATGTCAGTTGCTATAATTATCTAAAACTTAGAGTAAATAATTATCTTCCTCTATATATTTATTTCTGAAAAACTAATATCGTTTTAACATGCATTTTTTCTTGATTTAGAATATTTTCTATTTTTGTAGGTCACTTTAGTTTATTCACTCCCTAATGTTCATGAAAATCTTCTTTTAAAATTAAATTTTCTTTCGTTATCCTAAAAAAGTGATGATACATCAAAACTAAAGTTTCCTTTTCCAAACTATATAAGTCCATATAACTTGCGACAACTGCTATTTCTCACTTCCAATATTGCTTTTGCTATTTCACTTTTTTTCTATTCATTCTTTCTATTCTTAGTTGCTATTTCACTTACTTTCTATTTTAATAAAAAGAAATAAGACTTCGGAAATCGTCTTAAAGAAGGGTTCATTTCATTTTTTTCATAAAAATTTATACTTTTCTACTTCAAGAAAATTTAGAAACGCATTTTTTCCAGGATATTAAAAGTTTGCGAAATGCTCTCGGGGGGGATAAATTCTCTGTACAAATTTAGTAAACACAATTTGATGCATTTTGGTTTCAGTGTAAATAATTGTGTTCACGTATTGACCATAACTTGTTATTTGTTTGCAGTAACATATTTTATTACAGTTGTTGCTTTGATTAGTTTTTTTTTCCTACGAACTTTGCAGTAAGAAATAGTTATGCCCTGACAATTCAATAGATATGCGTTTGGGATTGATTTTATTTGTTTTTCATGAGAATTGATGGATTTGTTTTTCATTTGATTTTGTAGAAATTTTTTGAAAAACTGTCATTCCTTTCCAGCGAGCTTTATGAATGTAGTAATATAATGAATATATTACTATGATGCCACAATAGACATTACGTATTTTTCCAGCTTTTAAAATTTCTTTAACTTTTTTTTTAATCATTCGTAACCAAATGTTGATTAAATTAAATCAATCATTTAATTTTTATTACATTTTATAAAAAGAGAATATAAATCTTCTTATCAATCAATGTATTGAACGATTAACTTTTTATTTCAATACTAATGTAAGACTCGCCTCACTGCCTCGAATACAACAATCTCTTACCACAAATATGTTTCAATAACATGTTCATCATAGTCTTGGTGGACATTCGCCAAATTATTTTCTGATTATGCTTTATTTATTTTTGATTCCATAATAATTTTTTTTTTGGGGGGGGGGGGGCTTTATGTTATTTTTCGATAACTCACCAATCTTGAGTCACGATGATTCAGGGGATAGAGCGTTCGCCTTCCACTGAGGTGAACCGGGGCTCGAATCCCAGTGATGGCTGGTCGATACGAACCCGCATCCGGCCGAACCGACCACAGCGCTGACGTGAAATATCCTCTGTGGTGGACGGATCATGGGTTAAAGTTCCTTTGCTGTGAGGCTATTTGTGGAAGATTCTCGTGGTCTTCCTCTCCATGTAACGCAAATGCGGGTTAATTTCATCAAAAAGTTCTCTACAAAGGCAAATTTCTCCCATTACTTAATCCAGGAGTTCCCTTGTCTTCTGGATTGGGTTCAAAATGACAAGGCTACGTAGTTGAACATTAGTAGTCGTAAACCCAACATTTGGGAGGGATGTTCAATGGCGGTTATGAAATATAAGATAAAATCACCCATCTTGGATCTCTTCCCATGCTCCGAACTCTCTGTTGGGAACAATTCAATCACTTTTTAAATTGGCTTTTGATTAGACTACTCGTGGGGGATTTATCTCCCATGGCCTGTCCTTATTAACATTATTATTAAAAATGTATTATTTAACTTAGTCTTGTTGTAGAAAAAATATATATTTATATCAGTAGTTCTACAAATACTAAAAAGTTTTATTACAATTATGATCCAGTTTTTATCTTCAAATGTCATTATCCTGTTTTCATCACAATCTTCAACTAGTTAACTGCACTATACAACTTCCAACCACACAATATTCCGTCATTAAAATTATTTTCATTCAACGACAAAAAAAAAAAAAAAAACCTTCATTAAAAAATTAGGGTGTGACAATTATTTGCTTAATTATCATATTTTCTGATTAATTATTTAATTCATATTAAAATTTCCTTAGAAAATTTTCAGCCTCGATGGCTCGAGGGATTAACCTCCCCATGAAGTGAACATGGTTCACTTCATGGGGAGGTCTTCCCTCGTTCATCTGGTCGATCCACCTACAAATGTTAGTGTTCCTTTTCAGTCAGGCTAACCTTGGGAAGTTCTCGTGGTCTTCCTCTTCATGTAACGCAAATGTGGGTTAGTTGCTACAAAAAGCCCTCCACGAAGGCAAAATTTCTCCCAATTTTTGATACAGGAGTCTCTTTGTCTTCTGGATCTGGTTCAAAATGACAAGGCTACGGAGTTGAACATTAGTAGTCGTAAAAGCAAAATTGCGTCGGCTGTTCAACGACGGATATAAAATAAAATAAATACGTTATTATTTTGCTTTTCAAGTTTGTTTTTTTAAATAAATGCATCACTTTAAAATAAAAATTTCTTGGAAATCAAGAGGCGAGCTATTAATATCAAAAATAGTAGAAGATTTTAAAAATAATTTCTCGTGCCCCCCCCCCCCCAAAAAAGAATTTGAATGTCTAAAATTTAATCGCCAACTCATGATAGTTAAAATTTACCACTTTCAAGTAAAACACTTATTTCCACCGTATCGGAATTAAAGCTGATAAGAATTGGTACAATTTTAAAAATCTCTAATGTAACTATATTAATATATTTATTACTTTTTGCATAACTCCCTTCAACATTTGCACAAAATACATTTATCAGCGGCAGCAAATCAAAGCCTGACTTCTTGCAAGATTTTGTATTAAATTCTTACAAGACCATTTCTCTATATGACCTTCAATTTACTGTTTAAAATACTCATAAGTGCAAAAAAGTTCTGTTAATTCTAATTCATTCATATACTATAATCCCTGGCTGAGTTATTAGATTCTATGTAAAATCTTAATTATCAGAGGTTATACACTATACACAGATTTATTGTTTTTACGCGACCACTGATAAAATATTTCCTGAAATTCATTGTAAATTCTTATTAAAACTGCACCAAATTACCACCATACCGGTATTCAGTATTTCCAAAATTTATTAAACTTCCTCCTCCGCGTATGACAATTTCCTACGATTCCCCTAAAAGAATTTCCCCATAACATTTTCTCAATTTTGTTCTTATCACTAGAGCCCGAATTTTGATGACCTAAAAAATCTCAACTAATGCCCTTAAAAATTGCAAAAAATGCCCTTAAAAATCCAAAAATTGAGCAAAAAATGCCTTAAACAAAGTAAAAATATTGAATTAAAAAAATGTTTTGCTCTTTAAAATTATTATGAGTCATTTAAAAAATATAAAGCAATGCAATACTTGTTCTGCGTTCATTAAAGTTTGAAAAATTTGTTTTGTATCCTAAAATAACAAAAGAAGGAAAATATATTGACACCAAAATATTTTTATTTTGTATAGAAACTTTAATGGATATAACAACTTCCATATCACAATATTACTAAATATCAGAATTACATTGGATTATTAAATGTTTTTTGATAATTTGAAATGTAAACGAGCGTCTCTTGCCAGAAAGTGAATTTTCATTCCTGCAGAAGCTTCTTTCAACGTCTACTGATGTTACAGGTGCGTACTTGAAAAAGACGGTCTCACTTACTGACAATTCTTCTTCAATTTGAAAAGATTTTGCTTCACCTGTTAATATTCTATAGATTTTCTTCATTGTTTGGAAGCCAGTGTAATAATGGAAATTGATAAAAAATAATAAAAATTGGAAAAAATTAACAAAAAACTTTAAAAAATGCATTAAAATGCAAAATACGCTCCAAAATTTAAAGAAAAATGCCCTATAAATCTAAAAAAAATGCTCTAAAAGACAAAAAATGCCCAAAAATGCAAATGTCATCAAAATTCGGGCCTTACATCACGTTGCTTATTTTATTTATTTCAATTAATAAATATTACCAATATTTAGCATTGGAATCAATGATAATATCATAAAATAAAATAAAAACCATAATTGATGAAACTATTTTAAACAATTACGTTTTTGTTTAAATTTTCATTGCATGTTCTATCATAAAAATTTGTTTGCTTAAAATTGAGAAGAGATTTTTTTGCTGGAAAGCTTAGTTTTTCGTAAAGTTGCATTTTCTTATCTCATTTAACTTTCAATTCTCAAAATAAATCATTGATCGCCTTTAATACACTCTGATTGCAACATGAGATTTTTTTATCTCTTTTAGAGATCATTAATAATATATATATATATATATATATATATATATATAATTGAATTTATATCATATATTAAGTTAATTTGCATAGAAATTACATTTTCGTATGGAGCCTCCAAATTTAGGCTTCCCAGATTCCTGTGGAGGGGGAGATATTTTAAAAAGAATATTCGAAAATTCTTCAGATTTTAGCTCAGATATTTTTGTTTTGAGATTTTAAAGTTAGAAAGGATTGGAGAGGAGAGAACATTTGTTTAGAAACTTTATTATCAGTTTTTCTGAAACGCTGGTAAGCCTAATTTCATCTTCTCATTTTTAACGAAAACGATTTCATTCGTCGTAAATTCTCTGTACAAATTTAGTAAACACAATTTGATGCATTTTGGTTTCAGTGTAAATAATTGTGTTCACGTATTGACCACAACTTGTTATTTGTTTGCAGTAACGTATTTTATTACAGTTGTTGCTTTGATTAGTTTTTTTTTTCCTACGAACTTTGTAGTAAGAAATAGTTATGCCCTGACAATTCAATAGATATGCGTTTGGGATTGATTTTGTATCGATTGATTTGTTTTTCATGAGAATTGATGGATTTGTTTTTCATTTGATTTTGTAGAAATTTTTTGAAAAACTGTCATTCCTTTCCAGCGAGCTTTATGAATGTAATAATATAATGGATATATTACTATGATGCCACAATAGACATTACGTATTTTTCTAGCTTTTAAAATTTCTTTAACTTTTTTTTAATCATTCGTAACCAAATGTTGATTAAATTAAATCAATCATTTAATTTTTATTACATTTTATAAAAAGAGAATATAAATCTTCTTATCAATCAATGTATTGAACGATTAACTTTTTATTTTAATACTAATGTAAGACTCGCCTCGCTGCCTCGAATACAACAATCTCTTACCACAAATATGTTTCAATAACATGTTCATCATAGTCTTGGTGGACATTCGCCAAATTATTTTCTGATTATGCTTTATTTATTTTTGATTCCATAATAATTTTTTTTTTTGGGGGGGGGGGCTTTATGTTATTTTTCGATAAATCACCAATCTTGAGTCACGATGATTCAGGGGATAGAGCGTTCGCCTTCCACTGAGGTGAACCGGGGCTCGAATCCCAGTGATGGCTGGTCGATACGAACCCGCATCCGGCCGAACCGACCACAGCGCTGACGTGAAATATCCTCTGTGGTGGACGGATCATGGGTTAAAGTTCCTTTTCTGTGAGGCTATTTGTGGAAGATTCTCGTGGTCTTCCTCTCCATGTAACGCAAATGCGGGTTAATTTCATCAAAAAGTTCTCTACAAAGGCAAATTTCTCCCATTACTTAATCCAGGAGTTCCCTTGTCTTCTGGATTGGGTTCAAAATGACAAGGCTACGTAGTTGAACATTAGTAGTCGTAAACCCAACATTTGGGAGGGAAATGAAATATAAGATAAAATCACCCATCTTGGATCTCTTCCCATGCTCCGAACTCTCTGTTGGGAACAATTCAATCACTTTTTAAATTGGCTTTTGATTAGACTACTCATGGGGGATTTATCTCCAATGGCCTGTCCTTATTAACATTATTATTAAAAATGTATTATTTAACTTAGTCTTGTTGTAGGTAAAATATAATTTTATAGCTGTAGTTCTACAAATACTAAATAAAAGTTTCATTACAATTATGATCCAGTTTTCATCTTCAAATGTCATTATCCTGTTTTCATCACAATCTTCAACTAGTTAACTGCACCATACAACTTCCAAACACACAATATTCCGTCATTAAAATTATTTTCATTCTCAAAAAAAAGAAGAAAAAAAAAACCTTCATCAAGAAATTAAGGTGTGATAATTATTTGCTTAATTATCATATTTTCTGATTCATTATTTAATTCATATTAAAATTTCCTTAGAAACTTTTCAGCCTCGATGGCTCGAGGGACTGACCTCCCCATGAAGTGAACATGGTTCGAATCTCAGACACTTCTGGTCGATCCACCTTGCACCGGTAGACAGATGTTAGTGTTCCTTTGCAGTCAGGCTAACCTTGGGAAGTTCTCGTGGTCTTCCTCTTCATGTAACGCAAATGCGGGTTAGTTGCTACAAAAAGCCCTCCACGAAGGCAAAATTTCTCCCAATTTTTGATACAGGAGTTTCTTTGTCTTCTGGATCTGGTTCAAAATGACAAAGCTACGGAGTTGAACATTAGTAGTCGTAAAAGCAAAATTGCGTCGGCTGTTCAATGACGGATATAAAATAAAATAAATGCGTTATTATTTTTCTTTTCAAGTTTTTTTTTTTTAAATAAATGCATCACTTTAAAATAAAAATTTCTAGGAAATCAAGAGGCGAGCTATTAATATCAAAAATAGTAGAAGATTTAAAAAATAATTTCTCGTGCTCCCCCCCCCCCCCAAAAAAAAGGAATTTGAATGTCTAAAATTTAATCGCCAACTCATGATAGTTAAAATTTACCACTTTCAAGTAAAACACTTATTTCCACAGTATCGGAATTAAAGCTGATAAGAATTGGTACAATTTTAAAAATCTCTAATGTAACTATATTTATTACTTTTTTCATAACTCCCTTCAACATTTAAGTTTTGCACAAAATACATTTATCAGCGGCAGCAAATCAAAGCCTGACTTCTTACAAGATTTTGTATTAAATTCTTACAAGACCATTTCTCTCTATGACCTTCAATTTACTATTTAAAATACTCATAAGTACAAAAAAGTTCTGTTAATTCTAATTCATTCATGTACTATAATCCCTGACTGAATTATTAGATTCTATGTAAAATCTTAATTATCAGAGGTGATACACTATACACAGCTTTATTGTTTTTACGCGACCACTGATAAAATATTTCCTGAAATTCATTGTAAATTCTTATTAAAACTGCACCAAATTACCACAATACCGGTATTCAGTAATTTCCAAAATTTATTAAGCTTCCTCCTCTGCGTATGACAATTTCCTACGATTCCCCTAAAAGAATTTCCCCTTAACATTTTCTCAATTTTGTTTCTTATCACTAGAGCCCGGATTTTGATGACCTAAAAAATCTCAACTAATGCCCTTAAAAAGGGCAAAAAATGCCCTTAAAAATCCAAAAATTGCGCAAAAAATGCCTTAAATAAAGTAAAAATATTGAATTAAAAAAATGTTTTGCTCTTTAAAATTATTATGAGTCATTTAAAAAATATAAAGCGATGCAATACTTGTTCTGCGTTCATTAAAGTTTGAAAAATTTGTTTTATATCCTAAAATAACAAAAAAAGGAAAATATATTGACACGAAAATATTTTTATTTTGTATAGAAACTTTAATGGATATAACAACTTCCATATCATAATATTACTAAATATCAGAATTACATTGGATTATTAAATGTTTTTTGATAATTTGAAATGTAAACGAGCGTCTCTTGCCAGAAAGTAAATTTTCATTCCTGCAGAAGCTTCTTTCAACGTCTACTGATGTTACAGGTGCGTACTTGAAAAAGACGGTCTCACTTACTGATAATTCTTTTTCAATTTGAAAAGATTTTGCTTCACCTGTTAATATTCTATAGATTTTCTTCATTGTTTGGAAGCCAGTGTAATAATGAAAATTGATAAAAAAAAATAATAAAAATTGGAAAAAATTAACAAAAAACTTTAAAAAATGCATTAAAATGCAAAATACGCTCCAAAATTTAAAGAAAAATGCCCTATAAATCTAAAAAAAATGCTCTAAAAGACAAAAAATGCAAATGTCATCAAAATTCGGGCCTTACATCACGTTGCTTATTTTACTTATTTCAATTAATAAATATTACCAATATTAATTTAACATTGGAATCAATGATAATATCATAATACTCCAAAATGTTATCGAAGGTTTTTCACAAGTGATTTCAATTTTAGTCATTTACTTGGTCCACTTGTGTTGGGGTCATTAAAACCAGATCGATTGACAAAATTTAGCTTGAATAAAAACGACTCGTACTCATGTAATTTTGTGTAAAAAAATTTACCAATTATGATTAATAGAGCCGTGATGGTTCAGGGGTTAGAGCGCTCGCCTCCCAATGAGGTGAATCCCAGCGATGATTGCTCGATATGAATTCCGCATCCGGCTTGCACCGACCACAGTGCTGACGTGAAATACCATCAGAGGTAGACGAATCATGGGTTAAAGACCTCTACCGTGGGAGTATTTCGCGGTTTTCCTATCCATGTAAGGCAAATGCTGGTTAGTTTCACCAAAAAGTCCTCCACGAAGGCAAATTTCTCCCAATACTTGACACAGTAGTTCCCTGATCTTCTAGATCGGGTTCAAAATTCCAAGACTGCGGAGTTGAACATTCGCAGTCACAAACCCAAGACAGAGTCGGCTGTTCAACGAAGGTTATAAAATAAAATAAAAACCATAATTGATGAAACTATTTTAAACAATTACGTTTTTGTTTAAATTTTCATTGCATGTTCTATCATAAAAATTTGTTTGCTTAAAATTGAGAAGAGATTTTTTTGCTGGAAAGCTTAGTTTTTCGTTAAGTTGCATTTTCTTATCTCATTTAACTTTCAAAATAAATCATTGATCGTCTTTAATACACTCTGATTGCAACATGAGATTTTTTTATCTCTTTTAGAGATCATTAATAATATATATATATATATATATATATATATATATATGATATTTTAAAAAGAATATTTGAAAATTCTTCAGCTTTTAGCTCAGATATTTTTGTTTTGAGATTTTAAAGTTAGAAAGGATTGGAGCGGAGAGAACATTTATTATCAGTTTTTCTAAAACGCTGGTAAGCCTAATTTCATCTTCTCATTTTTAACGAAAACCATTTCATTCGTTTCGATAGGATTTTCCTCCAGACGAAAAGAATCAACTTTTTGATATGCTTTTATCAATTTCCTCCTGAAAGATCTCATTTTATTAAAAAAAAAAATAGAGTAAGCCTCTTATTTATTTCGAACTTGCAAAATTCGATAAGCTCTTATAATAAGGCATCTCTCTTCCTTGACGGCGGCTGACAGATTTCTCGTTCTTTTGACAAATTTATTGAGACACTTGACGCAAACGTAAATACATGACGTCAAAATCTAAATTGATTTAAACAGGATTCAGAGAATCATGATACTTGAAAAGATTAAACCCGATGTCAGTCTACAAATTGTGATTAAGGAGGATTGTGAAAATAATCAATCATTTTTCTTTTATGTTACGTCGCCTTCATTAACTTTGTTTACATTTCTCCCAGCGTTTAATAAAAAGTTATTGCCCTTACATTCGTTGTTTCAAAAAATTTTTCATCCCGAGAGCTTCTCATAATAAAGGAAAGAAGATTAAAAGAAATATTTAAATAATATGAAAATTCTGCTTATACAGAAATGAAAATGTTTTATTTCTATTTTTAAGGTACATGATTAGGTTTAGATTTATGAGCTCATGCTTTTTCATCCATTTTACATCTACACCCTTTGGAAAATTTACCATAGAGTTGTTGCTGTAGTTCATTTACGTCGTAATCGAGCTGTACAATGAGCTATTGGCGACGGTCATGGAAACATCCCTGAGGGTGATCCGAAGACAAGCCATTACAATTTTGATCCTCTGCAGAGTGCACCCCCACTTCGGTAGCCCGACGACCTGCACGCGAAATTATGCACTTTACGGTAGAACAGTTTAACGAGGACCCATACCGTACACCCTCGGTCCCTATGCAGACTAATCCAAGTGGTCAACCACCCGCACACTGACCGCAACCAGTGATGCTTGACTTCGGTGATCTGCTGGGAACCGCGTCTTAACGATCAGTTCACTGCGGGACTTTTACCATAGAGACAGCTATGGTAATCTATGGCAACCTACGGTTACCATAGAAATTTGTATGGCAAGATACCATACACCTATGGTAACCGTAGAGATCTGTATGGCATTTATATGGCATGACACTATAGGCCTATGGCAACCGTAGAAATTAGTATGGCAGGAATATTATTGATTTCGATTGGCTGTTCAATGTCTATCCAGTCAATAGATTCTATGTCTGATCAGTCGATGGTTGTTGTCAAAGAATAGACAACAGCCATTTTGCAAATGGGTAACCAGTGAAATTTTTTCTTTTATTGAGCTTGTTTTAAAGGTTCTTATTTGTCTTGTTTCCCACTTCTTCGGTTATACTTAGTTGTAATGTTGTCATTTGCCAGAAAGAAACACAGTATCATATAACTTTTACTGTCTTAGAATAATTTAGACTTATGATAGTTATTATAATTTAAAAATAATCCATTAAGTTTATCAACTAAAATTTAGTTTATTCAGTTTATTAAATAAACTGAAAGCTTTTCATATAGCAGGGCCCGAGCTAAGGATTTCGAATTATTAACCATTCAATTACCCAAATATTAAAAGTATTCATCAATTTTCGAAAGTCTTCTCCAAATGCAAATCTTAACAATTTTTTATGATTAATTTGTTTCCCATAGAAAACTATTTGACTGTAGTTTGTTTCAGGCTTATATAATTTGGACCCAATTCTATTTGGTTATGCGCGGCATCTACCGAAAATTACTGTAATCGAATAAAAAACAATGATTTGTTTGGAAAAATTCATTCTGCCGTGATTTTGATGATCGGGTTAAATGTATATATATATATATTTCTTTCCAGTGGAATCACTCACCAATACTTACGCCAAAACACAATTTCATTCGCCGAATTTACGATTTAAACGCGTTTGGCAAGGTGGTGAGAGTTGTTATAGGTATACTTACAACAAAACTATCCACTATTAAAATGATTTCTATTAAAATAATGTGTTTGAAGAAAAAATTACTTGGGTAAAAAATTATTTAAAAAAAAAAACATCTGTAGACAGATAATAAATTGTATTACCTTATTTTGGTATTAAATTAATTAGAAACAAAGTTAAATTTAAGAAAATGTGATCGCCTAATTAGGATCACTGGTTACTCATTGGTTAAATGCTTTTTCTTTTCTGGATTGACTCCGTTAAACATTTCAATATCATGGATTGCTGTCTCCATTGATGTTTGTCGTCGGATTGATTTTTCATATTCTATCCTGGCTATATACATGTTTTAAGACGTCACAAAATACTTCTTCAGTATTCAAATTTATATTAAAATCACCGTCAAGACAGTCATTATTTTCATTATGTAAATACATTAAAAATGCCTGTTAGTGAAAATAAAAAGAAAAACAGAACATGTCACCATAGCAACGCATGCAAAGAGGGCGCATGCGCACTGCTTACTATGACTCTTGAACACAGTTGAAAAGTGTGTGGACGCCATCAAATCCAAAACAAGACCCATCTTGTCAATAGGTAATATTTTTCCTCTTGAAAACTCATTGTATATCTTTAATATCACTTTTATTTATGACAAGAAATGGCTGAATGAAGAACAATAGTTCAAGTTGACTCCATGGCTACGAAACATTTAGAATAGAAGAGATTCCGCGTGTTTAAAAATGTATAGCTAACACAGTTGTTATATTGATTTCAACTGATTAATTATAATTGTATTCTTGGTGAATAAGGATTACATTGATGCAGCGTGGAAATCGGCCGAGAGAGGGTGGTGTTATCAGAATTAGAACGTAGAATGGACGACTTTGTGATCCGACAGATTTAACGTGCACCAGTCACCATTTACAACGAGGGGAGTCTTTCGCCGGCTGGATTCGAACTCTCGTTCACACGAACATGAGTACAGCGCCCTGCCAATTAGTAGGCTATCCAAGTCAGGTTTTATAACTACTACATCCGAATACAAGACGTTCTTTAGGTGAAAAAAGTTTGATGGCAAATACTATAGCAATTTTTTTAATAAATGTTTTTTGTAATGTATAATGCCCTTTCAATAATTTATTCAATACAATTTTATTTGTTTAAAAAAATCCTATTTCTTTTATAGTGGCATTTCACTTTCAATAATTTCGTTTTGGTTTACCGAAACATTAATAGATTTCTGATGGAATCCAAATACAATTACAGGTTTAAAAATCTTTAAAAAAAACTGTTAACAAAAAAAGGCCTTCGAAAGCTATAACCTTTTCACGGACCGTTGGTACACCATAACATATAAATTATTCTATTATTAAATGAGATAATTTTAATCAAAATTAAACAGCATTAAAAAAAACGAGCTATCTTTTTTTATTTTAAAAATATTTTGGTTGTAAAATTTATTTAGTTGAGAGTGAAACAGTATTGAAATTTTTTGCATACCTAAGCCTTTTCAATAAAATTTGAAATGACAACGGAGTCCCTCGATAATTAAATCAACTGGTTCCAGTTAAAAAGTTTGTTACATGAAGCAATTTAAGAATAGATTGTTCAGCAAAACGTAATTTTTCTCTTCTGGCTTGTATTTTCTGTTATAATAGATTTTTTTATTAAGAAAAAAAAAAAAAAAGAATTTCTTATAGTCCGCGGTTTTAACTTGAAGTTATTTCCTTTTCGGAGACTACAAATAACTGTGCTGCTTCGTGTCAATTTGACGAAGACGAAAATTGATTCAATTGAAAATTCATCAATTTAGAGAATAAGTTTACACTAAAAAGTCCATGTCTTTGTCGCTCTACATTTTATGTTAAATATTCAAACTTTAAAAGTAAGAGTTTTCAATTCAAAACCTTTTTAAATGGTTTTGAATGATAGTCATTCAGTTTTGAAGTGAAATATCACAAATAATAGAAGTGAAAGAAGCATGTGTGAGAGAAAATGGGTTATGTAGAGACCCGGCAACAGAATTTATGGAGTGAATCTGCAGCAATATCTTCTTAAATCCAAATTTATTTTCAACCTCAACGATTCATCATCACCATTAGTGGCACAACAGCGCCTTCCATTCTTTTGCAGGCTCTCCAGTTCTTTACAATTACAGAAAAGTCTTATCAGAGACGGTTAAGGGCGGAATAAAAGAAACTGAAATTATTATAGTTTCATTTGTTTATGTTTTTCAGTTTTGTATAAGATTTCATAATGTTGTTGATTTATTGCTTATTTAATTTTTTATCTCACTCTGTCCGAGGAAGGGTAATAAATATTTGACAATTATTTATTTAGGTTATGGATAGAAAATGAAATGATGAATGAATGAGTACACATACTTCAGATTGATTCTTTACAGCGAAGGATATTTTGAAGAAAGTTTTCAACCAATTTGATTCCAATTTAATGCAATTGTTTTTTGCTTAAAAAAAAACAAAAAAGAAACCTTTATTTACGTTGCTGTACAGGCTACTGGTGACGATCTGGGAAACATTCCGCAGGATGATACGAAGACATGCCGCAATTTTGATCATCTCCGCCAATTTTGTGTGGCCCGACGACTTTGTGTGAAATTGAGAACTTAGAACAGTTTAAGGAGTGCACCCCCGTCAAAGAATGAATACGGTAAGAACTTCCACCGTCTGTGGCCATCTGCTGTTATGGAAATAAGAATAACGCATTTCAGGGAGGGTAGCTTCTCTTCACTCTAACACAACAGACCGAAGAAAAAGAGCCTTAAACACCGCCTCGGTTCCAGACAAACTATAGAGAGGGGAAGAAGGCTAGCTGTATTCATAATGTAAACCAGTCCACCAAGGTTTAATGTGGTTCCTGTGCTCTTCCCTCCACCACTACAAGGGTTGGTGAGGAGAAGAAAAATTTTCTCTTTTTATTGGTTTATTCTGCATTTTACACTATCGGTAAACGGTACTGTCAATAAAGATATTTCTTTAAGAATGCATTCTTCATATTGATTAAATCTGTTAACACATTTTAACAAAGAATAAGAAGGGAGGGGGGTGAGTAGTAGCGTCCCCAACCGTACATGTAGAGTTGCCTAACCCTAAGTTAATTTTATTTTTCTGTACTGCTATTATTGCGCTTTTAATTCAATAGTTTAAAACTATGAGAATTCTTTTTTTAATATTACTATAAGGCAAATTCTGTGCTACACTTTAAGATAAAGTTATTTAGAAAGGTGGTCTAATCTTATAAAACCATTTTACTATTACCACTTTTGTGCAAATAACATTAATATACTATTACAAATAACAGTTAAAGAGATCTGCTAAAAGGTTTAACTATCAGCTTCATGCACAATGAGATGCAAGCAAAAATATTATTTAATATATCCCCCCTTTTAGTAGGGGCAGATATATTAAATTTCGGTTGTGAACTCATCAAATTAGTTAACAATATTAATGTTATAACAATATAAACGCTATTTAAAAAAATATTTACTTAAAAAAAAATTACTGTTCACCAATAGTTTTATATATTTATATGTAATACTAAAAAGATAATAATATTTCGACATGGGAAGTGGAGGACGTGAAATATCCTTTTATTGCATATATGTAAAGTGAATAATTTTAAATTTATACTTTATAATAGTTGTTGAACAGCTGGCCCAATTTTTGAGATTACGATTACTGATGTTCAACTCCGTTGCCTTCTCATTTTGAACCCAATACAGAAGACAAGGGAACTACTGGATTGGGAGAAATTTGCCTTCGTGGAGGACTTTTTTGGATAGAACTAACCCGCATTTGTTTTACAAGGAGAGGAAGACCACGAGAGCCTCCCAAAGCTAACCTGACGGCAAAAGGACTCTAACCCAAGATTCGTCTACCTCAGAGGATATTTCACGTCAGCACTGTGGTCGGTGCAAGCCGGATGCGGAATTCATATCGAGCAATCATCGCTGGGATTCACCTCATTGGGAGGCGAACGCACTATCCCCTGAACCATCGCGGCTCTATTAATCATGATTGGAAAAGTTTTTTTTACACAAAATTGTACAAACAGTACGAGTCGTTTTTAATCAAGCTAAATTTTGTCAATCGATCTGGTTTTAATGACCCCAACACAAGTGGATCAAGTAAATGACTAAAATTGAAATCGCTTGTGAAAAACATTCGATAACATTTTGGAGTCAAAGGGGTTCTGAAGTTAATGTGTAAAAGATATACATGTTTGTTTTGATGATATCATTGATTCCAATGCTAAATTAATATTGGTAATTTTTTATTAATTGAAATAAATAAAATAAGCTACATGATGAGAAACAAAATTGAGAAAATGTTATGGGGAAATTCGTTTAGGGGAATCGTAGGAAATTGTCATACGCAGAGGAAGCTTAATAAATTTTGGAAATACTGAATACCAGTATTGTGGTAATTTGGTGCAGTTTTAATAAGAATTTACAATGAATTTCAGGAAATATTTTATCAGTGGTAGCAAATGCAAAGTACGTGGCCAAATTATTCGATGCAGTATAAGATTATGTGTAAAATCTCAATTATCAGGTGATACTATACAGCTTGATTGTTTTTACTCGACTGAAACCGGTTTGCACTTGTTTACAATCGTGTATCAATGAGTTAAATGAGACGATATATCATAAATTCTACGATTGGATACATGAGACGATATATTACATAAATATCGAATAATTATTATATCAGGTACTATATAAGCATATTATAATAATTAGACCCAATGATTAGATGCCCATTAATGTTTTAATAATGACATGTTTTGCATGATTTTCTAGGCAATACTTTTATATTTAAACAAACATGTAATGGGTTTTTAATTGGGAGATTTTTGTTATATACTTCCCATTTGTATTTTTTTTTTACATATTGCATTACAATGTTAACCCATTGATATCTGAACGTAAACAAGTGCAAACAGCCGCGTAAAAAACAATAAAGCTGTGTATAGTGTATCACCTCTGATAATTAAGATTTTACATAGAATCTAATAATTCAGTCAGGGACTGTAGTATATGAATGAATTAGAATTAACAGAACTTTTTTGTACTTATGAGTATTTTAAATAGTAAATTGAAGGACATATAGAGAAATGGTCTTGTAAGAATTCAATACAAAATCTTGCAAGAAGTCAGGCTTTGATTTGCTGCCGCTGATAAATGTATTTTGCACAAAATTTAGTAAGAAAAAACGAACAGCAGTACAGATATTCAGATGAAGATAACATTAAAAAACATTAAACATGAGAAAATCAATCCATATTAATAATAAAAAATATTATTAAATAAGGAAAAGAAAATTTTTTCATGAAAACATTCATAATTTAAATCAAAACAAAACCTGTCAGGAAATGTTTTTTTTTTTCTTTTACAAACATTAATATTTTTTTTCCTTCCTGAAATGTGTTTTTCTTTACTTGCTTTTATCTTTTTAACAATTCTTTAAGAGTGCTTATTGAAGTGTAAATATAAAAACCACTTCATGATTGTTTCTAAAATTTCGCAAGTTAAAAAACCCTTTGTCACCTAAGCGATGATTGTTGATACACACAGGAACGGAAATATTCTCATGGCACTAGAATAAGAAATATACACAAGAATTGTTCTTTCTTTAACTGCATCTTCAACAAACACTACAATAATGCATCTAAAACTGCGAAACAAACAAAAATTGGCTTATCAAAAAGTTTAAAGATTTCAGAATAATATTTAACAACGTTTCTAATCTTAAACGGCTTCTTAAGTTCATTTTCGCTTAAAAACTTTATCAAGAAATTTTATTCTCCTTAACAAAGCAGTCTGAACTTTAAGCATTCGTTTTTGAAAACAAGTAAATATTTCAAAGAAATATAAACAAAATATAAATATTATTGAATAAAATTAATTATCTCGAGTTATTTCTTTTTTGGTCATCTTACCTAACGTTACTCTTTCTAGACTTAAAAAGCCAAATAAATGTGAAATATACTTTTTATCGAGCATTGCAGTTATTTTTTACAACCTAGTTGTGTTTATGACCATTTTCAATGCTTATTAGTAGTGTGAATTAATCTTAATAGTTTTAGGAGGATAAAAAACCAATTAAGGGTCTACAAATAAACTTCTTTACTTTAATTGTTTGTTTACATTTAACCTTATTCGTCACATTTCCGCCTATCTATTTCTTTTAAAAAGCAGACATCAAAATTAAGAAAATATAAGTCTCTATTGATACATTTTCATTGTTGGTAAGTCTCTGGAGCCGCTGTGAATAATCAGGAACTTGCACTTCAAAAAAATGAGAACCAATACCCACGCTTGTGACCTATGACGTCTGTGCCAACTAATCCAGTGTTGCCAGATTGGGCTACAAGTAACGGATTTGGCTAATTTAAAAGTCGCCGCTGCACAAAATCGAATTTTGGCTACCCGCTACTTTTTGGGCTACTCATTATTTTTCAAACGCTACAAATCATAAAAGTGCGCTACTTTCTTACAGAAGTACTTAATAATAATACTTTTTTTCAAAAAAATTTCCTTTCCTATTATAAAATGATTCTGAAAAGTTTGCAGTTTCTTTATCTACTTTCAAAAATAATTTTTTTTTTCTTCCTGAAAACGCATCAGCTTTAGTTTTGGATTCTTGATTTGTTATGCTGCGCAGAGTCAAGAACATTGTTTTTCACGGGGGGCGATAACGCCCCCCTGGGGGCGGCAGGAGCATGCTGAGAAGCTGTGGACTTGTTTTGGGCGGTAGGATGTGTTGAGTATGTTTTGGGCGGTAAGGGGACGAAGAGTGTGATGCCGCAATTGGCATTACATATTTATTTCCCATCTTTAAAAAGTATCTTTGATTACTTAAGCTTATTTTTATTAATAGAATTACATTTAAAATAAGTCAAAGACTTAAGCTTTTAAAACGAGCATAAAATATTTAGTTCTTCTCGTATGTAACGGTTTCTTTTTATTTCCTTACTAATGCAGATTATTAATTCACTGTCGCGCCTAATCAAAAACAAAAATCTATTTATTACTTTTTATTCTGTAGAAATTATTGAGTTATGCAAGTAATAACTGAACATAACATCTCAAAGTTAAACTAATGGTTTATTGAGTATACTACAAAAAGAAACAAAATGGAACGATGATCGTAATATATATAAAAATAATAAAGAGCACGGGCTTCATAGGTGAAAGTTAAATTAGTAGTGCTGATGTGCTCCCAGATTTTCTAAATATGTAAATACCAATGTTTTTTCTTTCTTATTAACACATCTACATCAATACTTTCCCTTGTTAAAAAGAAAAAAAAACTAAACTACTAATTTCTAAGTAACACTTAAATGTTAAGAGTTCATAAGAGTCCCATCTTTTCACATAGCTTTAAAAGTCTTGGCTTAGGCAAGGGTTTCGTCAATATATCTGCAGTTTGCACCTCCGTTGAGATCTGCTGCACACTAATTTCTTCTTCTAAAACCTTTTCACGAATGAAGAAATGTTTTATACTGATGTGCTTCGTTCTACGATGAAACTCGGGATTTTGAGCCAATCTGACAGCTGCACTATTATCAACAAAAATTGTTGGCACTTCTGTCAAGGAGGAAATTCCATTGAAGAGTCTTTTAAGCCAAATTAATTCTTTTGCGGCTTCATTTGCAGCAACTATCTCAGCCTCTGTGGTTGATATTGCTACCATAGGTTGACGCTGACTTAACCAAGATATAACCCCACCTGCATGCAAAACTAAAACTCCACTCGTCGATCTTCCTGTCTTCAAGCAGCCTCCAAAGTCAGCATCACTAAAATATTCTAGAATTCCGGGTTTGTAGCCTGATTTATAAATAATACATTTTTGCTTGGAACTCGCAATGTATCGAAATACACGTTTTACTTTAATAAAATCTTCTTTGGCAGGATTTTCTAATTTACGTGGCAAAACGCTTATAGCGTATGCCAAGTCAGGTCTAGTGCCCATCATAAGATACATTAATGCACCGACAGCTTCACGATAAGAAAATACTGTTTTATCCTCTTCTTCACTTGAGCATGATTTTTCCTCTTTCAAAATAGGTGTATGAACTGGTCTACAATTACTCATACCAAACCGCTGTAGTATCTTTGTGGCGTAAGCTTCTTGTCCAAGTTTAATGCTTCCATCATCAAGTCTATAAATTTCTACTCCTAAAAAATATGATGCTGGCTTGCTTGTAATTTTGAACTGAGCTTTCAACTGATTTATGAAGTCTCTTGACTCTTCTTCGTGAGTAGCAGCAACTAGTCCATCATCTACATAGAGAGCTACGAGTAGCTTTTTATCTTCTTTCTCGCGAATGAATAAACACTGATCCGCTTCATTAACTATAAAGCCAAGGTTTAACAGGAATCTACCAAAACATTTATGCCAACAACGAGGAGCTTGTTTAAGGCCATACAAACTTTTCTTGAGTTTGCATACATCGTTGGTGCCATTAGTGTAACCTTCAGGTTGATACATGTAAATGGTTTCCTCTAAATCACCATATAAAAAGGCAGTTGATACATCAAATTGTGTAAGATGCATATTCTCACAAGCTGCAATACTTATTATTGAACGTACAGTTCCTAACTTAGTAACTGGACTAAAAGTTTGATTGTAATCAATACCCTTTCTTTGATTAAATCCTTTAATCACAAGTCTTGCTTTATACTTATCTATAGTACCGTCAGGATTTTTCTTGATACGAAACACCCACTTACAAGGCAAAGCCTTAGCTTTCTCTGGTAAAGGTGTTAATATCCATGTTTGGTTTTCTTTTAGTGATTTGATTTCAGCATCCATGGCTTTTAACCAACAATTGTGTTCTTTACAATTGATAGCTTCTTCGTATGACTCTGGCTCATTTGAATCTGATATGAAGCTTTCAGCTGCCATTACATAGTCTTCAAAACTTTTAGGCTGTTTTAGTTCACTGCGATTTCTCAGTTTCATGGTAAATAAATTTTCTCTATCTTCACTTTCATTTTCTGAACTCATTTTCTCTTTTAAGTAATTTTGATCAAGCTTTCCCTCATTTTCAGCTTCTGTAGGTAACTTACTCATTGTATCAATCAAAGGTATTACTGCAGAATCTTCACAATTAGTTAGAGGTTTCTCATCAAATAATACATCTCGAGAACAGATAACATTATTGTTTTCCTTTATCCAGATACGATATCTTTCATCACCATCATATCCCAATAGATAACCTTTTATTGCTTCCTTATCCATTTTTCTACGCTTCTGTCTTGGTATATGGACATAGCATGATGATCCTACTATCCGCATATGTTTTATTCTGGGTCTTTGCCCCATCCATAGTTCATAAGGACTTATGTTTGGTAATGAACTTTTTCCTGTTCTGTTTAATATGTACACAGACGTATTTATCAGTTCTGCCCATAATGATGAAGGAAAATTTATTTCTGAATTGGAATTCCTCAAAGTTCTTGCCATTTCTACTAAAGTCCTATTCTCTCGCTCACTGCCGCCATTCTGCTGAGGCGTATAAGGAGCTGTTAGTCTTTGAATAATTCCACCTTTATGCAATATTCTTCTCACATTTTCATTATCGAATTCTCCCCCATTATCACTCAAGATCTCCTTGATATTGTGCCCTAGATTTTTGGCATGTGCTAACATATTTTCAAGAGCTTGGGTAACTTCTGATTTCTTATGGAGATAAAATACATAGCGAAATTTAGTAAAATGATCTTTAAAAACTACAAAATAACGATACTTTTTAAATGATTGATCAAAAGGTCCACAGACATCTGTTGAGATAAGCTCTCCTGGGCTTTTGGTCTTCTGTCTATTACCAAATTTTAATCGATGAGCTTTACCGTATATACATGCTTCACAGAATTGATTGTTAAATTCAACTTTAAGTTCCATTTGCTTTTCAAGAACATTCTTTACATGGCGTTTGTCTTGGTGTCCCAAGCGCTCATGATATAATTGCAGAATAGAATCACTTGTGGTAGCTAAGTTCACTTCCACTGGATTGTTTGGAATAAGAACTTGCATATGTGCTTTATATAAACCACCTCTTACATTTCTTGTACCATAGAGTACAGTTTTGTTACCAATTTTTAACCAACATTCTTCCGTTGTTGATACGAATTTACTGTTTTCGTTTCTATCCTGTGCTGCTAGTACTGAAAATAAATTTTTCTTAATATCTGGGACTAGCCAAACTTCTTTAAGTTCTTTAAATTGTCTCTCACCATTAACTTTTGTCATAATCCTTAAAGTGCCTCTGCCTATAGCTGGTAGTACCTTACCACTTGCAGCAGTAATCCCATGCGGGGATTCAAAAACTTCAAAACTGGCGAAAAATTTACTATTATTGGTGACATGTTTTGAAGCACCATTATCTATAAACCAATCGTAGTTGCTTTCTTCAAATGAAAAAACTTCTTCGTGAAGAGCTAATAATGAATTATTTGCTATAACATTATCTCTATCTTGAAATTTCTCATTTTGCTTTGGCTTAGCTGGCCTACCATCGGCAATCCACTTTCGACAATTTTTCACCCAGTGACCATTTTGATGACAGTAGTTGCACTTTCCAATTTTTCTTTTACTTTTAAAAATAGGCTTGGCTCTATTTACTTTTGCTTCTAATGCTTCTTGATTTAATGATTCACTAAAACTTGAATCTTTCTTTATCTCTCTTTCATGAGTACACAACTGTGTTGTTAGTTCATCTAGAGTTCTTTTTTCATCATTCAAAAGTAGCCAACTTGATTTAAAGGTACGATAATTGAGAGGAAGAGTGTCCAAAATTTTGCAAATTAGCAACATTTCTGGTAGCCGGTTTTCACTTTTACTCTCAAGACCACTATTCAAATCATTCCATAAATTTTTGAGCTTTGATAAATGAGCTGACATATCATCATCTGACCAACTAAATTTAAAGAATTGAAGACAAATGCTATAGAGCTGGTTGTCAGAAGAATCTTCAAAAATTTTCTGAAGTTCCAGCCAAACTTCTCTTGCGCTATTAAATCTCATTACCTTTTGTAATGTGTCTTCTGTCATAGAGTTGGTTAACACCATCATAGCACAATTATTTGCCTTATTAAATTCTCTGAGATCATCCTTATATTTCTTTTTGATAGTTTCAGAAGCTGTTGGCTTAGGCAGTTCTGGCTTGTACATCTTTCCTTCAACAACTTCCAGAGCATCTGCGTGATAATTCAAAACAAACTTAATTCTGTATTTCCAAATTGCCCAATCACTTTTACCACTCAATGGTTTCACTTGGATTTTTCCTTGATCCATTACTTAAACTAACTGCAATTGCTGACTTTCGGAATATGAATTAACTTAGCACTAACACTTCCGCTTAACTATCGCCAAACTCAATTATTTCATTATTTTAACTTCGCGTAAATAGCTTGCTGGAGTCCATAACCTGTAGAAATTATTGAGTTATGCAAGTAATAACTGAACATAACATCTCAAAGTTAAACTAATGGTTTATTGAGTATACTACAAAAAGAAACAAAATGGAACGATGATCGTAATATATATAAAAATAATAAAGAGCACGGGCTTCATAGGTGAAAGTTAAATTAGTAGTGCTGATGTGCTCCCAGATTTTCTAAATATGTAAATACCAATGTTTTTTCTTTCTTATTAACACATCTACATCAATATATTCTACATTTTTAACCGAAAATTTTTTTCAGTTACATGGCTATAATAATTTTCATAAATTTGGTGGCTCCTCGAGATCGCCAAGGTATTCTTTTAAACCCAATATTGATATGCTTTTTGGCTATGTTATATTTTAATAAAACGCCAAATTTTGATTTCCTATCCATGCTTCTCCTGTGTGCGTTGTGAACAAAATTACATGTACTTTTAATTTGACTTTAGTTTTGGCAGGTCGTGGGGGAGTTGTCTCCCATGGCCTGTCCTTATTAATATTACTATGCAAAATTTATTTAACTTTGAACATTATCATGGATAATATATATTTATATTTTGTATCTCGAGCTCTGCAAATATATTAAATAAAAGATTTTTATTAAATATGATCCAGTTCAAGTGTCATTTTCCTCTTCTGTTTTCATCACAATCTTCATTTGGTTCAGTCTACCCTACAACTTCCAACCTCACCTGATATTCCATCTCAACAAAATTGGCGCACTGACTTTCTATCACTATAATGAGAATGTTTTGTCATTCAAATTTATTTTTAAACTCCCGAATAAAATTTATCCAAAAGTGATATTAAAGAAAAGAAGAGTAAATTAATGTAATAAATTAAGATTATATGATACACCATTTGTGCCAGCAATAATATATATATATAACATAGTTTTTGGGCTACAAAATGTTCCAATCCGCTACTTTTGGAGCTCCATTCTCTACTTTTTAATCTTAAGTTCTGGCAACACTGAACTAATCTTTATCAGTGGAGCCCCTGAGTTAAGTTAAGTGACTCAAAATTTTAATTAAAGTTGAGTTAATTAAATACACAGCTGTATAGCACATCGAATATGTTGAAATAAATTCTTCCTAGACAACTTCTTGGTACTGGATTGGAGATCGATCGTTCTCTGATTATCAGGTCAAAATTACGATCTGTGGATGAATGAATGGCTGTATGAATGGATCCGTCTTATAAACAGGCGTGACGTATGATGTGGCAGAAGTCGAATTCTTGGCCATAGATGGCGCCACTAAAAAACAAGAATCGCCCACTCTGCATAAATTTGCTCGGTTTCACCAAGCAGGCTTGCCCGTGTGGCAAGCGGCATTAGAACCAACCAGCAATGTGGGGATAGTTGTGTAATGTATCTACCACTAAAAATTATAATTCCAATTCACTAGTATATAAGACATGTTAACTCGATTCTATGGTGGGGTATTTTTTCATAGATGAAGGTTAACATTGTCGATATCTACACTCCCACAGTTGCTATCGATAATGTCAACCTTCATTTATGAAAATGTACCCCAAGATTGACTCAAGTTACATGTCTCATATACTAGTAAATTGATGTTTAATAATCTAGTGGTAGTTACGCCACAATACTCCTCCACCAGAATTTTATCAGGGCAAGAATTCGATGAATGGATACCACTAGTTGCTGTATTTGTGAAAGACAGGGAGATCTGGATTAAGGTCACCGGATTTTTGAGCTTTAGCCATAAGAGCTGTATTAAGTTCATGGTTGTGTGTGATCTCATCTTGTGTTGCTCTTAGCAGTTGAGTGCGTGCTGGAACCTTATATGTGTAAATGAAACTAAGAAGCAACCGTGCGAAAAGGACGATGATACAATCACAAATAGCAAGTCAACTGTTCAATGTGTGAACCCTACATCGAAGTAAACGTGATCATATCACGTCCGCAGCTCACCAATGTGGGGATAGTTGTTATCGACAATGTCAACCTTCATCTATGAAAAGATACCCCAAGATTGACTCCAGTTAGCATGTCTTATATACTAGTGAATTGCTGTTTAATAATTGTAGTGGTAGCCACGCAGCACCCATATCCCATTACAAAATGACCATTGCTTTTTCTTGGCAGACGACCACCTAGATAGTCGGATATTAGCCGAGATCTAAAATACAATACTCTGCAGGGAAGAAGCTTAGTGTAAGCAAATGTAGCGAATTTATTTTTCCACAAAAACGTGCCAAAGCATCTTTTTTCTCTCTGAAACTTCTTGGGGACCACTAACCTGTACTTTTGCCTTTTTTTCAGCGAAAAATAATACACCTCTATGTGTGCTGAAGACAAGACAAACTTAAAACTTTTCAATGGTCCTTCTTTGTGGGAACTTCTGTTACAAAAAATTGAGCTGGGAGATACAAATGAAAGAGAGGTTCCTTGATTAAAATATATGTTTTAAACAAACTACATGATTAGGAGCGTACACTTGAAAATTGAACATATAAACAGATTTTAGAGTGTGACTTAATCTTGACTCATTTTTTTTTCACTTCATGTTCAAGGAGACTTAGCTTTATAAATGATGTGCTCAAAATAAAAAGCGAACGCTCAGAATAAATTTTGATATAATATAATGAATGGTTATTCACATACCCAATCTTAATAGTTCGAGGACTTCGTATTTTAATGAATAGTGCTAAATATATTTTAAGTCGTGAAATCAGACACAAAAAAGTACTTCTCTCAGAATAAACTCACTTTTTTTTTAAAACAAAAATTCGTGGAAATTTCGCCTCACGTTCTTGTGGTCTTCCTACCCATGTAACACAAATGGGGCTAGTTGCATCAAAAAGTACTCCACGAAGGCAAATTTCTCCCAAAACTTGCTCCAGGAGTTCACTTGTTTTTTGGATTGGGTTCAAAATTAAAAGGCTATGGAGTTGAACATAGTAGTCGTAGACCCAAAAATTGGATCGGCTGTTCAATGGCTTCCCACACGTGACTGGCGTTGCTGTTCTAATTGATGCTGGATTGTACCTGGTTGAGGGTAGCCTTAATTTAATTTAATTTTAAGGTAGAACTGAGACAAAAGGAGACAGCTGCTAAATTGTCGCTACCATCATTAAGGTAGCTGTTTATTAATGAAGTTGAATAATTTCTGAATGAAAAATTTGTGTGATTTGCAAATTTCCCTGCATTCTGACAGCTCAATCCAAACGCATTGCATTATAAAGATTTTAAATTATCTTCATTCCTTGAATGAGTCTGTTTTATTTTGCAGGATTGAAATACGCGCACTTATGGAGACCGTGGAGTACCGTGACATTTCCGTTTAATATATTCGTCAGCGTTCAGATGATTTGTATGAATGGTGTTTTCAATATAAATGTAAACAATAACAATCTCGAGTTCGATACTTGCTCTAGTTCCGGTTAGAAAAGCTCAAATTTGCCGTATTTCATAAGATATTGATATTATTAAGTAATCCTGGTGAGTGTGAAGTGAAAATCTTCTTTAGTTATTTATAGATATATTGTTAAGAAAGGTGTCATGGTTGCTAGATTTTGAATAACTCGCTTTTTTGGCAGTCCTGATTTGGCCTCTTTCCATTTGTTTTTTACTGTTTGTTCTTGTTGCAAGCTGTGCACCATCTAACATCAGTGTTAGCACCTTTATCATTGTAAACACAAGTAATATGTAATCAAATATCACGTTTGCAAGAATTTCAAAACACAATGATCACGTTGTGAGCCAAATGGCTTTAAAATACACCAGAAACAGTAACCCGGAAGTATAGGCGGTATAGAGCTTGCAGCGTTCTCTAGTGTAGAAAACGCCATCCATATGCATGTTCAATTATGCTGTAAATTTTAAGTACAGCTCTAAGCTTATACAGTAAATAATATCTTTTTAAAGAAGAAAAAAAAGAAAGAAGAAAAATAGAATAGATTTTTTTCCGAAGTGAACTGCATAAATCGATTCACAAAAAAGAGTTTATTAAAATATCGATTCGGTCATTTTTTCGCACATTACTATTCGCTATTGGCGTAGAGCAGAACTTTCTATCTATGGCAAAACATTGCATGCTTTCCATATTAGCGTGCTGAGAGTCATAGAAGAATATTCTTGATTTTCAAATAAATGAAAATCTTTTAAGTTTGGAAACTATATGGAACTACAACATGAAGCATAGTTCAAATAGAAATCATCATGGAAATATAAAAAAATATTTTTAACAATTAAATACGAAAAATATTAAGAAGGAAAAGGACCAAAGGTATGGAACCTGTCTTCTCCCCGAATGTCGTACTCAAGAGCTGCGATAGCCTATATTACCGCTTATCTTATTGGTTCATTTTTAATGATAAATATTTACTTTTGAAAAAATATTCCGATACGAAAACCTTAAGTTATCAAAACCTTTCCTCCTCAGCAATTTTTTCAAACAATTACTTAAAAAGTTATACTAAGGTGCTCTTGCTTAATTAATTGATTTAACGCCTATAATGAATAATTTTTTGGTAGAGTTAAAAATAAATTACAAAATTTATTCCCTGAAAAAATGGCACGTGAATGGACTTCTACCTTTATGGAACGGAATATATTAACATTTATTCGGTATTTTCGAAATTAATAAGCTAGAAGTAAATATAATTATTATGTAAGATTAATAAATTAAAAAATGAAACTTACCTCCTCAGATTAGATATCTATTCCATGTTGTAAATTTTCAGCACCTGCATTAAACCAACCATAAAAAAAATATTTACGAAGACTGGCGATGTGGCGATTTCACAAACAGAAAAAGTCGCCATAACAATTGAAAAGGTAACCCATTTTTGTTGCCATTGAAAAGATAAAACTTTCATTTCCCTTCTCGGTTTCCTATTATCTGTAAAACTCTGTCTCTGGATAATTTCGTCATACGTTGTCATCCTGGTTGTCATGAGTCAGGTTGATTGAATTTCTGATGTTTGGCATTACTGACCTCATTCATGTTTAAGCTTGTGTGTTCTACGCTTTGTATGCGAAGTTTCTTAGCAAGTATAGAGTTCCAAGGAAAATTTCATTTGTTCATCTAAAAATTTGAAAGATCTAAAAAATCAATTAACAACATTCCAACTAGTATTATGAGTACTGGTAAGTCTAAACATTGTGCTTTTCTATTAATTGCTTACAATATAAAAATTCTCTTATCCATAGTTCAAGCTATTAAACCGATCTGAAACTGCTATTTTATTCAATTTTAAACAATATTTTTATGATCGGTATTATTTCCGTATCGTGATTTATGAATTTATTATTACAAAAGAAAGAAACTATTAATTGGTTTTTTTAATGGTACTCTTATTACTAAAAGACTCATAATTATTCAGTTTGTATTACAGGAAGTAACTGTGAGTCGTTAATTATTATCTATCTAAATATTGATTTTAATTCCTTTCTGTTACAATTTAGTCAGATTTTTTTTAGATGAAGTAAAATTTAAGTGTTCGCCAATAATTGTCTGATCTCAATGTTTTTTTTTTTCCTCGCAATATTTGTTGTTATTTATTATACTCAAAAAAGAAGAATATGTCTGACCATGTAAAAAAGAGTTTGGAAGAAATTCAGGCAGCCCTGGGAAAGTTCTTGTTCTAGAAAAATTTCTACAAAAAATTTTGTTAAATAATTTGAAAAATTTATTACACTGCAGTAAAAGGCTAAAACCTTTAGAGAAATTTTGATGGTAAAACAAACTTTGTTCTTATGAAATATTACCCTCCAAAAATTTTCTGCACTCCTGCTTGTAGCTGTTCTTCAAATTATGAAATAATCCTTTTTGTGAATGATATGGAATTTTGATAACTGCTGTGAGTTTGCAACTGTTACTCATGACTCTAAGGCTTATTTTGAAAATGGCCCAAAATGTCAATATAGAGAAAAGCAACAGTTTTGTAAAAAGTGAAAAGCATTTGTGGTTTAATTTTTTAATATTTAATAACTTACTCCAATGCTGCATTATTGGGAATCATGAAAATTTGTTAAAACTGAGAATAAGGCAGTGATTTTGATATTTTTTATCTTGGAAGGAAAAATGTTGACAAATTTAAGAAAGTTTAACTTTGGAAATATTTAATTTGTCTGTTCCAAAGCGCAGATTACAACGACCAGATTACGATTTGATTTATGGCCAGATTATATATAGTTAAAAATCATGTCATTGCTTCAAGTTAAGTTATAACTTTTATTTTTCTTGGCAGCAGAACTTCGAAAAGTTGAGTTATGTGCAAAATAAAAAATGGCATCATAACCTTTGATCTAATAATTCGATCTTCATGTTTTAATACTCAATCTTAATGGTTATAAGAAGTGATCTCAAATATGCCAGTAATTAGTGCAGGTGCTACAAAATCAGACTCGAAAATGTTTTTTCTTTGAATAAATAATAATTTTTTGTGTGAGTTAATAAATTTTTTGTGACAAACTGTGATTTTTAAACTCCTAAGATATTGGAGTTGCCACAATCTGGGAAATACTGTCCTAAACAGTTTACTCTGGAGAGCGCTTTAAGGTTTGGATCCCATTATGTTAACTTGACTTTTTGCATATTTCACCATTTCTCAGGGACTTTTTAAGGGAATCAAAACATTTTTGCCCACAATTATAAAATTCGTTCATCTAAAGATAATTGCATACAAAATATGACTTTACATAAATATTTATTATTTTTTAATATTTCATTTAATAACAGTCTGAAATATTTTGAAATATATAAGGTATAAAAATTTTTACATTATTTTGTCAAATAATTTACAAAGATGCCAAATTTGAACAAAATCGATCAAATAGTTCTTGGGAAATCAAATTTAAAAAATACAACTTTTTAAAAATCCTTTGTTTTTTTGTTTGTTTTTTAATTTTGTTCACTGTGCATGAATATTTCCAATATAAGTGAACTGATAGTTAATTATAATTTAGAAAAAAATATAAATGTTTGTTTAAAGGATTTACTTAAATTACTATTAATATTTTGTAGTTATTAGAATAAATTTTCTAGTTATATGTTATTTTGCTATGCTATAATGGCATTAGCATGTCTATATTCTAGCCTATGCAATTCAGCATCAATCGAAAGAATAGTTACAAATTTCGGTCTTTACAAAACTGCAAAATGAATTTGAAGACTACAGAGTCCTTAAGCTTTCTTCTTCTTTTTTTTTTTTTTTTTGTAATTACATATTTCAGGGAAAGGAGAAGTTAAAATGGGAGTAAATTAAAATTGATTTTATGTAGGTACCTTTTCCCGTGGCAAAATCACGGTGATATTGTCACAGATCGTTCCAGAGTTCTTGCTGAAATATTTTTCTTTTACAAAGTTAGAAACGATTACTTTTATTTTCTTCAGAAATTTACACCTGATATTTAAATCATGCATTTAGATAATCACTTTTTGAGGCGCTCAATTTACGCCGATAGTATCATAAATCAATGTAATGTTTCGATTGTATTTTAGGCAGTTATTGATATTGATTTTCACGTGGTTTTTAAATATCCGATATATTTCAAACAATATGGAAAATTCAAATCATGCATTTGAGTTTTTACTTTTTAAGGTAATAATTCTATTGAATTTTCTGCAGTTATTGCTATTGATTTCTCCATAGTTTTTAAATCAGATATTTTTTGTACAATGTTATTTATTACAACACCTCAATCTCGAAACGAAACACGCAATTATGGGTAACCCCTTTTTGAGGAGTCTGATTTGCATGATTTTGTCATCTATATTTTTTCGGCAAATACTACTACAGATTTCATGATTTTAAAAAAAAAATTTTTTGTGATACTTATTTACAAAAAATGCGAAGAAGAAAGTAATTATTGCCCCCCACCCCTCAACGAAATGCGAGAATATCACCCATAATACAGTACGACCTCGAAAATTCAGACTTCTGAAATCCGGAAATCTCATACGTCTAGTTTGTCAGAAAATTTTTTTAAAAGAAAAATCACTTAAAATAAAAATTTAAATGCAAAAGCACAAAACCGCAACTCTTCTCCAACAATGAAGCAGTAGATGAAGAGGTAGGGGTGGGGAGTGAATGAAAGCTCATAGCTGATAAGGAAATTCCAGTCATTTTTATCAGCTCTGTATAGATAACAAAGAATATGAAGGGGAATCCCCTCAGGAGGAGGAATTCTTCTACCACCTTGTTTTTCCCCCTTGTGAAGAAAGAAAACTGTCTCTTTCTTAACCTAGAAACTTAGGAGGCGGGGACAAGTTCTTTCATCCCCCAACAAAAAAAGGATTAGTATCAGCTGGTACAGTCTTTTCTAAAGGTATCTGTTTTAGTTTATAGTTAAGTTGAAATTCAGCTCGCGTTTTAAGCCTATATTTTTAGTTTTAATTGCTAATATGTATTATGTTATCTAAACGATCGATTACGGGGGGAAATGACGAAAGTTTGATTTTTAATGTCTCTAATTTATTATTTAAAGAGTGTATTTATGTTAAAATTGTCGTTGGAGATCTACACACACGCGTTTAATCGCAAAATTGACCTGGCGAATTCGGAACTTCGATATTTCTATCAATTTAAGTAAGGTATCCAAAATCTAGACCTTCCAAACCCCCCAGCATTCCGTATTTTCGAGGTTGCACTGTATTAGACTAAAAAATTGTTACATGTTTAATTTTAAAAGTTATCTAGTCTTTTTTTTTAACACAGCACGTTTGTTATTTTAAATTAATAACATATAATGTTTGTTATTAATAAAAATATCTTGCAGAAAGATATTACTGCTAGCGAGTTATGTCGCAGATAGCTCGAAAAAATTCTGCCACAGGGATGAAAACCAATATTTGTGTTGCCTGAAATACCTGAGTTTATGGTGCCATGTAAGCAAAATATATAGATTATTTTATTTCTTTTCTGTATTATTATTTTACTTGTAGGTAGAGGAAGAGGGAGAGGTCGAGGAAGACAGCGTCCTGAAACTGTTCCAGGATCAAGCTGTAGTAGTAACTTTCCGTCACCGTCTGTAGATCTTATCCAGAGAGAGTCTTCTGCAGGTAGATCCTAATTTATTACTCTCTGCCTCTAATCATGTATTAGCTATACTTCATTGCATAATTTGGGAAGGAACTTCACAATTATGTGTAGTGTACAAAATAAATTTTTGAAAATAAAAAAGACCACGTTGGTAATTTTCCTATCTAGTGATCAAAGGTTGCGTATTTTTGATTTACATATTTTAAAAGCCCTTAAAGGTGCTTTTTTTTATTCAGACTTTTTAAAAAGATTTTTTTTTTCTTGCCATGTCGATTGTCATTCTAAATTACAAAAAATGCATGATTTTCACAATTTTCTCCGCAATATTTATCAGAAACTAGTTATTTTATCATGATTTTTTAAAGTTTGTGAAAAATTTTTTGAATTTTATTGATTTTATGTTCATAAATTAAAAACTTTTAACATTAGAAAAAAATAATTTATTATTACTGCACAGATCCTAATCATAAATGTAAAGTGCTTGAAAATTTTTTTTGAGTGCTTTAAAAGTGCTTATTTTTTGTTGAAAAATCTGGCTATCCACCCTGGATCAGATTTTCATGTACTAACATATAATAGTTTGAAACCCCTAACTGATTAATGTAAATAAAATTCCCGTTTTTTTTTTTTTTTTTTTTTTTTTTTTTTAAGGAAAGGAAAGAAACAACCACATACTTTTTCTGATTAAACGTCATGGATTTTGGCCTTGTTTGAAATTTATTATGGAAAATCATTATTTTCACTGATAAATGCTAAAAAATCATGGAAACTCACAATTCATCTTGGACTTTCAATATTTGAGTTCTTTCTCAAGATTTGAAGATCTCGCTACCCTGCGATTTGCATTCACCTGATTTAAAATCACACAACGTGATCCGCAGTGATTTAAAAAAATCTCATATCATGATCTGTATTTGTGCCATTTTAAAATCACACATTGCGATTTGTATTCACGTGATTTAAAAATCCCTCATCATGATCTGCATTTATGTTGTTTAAAAAATCACACATGGGGATCCGTATTTGTGTGATTTAAAAATCACACATCGCCCTTTATATTCTTGTTATTTAAAAATTACACATAGCAATTCGTATTTTCGATTTAGAAATTACGCATCTCTATCTGCATTCATTGGGTTTAAAAAATCACATATAGTAATCTATATTTATGCAATTTAAAAAATCACACATCGTGATTTGTACTCCTATGATTTTTAAATCTCAGAGTGCTTTCTGAATCCGTGCAATTTAATATCGCAGATGTGACTTATGAGTCACACATTGTCATCTGCGCATGATTTAAAAAGTCTCACAATGAAATCCATATTTGTGTTAATTACACGTCATAATCTCTCTTAATGCTATTTAAAAATCGCAGAGTGTGATTTTCCTATTCTGGTCAATTAAAAAATCACATTTCGAAATATCAAAAATCACACAAATCTGGTTCCATACTTGTGCAATTTAAAAATTACTACTCATGAAACTCATTCGTGTGATTTTAAAGAATTCGACATCATAATCTGTATTATTGCAATTTAAAAACCGCATACTGTGATCCCTATTTGAGCCAATTTTCACTTGACTCCCCGATCTTCATTTGTTTTTAAAAAGATCCAAATTCATGTAATTTCAAAATCATGTGATGTGTTTTATATTTTGGTATGATTTAGATATCAAACAAAATGTAGAGAAAACATGGAAAAAAAATTACAGAACAATTAGAAAAGAGAAAAATAATAAAAATACGAAAAAGAAGAGATAAAATATTTTCATCAGCTCTCACGATTATATCCGCAAAAGGGAGTGCTATCTAATATTGTATCAATATAGCCAAAGCAAAATATATCAATACAATGGTGTGAAGAGCACATAAAGTAAAATATCACATGAAAACAGAGTATGAAATGCAAAGAAAAAACAAAGCATAAAGCGAAATCTGTAGTCGAAAGCACTCCTTTTTGCCGATATAATCGTGTGAGCTGATGAAAAGATTATCAATACAATATATCATTACAAAAGTGTGGGGAATAAAAATGAGCTGAAGAAAAGATATCTTTAATTTTCCTGATTTTTTTTTTCTTCGGATTTTCTTTTTCCCTTTTATTATTGTTCTGTAATTTTTTCCATGTTTCCTCTACATTTTAAACTTTTTTTACAAGTTCTTTTTACTTGCAGCTTTATGCGTAGTAATTCTAAAAAGATGGGCAAAATTTTAGGAAGTGATAGTACACTCCCAAGCAAACAATTTTTATCAAAGAATGCATGGTCGAAAACAAAACACAAAACCGCTAGAGAGCATCAAAGTTTATGTTCTTATATGCAGGCAAAAACACACAAAGAACGATGAAGTTAAGTTATAAATGCAAATTTAATGGCATGTGATTATAATAAGTGTTCAAAACAGTGGCCGGCAGCAGCTATGCTAGCAGTACAACGGCAAACGATCTGAAACACACCAGGCCTATCACAAACTTTCCCTGCTGCGGCCGAAAACTTGGCGACAAGTAACGCAGCGCAGTAACTCGCAACAGGAATGGAGCTTTCACGTTTGCATCAAGCAACTTTCTAAATGTGCCAGCACCTTTGTGTTTTGTTTTCGACCATGCATTCTTTGATAAAAATTTTTTGCTTGGGTGTGTACTATCACTTCCTAAAATTTTGTCCATCTTTTTAGAATCACCCAGTATATACATTTAGAATTTCACATTTATATAAAATATTTTGTTATATATAATGTTTAAAAAGAAAGCTCACAAAATAAAGGAAAGATAGTTTGAAGTTTTTGTGTTTAGTTGTAAGAGTGTTCTTGTGCAATTATTATAAAACACTTCTTACTTTGAACAATGTACCAACTTCAAAATTTAAACCTAAATGATAATTTGTAAAATGAGTTTAATCTCGCTGCTCGAACAATATGCTAACACTAATTCATTTTGGTGCACGGTTTGCAACAAGAACAAACAGCAATAAGCAAATAAAAATGAGACTGAATCGGGACTGCCAAAAAAGTTATTTCTTTCTAAATCTAACACCTTTTTTGATTATACATTTATAAATAACCGAAACAACTTTTCACTTGAAACTCGCTAGGATTACTTTATATAATTAATATCTTATGAAATACAGCAGCCCTAAAATTATATAATTTATTTCTTGTATTAAAAGCAAAATTATCTCTTTGGAAATATCGCCTTGTAGAATAAGCTGTAGTAAGCAGCTGTATACTTTCTTAACCGGAAGTAGAGCAAGTCAAAAGCTTGTTGTTGTTTACATTTTTATTGGAAACCCCCATCCATATATATATATGCTCTTTCTGATGAATCAATTATTCTTTCAATTATCAAATGAAAAACTTTTTTAGAAAAAGTATTCATTTTTACTTTTCAATATATTCTAATTATTAAAAATAATTGATAACTGTAAATATATTATTGATTTTTTAATTTAAAAAAATTTATTAGAAAACTGACACTTCTATAAAAGCTATGATATTTGCAGCCCTTCACTCAGAAAGGCCCCTATTTTAACTTCTTCCCTCCTAAAAAAAACAACTATTTAAGCCTCGCACACTAAAATAATGCAATATCAATTACCATATTTAACCCCTTGTCGCCCAAATCAAGTTCGGGCAACTACTATTGCGATGCCCTTTGGGCTGGAGAAAAATTAACTTTTTTATTTTCTGAAACTCGAGCTGAGTTCGTTTCTACTTTAGGATACTTAATTCACTATTTTCCTAATAGATGGCATTGCTGGTTCCAGTTTTCCACCGATTACGATAGAGGGAAATGTGGGGTGGGTGGTTGGAATACACCATACTGTAAAAGATTAGTAAATTTTATGTATTGAAACTAATAGTGTTGGGTTTTTATATTATACTAGTTATATTATATTTAGCTTCAAAATTTTGTTTAATTTGCTCTAATTGAATAAGATGTGCGTGCAATCCATTACTTTTTTATGTGTGTATAAAAATTAGAAGTACAGTAGTTATTGCATTTAAAATTTTATTTTTGTAATAAAAAACTATTTTCTAAATTTTATAATAATGTAAAGAATAAAATTAAACAGTCAAAAAAAATCCATTTTTGGTCCATTTTTCTGAAATGTATAAAACTGCTAAGGAAGGGGTGCACAAATTTTTTGAGTGAAGGGCCGCTTGCACGACACGTAGACTAAGGAATGGCCGCACTCATTTTTAGTCATGCAAT
This sequence comes from Parasteatoda tepidariorum, assembly GCF_982258835.1. Classification (NCBI taxonomy): domain Eukaryota; kingdom Metazoa; phylum Arthropoda; class Arachnida; order Araneae; family Theridiidae; genus Parasteatoda; species Parasteatoda tepidariorum. The sequence goes on along the minus strand of NC_141757.1, from coordinate 185,361 downwards.
GATAGCGGCAAATATCGGGGGTCTGTCCAGACATTTTGTGAAAGGTCCTGTTTTTGTAAAGTTGTGAAAAAAACCTATTCATAATTTGTGAATATAAAATAAGCGTTAAGTCACATTCTTTCAACCAGGGTCCTGCTTTTGTGAATTTGTGTGCAAATAGGGTCCTGTTATAGCAAAAATTGCTAAAAACCTTTTCAAGAAGTTTTTAAATTGTAAATAGATACAGGATTCTGCTCAACAATTGCTGCTACTAAATGAGAGATGCAACATACAAATATTATTATTTGGTATTTAGCCTATACTGCTCAACACAGAATAGCACTCACATTTTTAATAATTTCAATTGGCATATTTTAAATAACACAATTTAGTAATGTATCACTTTTAATGTGTTACGCATTAAGTAAACTTGAACAATTCTTAAATTTATAATATTTTATTTACAAAATTGCCAGAAATTAATTTTTTATTACGTAATATTCTATTAATTTTATGAATAAATATGAATTGATCAATTACACATTTGTGAAAGGGCCGATTAAAAGATAAATTATTTCGTGAAGGATCCAAATTTCTTTTAAACAGGCCCCTGGGTGCAATAATTATTTTCTTTATCGCATTTTGAAAATCATTATCACCTAATGTTAATTTAATTTTATGAAAAAATTTAAATTGATAAGTTATTTATTTACAAAAAAATAACGATTTAATATTAATAAGAATGTGCAAGCGATGTTCGTAAAAGTAAAAATATTTTCTTAGAATACTACATTAGGAATTTAAACTTAGGGAAACTTGTCTCAAACCATCTTTCTCCCTCCCCCCCCCCCTCTCAGGAAGAGTTTATTCGATTAACAAAACAATAATGAAGATAAACAAATTTGTGAAGGGTCCGATTAAAAGATAAATTATTTTGTAAAGGGTCCGATTAAAAGATAAATTATTTTGTAAAGGGTCCATTTTTATGAATTTTGTGAAGGGTCCATTAAGGAACCTAAATTTTTCTAAACAGACCCCTGAATATGATAATTTTTATCTAAACATTAGTGTTCTAAGCACCAAATATTTTTATCAGTAAATATAATAACATAGTTGCAGAAAACTAAATACTTTTAATCATTTGAATTTCTCTAAAACTAAAAAAAATGGTAAATTTTTTTGAAAACTTTTTCCATTTTTCACAATAATTAATGTATTAAATAGTTATATATATTGTTTGTACATAAATATTGGGAGGAGGGTATAAATTTTAACCTTAAAGAAGCTTACAAAATGGAAGTGTAGAAAAAAATATGCATTTTATAGAGTAATATAAATTTGAATTAAATATTTTAATAAAAGAAAATTTTTCATGTTTAAACAAAAACCAAATTAAAATAAATTTTCATGCCGTTCGGAAGTTCCCGCGGCCAGCACATCGACGGTTGTCGGGCCGCATGTGCCCCGCCGGCTACAAGCTGCGTACCCCTATGTTAAGAGGTTAATATATAATGAATTAATTATAAATGACAGTAAATATTTTGGAGAAAAAAAAAGGTAATTTAGGATACTTTTTATCTGTCTGCCTATTATTGATTCATAATAAAAATACCTTTATTTTTCTTCCAGGTGCAGGAAGAGCACCTACAAGACAAGATACAACTTTAGCTGTAGAGAGACTTTCAATCAGTGAAATCTCCAAAAATGAAAAGAAATTAGTTCCCAGACCCGGCTATGGCACAGTTGGCCGTCCCATTCAATTGATAACCAACTATTTCCAAATGAAGTTGAGCGGAGTTGTTTATCACTATGACATAGAAATAACCTCGCTCGATCAGAGGAAGAAGTATGGCAAGAACGTCGCGTCCAGGCAAATCACCGCGGCAGAGGCTGCGCAAGCCGGCATTTCCAGACTGGAACACGAATTGAACCGTGGAGTCGGCAAGGTGAGGCGGAAGGAAGTTTTTGATCATTTTGTCCGGTCCAATTCTCTCGAAAGCTTTAATCCCGTGTTTGATGGCGTGAAGAATGTTTTCACGTCGAAGCTCTTACCGTATAAGGAGAAAAACGTTTTCACCGTAGAGCTAGAGGTGGAACAAAAAAAACGGGGGTACGAAGTAGTCGTACAGCCCGTGAAAAAAGAGAGCGGGACCAATAAGATATTCTTGGAGGCTCTGCAGAATTCGAGCGAGAGCGAGGCCGAAGTGATCATGGCCTTGAATTCGATCATGAACTACAGGCATGCGGGGAGTCAGCAGATTCAAGTTGGAAGATCGTTTTTCTACCTTAATCAGACCAACAAGATAACTCTCGGTGAGGGACTCGAAATTTGGTTCGGTTGTCACCAGAGCGTGCATTCTACCGAGAAAGGAGCGGCCATCGTCATTAATTTAGCGGCTAAAGCCTTTCACAAAGAGGGACCCGTCCTTGGTTACATAAATGACATCCTTAGAAGGGATGTTACGCGAGGTGAACCCATGAAGCCATACGAAATGAAGAATGTCAACGATGCCCTGAAGGGAATAAGAGTAGAAGTAACCCACCTCCCCTACCCGAGGAGATTTATAGTGGAAGGCATTTCGAAAAAGCCCGCTTCGGACATGAACCTAAACACTGCGGATGGTAAAGATCTGACTGTTGCAAAATATTTTGAAATGAGATACGGACGTTTACGCTATCCCTTCTTACCCTGTCTGTTCATGCGGACCAGCAACAAGCAGACCTACATACCCCTCGAGCATTGTAAAGTCATGAAAGGTCAGCCAAAGTTGGGAAAGTTGAGCCCCGCACTCGGTGCGAAGATGATCAAACAGACGGCGATCAATCCGGATAGGAGATTTCAATCCATTGCAAACAGTTCTCAGGACGTGTCTAAAGAGTGCGGCGAAAAGATGAGGAACTACAACTTGCTGTTGGACCTGCGTAACATCCGGGTCAACGGAAGAGTTTTGAATTTTCCGACCCTCGCTTACTACGAGCAAGGTGTCGTCACCCCCGATCAACGCGGCGTCTGGAATTGTAAGCGGTTTTTCAGATCTCAGAACGAGAATTCGTGGATCATAATAGATTTCGCGGAGTGCAACGGGAAGATGATCGACACCTTCGAACAGTACTTCAAGGCCGCCGGAAACAAAGTGGGACTGAATTTCGGTCCTCCGTGCGACGTGAGGCACTGCGGAAGAAACGTGACTGCCGAGATAGCACTGAGAGAAGCGGAAAAGACGAAAGCCGCCTTCGCGATCATCATCCTTTCCAGGAGGGATCGTTTCCATAGCTACGACGAAATCAAATTCATCGCCGATTATCAGCTGCGGTTTATAAACCAGTGCATAGACTCCAACGTGTTGGGTCGCATCAACGATCAGATAGCCACCAACTTGTGCCTCAAGTTAAACGCCAAATTAGGAGGAGTGAATCATATCCTGAGGAACAAGCTCAGAGTGTTCACGAGACCGGTCATGATTCTGGGCGCTGACGCCGTGCACTCACCCCGCGGTGCCAGATGCCCCTCCATCGCGGCCGTCGTCGGGAGCATGGACGCCTTCCCTTCCAAGTACAAAATAGCGTGCCGAGTGCAGGAGAACCCAGACGGGAACAAGATCTCGCAGGAGTTGATTTTGGAGATGCGGGCGATGGTGGCCAATTTACTGAAGGCGTTCTACGACAACACGAGGGGTAAGCACCCCGATAAAATCATATTCTTCAGAGACGGGGTCAGCGAGGGACAGTTTCAGAAAACGTACGAGTACGAAGTGAGCGAGATACAGAAGGCCTGCCAGGACACATTTCAAATAATCATACCCATCACTTTCATAGTGGTACAGAAGAGGCACCAAACACGGTTCATACCGGCTAATACTAGAGATGGTGTGGGCCGTCACGGTAATATCCCACCCGGCACGACCGTGGATAGGGATATAGTACACCCGCACCGGTTCGACTATTTCCTGAACAGCCACGAGGGGATCCAGGGTACCAGCAAGCCTGCCCACTATACAGTTCTTCACGACGACAACAAGTTCAGCCCTGACGAACTTCAAGAGCTTTCCTACCACTTGTGCTACACGTACAACAAATGCAACAGATCTATATCCATTCCAGCCCCAGTGAAATACGCAGATCTGGCCTGCTACCGTGCTAAGAAATTTGCCGATTTTCATCTGCAGAGGGAACAGGACAGTTCGTCTTGTTCGAGTAGCTCCAGCGTCCACCTGTCTGATTATGCGAGGGATGCCATCAACACGATGGGTGACACGGGAAGAAACTTTTTCTTTGTTTAGTTTGTTTTATTTCGTGATAAAGTTTTATGCCGTCCCGAGTTTATTTATTAAAAATTCATGAATTGTGATACTTTTGTGCCTGAGATGTATGCGTTAATATATAGTTTTTTGTAAATATAAGAAAAAGCCTTTAATAAAGCATTTAAATTGTGAGAATTTTTGTTTACTGAACTTTTCAAATCATGTTATTTATACAGTCCAACTCCTCTAACATTCAAGGGACTTAAATTTCGGTTCACTCTATTCGTTCTGCAAACAACTCAACTCTTCCCTTTTATGACACATTATTTAAATAAAAACAATTTGTAGTGTTCATTTTTTATAACTCTTCGTCTTCTTGCGTACAAAAACTATAGGGATGGGAAACGAAGAAGCAAACAAGAAAAAAAAAAATGCTTATGGCTGCATTACCCTCAATAGATGGTTTTAAAAATCGGTAGGGTAAACCAACCAGTGAAGGAACATTTCATATATATTGATCAAAAATAAGAATTCGAAAGTTTTTCCTTAGATTGATTGGAAACAATATCTTACCGCCAAACAATAGGAAGTCATCTAGCAATGTTTTGGATTACCTGGTCAAATAGACTTCTCTGGAAAAATTTTTGAATATTTTATAACCTCTGCAACACCTTGTTTCTTTGAAAAAATTATAAGGTGAGTGTTTGTATTTATATGTTTGAAGTGGAATTAATTGCACGTAATAGTTTTATTTTTCTCACTGTGAAAAGGAGAATTCAAAATTTAGTTATTGAAGTTGCGTTTTATTTTTTTTAAGCATCATAGCATAATAAAGTACTGAGACAGTGGCGTACGCAGAATTTTTTCAAGGGGGGTGTTCATGATTTTCTGAAACTACTAAAAGAAATTCGAGTATGTAATAAAGCACTATTATTTCCCTAATTTAGACAGCTAGATAATTTGACTTTTTATTTCGACAACATTGTTTAGTTAAATTTTGGTTTGATTTTTTAAGTTTAAGAACTAATGTAATATCTTCTGAAAAAAGTCCAATGTCATATGGGTGGGAAGTAACACTTTGAGGGCCGCTTTCACATTCGAAAGATTCATCAGATTTTGATGTGCTAGAAACGCTTTCTTCAACGGAAGTGTCACATTTCTGTTCAACATAAAAACTTACATTGCAACTAGATGCTGCCACCTCACTAATTTCAGGTCATGATTTTTTCTCAAAATAATTATAAACTGTTAAATTTCTGCGTTTTGACATCCTAAAGATCCAAGAACAGCAAATATATATATTGGCAGAGAAATATCCGCTATGCTACGATCTTAAAGTTTCGAACTGGAATGAATAACTTTAACGAGCACAGTATCTCCAATGGTATTGTTACTGATTTCTTCACTAGTCGAAATGACGACGACGGGTTCGGCGATTGAATGAACTTTTTGTTAAGACAAAACAAATCAGATTTAGCAACGAGCTCCGAAAGACAAACGGCAGAGATAACTCTTAGTCTGACTAACTAACTCCACTGTTCTCCGTTCCCTCTTTTATATAAATTTTCACCGCAACTCCAAAATTCTCGAATTGTCTCAAACACGACAGAACGTGTAGGATTCCAGAATCATCGCGTAAAGACCTCGCGAATGAAAGCCAGTCTCGAAAACTATCGCGACTGGCAGGACAGAAAGAAACCAGTCCGTAACAGTATCACGTGAATTTGGTTTCCAAAGTACAACCCTATTATGGTAAATGTTTTTTCAGTGTTCTGAGAAATTCCGTGAGGAAAAAAAAAGTAGGCATAAGGCAAATAAAAATATATAGTCTTAAAAAATAATAGCTCGCATAATTTCTACTGAAATTTTCATTTTTACCATTTTGTCTGAGCTCAAGGGGGGAGTTTAAACCCCTCCCTTGCGTACGCCACTGTACTGAGATAAGGGGGTGTTTATTCACTGGATCACCAAACGATGAAAAACCAGTGAAGGAACAAGTGTTCCTTTACTGGGTTTTTTTCTAAGTTAAGGAAAATAAAAGATAAACTAATTTTCTTGTACCTTCAGTGATGTTCCTCATCAAAAGTATGTTAAAAATACGAAAAACAACTTCTAACCAGGGAGGGAACAGGCATGTTCCTTTACTGGGTATAGATTTCACAGTGTACAGTTTAACAGTATGTGTTAATATGTTGACACTTTAATTTTCAATTCATGATTACAAAAAAAAGTTAACATTTTCCAAGCATTTATATGTTATAATTTCAAGAATAGGCTTGTTTTTAAATATTTGTATGGCTTATAAATTCATAAAGAGCATTTAAAAATAACCAAAATTAAGTGTTCCTTTACTGGGTGTTCATTCACTGATAAGAGCTGTTCTTTCACTTGGTCTTCTTACTACTTGTTATTTGAACCTCCAAAACTTTATGTAAGTTCTCTAAAAATTTTTTTACATAATTTGCAACTAGTAACATATATGTTGACACTGTCATTTAACTAAAATTCCGAATTTAGAAATTAATATGATTTTTTAAAAGGCAAGCGAAGCTTAAGTGTTCCTTCACTGGTTAGTTAACCCTATATGTATTTTATGTATAAATTTCACAATGAACAAAAATTGAAGAAGAAAAAAGTTCATTACTATCCGATTTCTTCTCTATTTTTGGCTCACTCTATCTATCCACAAAAAATAATATTATACGTGTGTAGCAAGGCACTGGAACGAACATTTTGTTTACTATTGTGAGGTTTGACTGTATTTCCGAGTTACTTTATTATTATTTTTTTTTTTTCCTAAATAAAGTTAGTGAAAGACCAATTATGGATTCTAAAAAAAGAAATTATTTTAGGAAATCACTGGTTTCTTATTTGAAACATTTTAAGTTCTCGGATGCTTCACTTCAATGTTTGGAAGTTTCAAATTCTTAGGGAAGTTCATAAAAAGCCCGTTCTTGCAAAAAAAAAAAAATTTCTTTGGGGAAGTAAAAAAAAATTTTTTTTTTTTTCTGCTGAAATTTTCGAAAGAATTTATCTTCTTTTCTGAATTATATTCAAAAGATGGCCTTTCTCACGCATCCGAGTGGGAAAAAATACTTTTCTATTCTCATTTGAGAACAATGAAAAGTAAAGATATAAAGAAATAATTTCTATTACTTTACTGCACAGATCCTAATTATGATTTTTTTGGATAGTAACTAAAAATGTTTTTCTTTTAAGTGCTTAAAAGGTGCTCATTTTGTGTTGAAAATTCTGGCTACTTACCCTGTATAAGATTTTTGAAGCATTTTTGCCGGGAAAATAACATTTGGAGCTGGTCGGAGAAGTAACATGGTTCTGGAGTAATTTGAGCAGCTGATACAATCCTCGATATCTTCTTTTCTCTAAATACTTTTTTTAATTTCAAGATTTGTACACTAGAACTTCCATTTTAAATAAGATATTTTAATTTAGTTTTTACTAAAACAATGTAATTCTTACTAGCGGAACGTGTATAATTGTAATTCTTACTAGCGTAACGTGACAATAAACATCAGTTTTCGCTGCACTAAACTACTTTACTAAAAAATCTTTTTAACGAAATTTCCTCCTGAAGTATTTTGAAAATATGTTTTGCCAAAAAATCATACATTACGGCGGCAACTTTTTCAAGGACGTTATTAAGACTTATGGAACAAAAATGCACTCATGTTAGTGGTCTTGTCATCCGATGGAAACTTACTAAAAAAAATTGACCACAAAAATATATCAATCATGGTGCGTAGCGTTTTTCAAAAACCCCTAAAGGGGCTTTTTTCATGGGGGTGCTTAATTTTCCCTGCGTATTATGCTAAAGCGTGGTTTTCACATTGTTCTATTTAACCACAATCCATTTCAGCTTAGTACCAATCATGTTTGATGAAATACTTGGGAGCATGTGCAAGATAATATCATATTCATTTTACACCCTCTAAAATCTTTTTAGGGTGGCTAATATAATCAAGAGTTCAGAAACTAGTTATTTTATCATGTAAATTTTGCATTTTGTTAATGTATAATAGTGCTTAAAAAGGTGCTTATTTTTTGGGGAGAGAGAGTTGGCTACGCACCCTGTCAATATTTCTTTTATTACACTTCTAATTGTTTGCTTGTCATTCTCCTCTTACTTTCATATTTTAGTTCTAAAAAGCACTCCTGCTGTTTTGCTGTCAATGAAAAAAGAAAATATGTATAAGTAAAAAAAAAAAATTTTGTGAATAATTCTAATTTATATCTCTAAGCTTCAATTTTTAATTAAGAGTTTGACAGATTGCAAGGTTTCGTTTTAAGAATCCTAAAATTGCCGAAATAAAAACCTAAATTCTGTCTTTGAATTGAAAACAGTATTCTTATTATCGTCTGTCTTTTTTCGTGTATCGGCCTCAGCATTCTCTTTTCTTAAGACTAACAGTCAGCAGTCTTTAAAATATATGTTTTTTCTTAAAGTTGAATTAACTATGGACAGAAAGATTTTTTTTTGGAGAAAGACAAAATGGAAGTTGACTTTCGGTAATTTAAAAAAGATAGGAAAATTATAAAAAGAATAGTTAACCCTAAGATAGGTTGAAAATATTGGTATAAAAATAGTGAGAGCAAATGTTTTGTGCTACTCAGCATTTTATTTTGTAGTCCAAAAACCATTCGACATAGAAGGTAAAATTTTGAAGAATATACTACTAAATTAAAAATTACATACACATTTGATAAAGAGTTATCGACTGTTAAACCAGTAGTAAAAAATTACCACTGAAATGCTATCTACAAAATTGAAGAGTTGATGAACTTTTTTTTTCTCTTAAAAATAATAATTTGTTTTTTTTCGAGGTTACATTTTGTTTTGCTGTACAAAAACTATAAGACTTATAAACTTCAAATTACGCACTGGAGTCACGTTTGTGAGTTCGAATCCAGCCGGCCAAAGACTCTAAATGGTGACTAGTACACTTCAAATCCGTCGGATCACAAAGTCCTCCATGCTCCCATAACAAATCAAAACCTCTGGGGGTACTGCATTCGAAATGGATCGTTCTCTGGTTCGGGACAAAATTATTATCTGTGAACTAATGAATGGGTCCGCCCTATAAAACGGCAGAATTCTTGGCCATAGACGGCGCCACTAGAGAAAAACAAGAACAATCGCTCTGCTTTAATGGTCGGCGACAACAACAGCAACTTGAAATTAAAATTATTACATACAGAAAAAGGACTATAATGCAATAAATGAAAACAAAATAGGATTCCATTATTAGTTCGAAATTTCAGAGTTTCGGGTAGATCATTTTTTATTTTGGGGGAAGTAAACGCTTTTTTTCCCCTTCAAAATTCCAATTTTAAGTGGTTTTTACTCAACATTTGTTGTTGTCCTGTAATATTTAGCATTCCTGATTGAAAATATTACGTTCTGATTTTTAACATTTTGCCGTAATAATTGTGTCAGTAGAAGAGAAATAATTAAAAAAAAAAAAACTAGGTTCCATCAAAGTCAAAACTAGTATTCGAAAAAATAAACCAAAACCTATCACGTGATAAATAACTTATCTCTAACAGGGTGCGTAGCCAAATTATTCAACAAAAAATAAGTACTTTTCAAGCACTCAAAAAATATTTTTAAGCACTTTAAAAAAAATATAATTAGGATGGGTAGGAAAGTTTTTGACAATTAACGGTTTTATCTTGTTTTAGCCATCTTGTCAAAAAAAAAAAAACTTTTGGCATTGTTTATGACAATTGTCAAAAAATCATGAAATTTTGAATCAGGTAAAACGAATGTTGTTTTCATAAGCAACCGACTGGCAATACGCCGAAATAAATTGGGGTTGAATAAATTGTGAAAATGTTGAATAGAACAACGTGAACTGTGTCTTTTTGCATAATTCGAAGCGAAAATCAACATAATAAAGGAAAAATCTCATTTTTGAAAAAGGGAAAAATTTCTTGTATTTGCAAGAGTGTCACACTATCGAATTTCTTATTAACATTTCTTTGAAAATAAATCAGAAAATGAACTCGAAATTACGAATTCGGAATAAATGAAAAGGATAAAAATCATTTGCAAAATTCTTTTTCGCTATTGAAAATCATCTACGTATATGAAAAAACGCATCTCTTCTTCCATTTATTTTAAATAATGTATATAAACTCGGACCTCTATTTAACAAAGATGCTAAATCCCGATAATAAGCTCGTTATAAGAAAAATTCGTTCAATAGAAAATCCCCTTTTGAAATACTTAAACTCTAGACATAATTAAAACAGCAATTCATCACACCTTTATCTTGTAAACTAGTATCTACTATTAATTTTATAAATTTTAACCGTAAAAGAAATCTGCATGGAAGGCAAGAATAGAGCAAAACATTATCCAGTACATGCTACATACAGTAGGGAACCGATTATCCGGAACGATCGGGACCATTGCTATTCCGGATAACTGATTTTTCCGGTTTTCTGAATCGCTACAAAAAGCCGTTTTTTTATTGTTAAACCCAACTAAAAAACATTTTTTTTGGAAATAATCTAAAAAAGAAGAAAAAATGATGAAGTAATACACTAATGATTATTTCCAAAATGATTCTAAGGTAAACATCTTTCGAAAAAGAAAGAAAAATACCAAAATGTTATGAGGAAAAAAAAATTTTTTTTTTAAAAATGGTTGGAAAATTTATCGAATTTCGTTCCGGTTTTTTGGTTTTCCGGTTTTCTGATTTCCGGATAACGGGTTCTGTACTGTACCTTTTCAACTAATAAAAGCTAAATTTATGTATAAAATGATAGCTGCATTTATTATAAAAGTAATTTTAAACAACCATTACCACATGCGCTCTTAAGTTTAATGGCTACTGATAAAATCCGTTATTAAATTTTCTCTGAGTTTTTCGTTCGAAATGCAAACACAAAAAAGGATTTTACTGCTTTCTCTAAAAGTGAATTAGCTTTGAAAATCAATTTAAGGTCATTTCCTCCATTAAATGCGGTTTGAAATATTTTGGGAAAGTGGATCTCAAAGAAAAGTTAATTTAATAACTCCTTCACTTTGCTATTTGGAAGTGTGTAAAGGTGTGAATGTATTACTCATAATACATTAGGAAAAAAAAAAACGTTACTATTGTCAAGCAGAACAAAGAAAGAAACTTTTAAGGAAATATTAAACATGTGGTACTGCTCTAGTGCAGGGTATACTACATAGCAGTCCGTTTTGTTCAAAAATGAAACTACAGTCGGACCTCTATTTAACGAAGTCGCTAAATCCCGAAAAAAAGTTCGTTACATGGAAAATTCGTTAAATAGAAAATCATCTTTTGAAATACTTACACAACGTAGAATAGGTTTTAAATTCATGGATACTAGAAATAATTAAAATTGCAATTGATACACCTTTATCTTGTAATTTTTTTCTTTAATAGTCAGGCACTTTCGCTTCGACAATTTGCAGCCGTAAGAAAAGCAACAAGCAGCACTCTGATCAGCAATCTTAAAACAGGAGCTCTACGGAGTGAACAACAAGAAAGTTTTTCTAGAAAGGAAGTGAACAGTGGGGGTGGAGATAATAGAACATGTCAATAAGGGACCAGGGACCACACACTTTGATGACCCATTCCTTTTATCTTCTCTGCTCATTTCCTATTCAAGGAATTTGACCCTTTCCCCCCTTTTCTAGTGGGATTGCATTTCCTGTATGAAATGCAAACAAAAAGGGAAAGGAATTTTACTGCTTTCTCTAGAAGTTAAGGGGATGCGAAAATCAGTTCAAGGTTATTTCCCCCATAAAATGCGTTAACTAGTTAATAATTTTCTCAAATATTTTGGGAAATGGGGAAAGTAGATCCAAAAAAAAATTCGTTAAATAGAAAATTCACTTCGCTATTTAGAAGTTATTTAACGAAGAAATTTCCAAAATGTTCTTGGTTCCACGAAAAAATTCGCAAAATAGAGAAATTCGTAAAATGGAAGTTCGTTAAATAGAAGTCCGACTGTATAAGCAAAAGACGTGTGATTGCAGGGAAAAAGAATTATCTGAAATTCTTTTCCCTCAAAGAATAGTTTCTTTTTTTTTTTGTACATAGAAGAGCTGTCATTTTTATGTACTAAAGAAAAGGTTACAAAGTTTAAAGTGAGAGATAGAATTTTTAATCTCATTTCCCCCCCTCCCACATCAACACATAAATGAATATATAAAGAGAAAAAAATTACACAGACTCCTTTACTTCCTTAAAATTAAAAAAAATGCAAAATTTATGGCAACAACTGAAAAAAGATAAATGATAAAACCATGTGTATTTACGACAAAATCCCAAGAATCGGATGTGTCAGAGAATTAAATGTTAATTAAATGTGCTTCGAAATTCAAGTGTTGTAATAAGTAATTATGTATTAAAAATAACAAGATTTTAAAAACTATATGAAATTAGTGGTGATAACTTCCAGAAAACTGATAAAAAATAAATAAAATAAACTACAGAATTATCGCATTAAATAATAAATACTCATCAACATGACTTGAATTTTCGGTATCATAATATCGAGATTTTAAAAAAATCATGTGAAAACCAATAACCGCCAAAAAAATGATCGAAATACCACAAAGATTGAGTGCAAATAGAGCATGTAAAAAAGTATTTACTTTAAAGTGTAATTCGAATTTCTTCATCATCGTCATCATAGTTGGGCAGACAGCTCAATGCCATCCTCTGAAGATTTCTCCATAATGATTTCGGATTTATCTTTGATTTCCAGATCTTTTCATTAATTACAAGAAAATCAGACTTCACAGAGTCAGCCCATCTCCCCCCCCCCCCCCCGCTTTCTTGTTCCACTGGATCTGAAAAGCAGTATCTTTTTTATTGCATTGTCATCATTCGAATCACGTGGGCCATCCAATTCATTCCGTTTATTTTTATGTATTTAATAATATCGGGTTGTGTTTATAAATCTTGTACAGTTCAAAGTTAAATCTTCTTCTCCAGTTATTGTTTTCATTTACCCCATCCAGTATACTCCGCAAAATCTTTCTCTCAAATATTTGCGATACAATTTTCCTCCAGTTTTGTCATTGTCCAAGCTTCAGAAGCATATGTCAAGACTGGACTGACAAGAGTTTTGTAAATTAAGAATTTTCTTTTTCTTGAAAGAAACCTAGATTTAATAAATCTTCTCAGCCCTATTTGCTAGATAGAGTCGGTTTTTAATTTCAGGAGTCACATTCTGTTGTCAATAGTAATCATTGATCCTAAGTGAGTAAAATTCCTTACTGTTTTCTTGTTTCTTAATAATATCATATTAAAATATCGGGACTTAATAAACCACCTGGATATCAGTAGCAATAACTACAGAAAAAGTTTCAGTATCATCTTGGCAAAAAGTGCCTAAAAAGTGCACGCATTGAATTTCGTCTGTTGTAATGATAATGTATTAAAAAAAAAAAAAATAGAGAGATTTTAAATATAAAAAAAACATTGAGAAAATTTGTAGCAATAATAGTGGATAAAAGGATTGGCTGTTATTGCGACAAATGGATGGATTTTTGATGGTATCTAAACAAGATGAGAGCATCCAAAAGTGATTCATCAAACGTGTAATTCAAATTTTGAATATTGTAATAACATCGGAATTTTTAAAACTGTGAAAAAATAGATTGCATTATCAGCAATTGAAAAAAAAGTGATTGAAACATGGATTTATAACGGTAGAGAGTGCATTGAAAAGTCATTATTGAAATGCGCAATTCGAAATTTCAAACAAAGTCGTAATGTTATATAAAAAATAATTCAATTTTATTGCAGCCAAATAAAAAAAAAGAGGCAAACATATCACATTGATTAAATAATTCTTCTGTTGAAAATTCGAATTTGCAACAAATTTGCTACTCATTAAAATATAAGTTAAAAAAAGGAGAAAAACACCATTTTTTCTAGCAAACAATCTTTTCAATGTTTACCATTTCAAAATTATTTTTTAGGTTACCAATTTTATACTTTCGTATTTGCTTCAGTAGTTTCTTAATTTCAGCTATAGTTATTCTAGAAATTGAGTTTTTCTCGAATAAGCCTTCTTAAAAAAAGAAAGCTGTAATAGATGGTTATCTTGATCTAGCACAATTACTTTTTAACTTAGTACATTTGCAATGTTAGACTTGCCAACAGATTTCTTAGCAATATGAACAGATTATACTATAAATTTATTAAAAAAAATAATTTTATTCTTTTCTATAAGGAAATACAAAATTTTAAAGTGAAGAATAGTACAATTTTTTTTTTTTTACAATAAATGCATCAATTAAACATTTTAATAGAAATTTATCACCATCGAAACAAGCAACATTTATGCAGCAGGTAACTTAGCCTCACAGAGAACTGGAGTAATGAGTATTACTTTGGATGCTAATGACCAGAGGAAAAAAATGAATGCTGAGGACAAAAATATTCATAAAAACTGGCAATTATCACAATATAATACGAAATGTGTCAATGTACAATTTTTACAATAAGGTAACAATAAGTTACTTTGAAATAAAATGCCTGGCAGTAATAATGACTCATTGTAGAGCATAAAATACTGTTTTTTTTTTTTTTTTAAAAAAAAGAAATAACAAAAGATTTAATGAAGCTTTTTTAAATACTAAAAACGAAGAAACTTAATATTTAATTTGAACAATATAAAAGAACTTCCAAATAAGATAGTAAGATACATAAATAAAATACACAATGATTTTGAATTGGATGTATCAGCAGTATTAATTGTTATATTAACTAAACCTGTCATCAAATTAGCAAGCAAAAAATAAAAAAGGCCATTATAGTTGAGAACATTCCACAATAAATTTTCATGTAATTTAACTTTGAGCAACTTCTTGATGACATCAACAATTGAAAAATGACACAAATGAAGTGAAATCTGTAAGCTTGTCAGTGAAACCTGAAAAAATATAAATAATGTTTTTAGGATAAACAAAAATAGTACAAATCACAGAGCAGGGAAAAGTCAGAGAAAATAAATAATTCCAAGTCCCAACTAAAAAGTAAATTTCTTAAACTAAAGACAAAAATCAAGTTATACAAAACACTCGTACGGCCTGTGATCCTATATGGTAGTGAGTGCTGGACTCCTAATAAAAAAGAGAACAAATTGCTGGTTCTTGAGAGAGGGATACTTAGAAGAATATTTGGTGCAGGTCTATGAGAATAACAAATGGCGCCCCCTTTACAATCATAAGTTATATAAGAAGTATAAACAACCAGACATAGTTCATGTTGTTAAGGTCAATCGGATTCGATGGTTGGGACAACTTTATTGACCTGAAGATCAATACCCCGCAAAAAAAGTAATTCTTTTTAAGCCAGAAGGTAGAAGAAAAAAGGGTCGTCTACTGACTAGGTGGCTGAACGCAGTTGAGAGGGACTTAAAGATAATGGGAATAACTGACTGGAAGGTCATGGCACAGAAGAGATGAAGATGGCAAAAACTTATTGGAACGGCCTTGGCCTGTCATTGGTTGTAGTGCCCAAGAAGAAGAAGAATTCGAAATTCCAAAAATTAAGTACAACATTTGAGTATCATCTGTTCCCCACAAAAAATTTATATAGAGTGTCCCAAAACTCATGGTATATGTAATAGAGAACAACTAGACAAGTACACATCGCCATACAACCCATGGTTCAAAAACAATGCAGCAGAGGGCTTTTAATTTTATGTCTTTTTCTTATAGAGTCATACAGTGGCGTAGTTTTATTGTATATTTGGAGAGGGTAATCACTTAGTCTTCTGACGGTCGCTGTAAAAGATTTTTCAAAATGGTAGTAAATGAACAAGTAAAGAATAAGAAGATTTTTCAATAATTAAACATTGAAGAGCTAAGTATGCTAACAAATAGATCACATTTACAAATTTTTTTAATTATTGATTTGTCGTGGTAGGTTGATATTTTTATTTTTTAAACTTTAAATTGAAGATTTAATACGTCAAACTACTATAATGTTGCAACTAATAAGAAGTTTTTTTCTCAACGGCCTAACAAGTTTGCAGCTATGCATATATATATGTATTCAAAATGCTTAAATTGTGAAAAAAATTTATAATAAAAAAAATTTATGTCTGCATCTTACTTACCAAAGCAAATAGCTCATTAATCAAGTAATGTATGATTTCGGAGGGGGTTTTCGTCCCCCAAACACATCCCCAAAACTACGCCACTGGAGTCATATGAAGAGCCTCATCTTCGAAGATTCACCTAAAGACCTGACACTTAGCTGCCAACTCTACTGGAAAATCCAGTAGAGTACTGGCTAAATAAAAATTCTCCTGGTTTTTTGTACATTTTAGAAAATTCCCTAAAATTGAGTAAGTTTCCTTAAAAAAATCCCTATCAAAATAGAATTTTTGTGCAGATTATAGCTTGTTTGAATATTTAAATGCGTGTCACATAGTAAAGCGAAAACCTCATTTATAAAATTCAGTTAACTTCTTCGATGAATTAAATGCCTATCATTATTCAAAATTATGAATAAAGATAGCGCTTCAAAGACCATTAAATGTGAAATGATATCTAGAAAATATGGCCGTTTTTCGAATTTAATGACTATTAAAATCCTTAAAATTCCCTATCTGTAATATATTTTGCAAGAATTTTCATGAAATTTATATTATTTAGTAAAATTTACTGGAATTTTTCCCTATTCGAGTTGGCAGCTATGCCGACATCATAAGAAAGATGCCACAAAGTTACTCCTTCGAGGGATTGAAACTTGCCACAACTTTGAGCAGTTCCAGTGTTTTGTTGAATAAAATGTCATTCCATCTCTATCTTGTTTCTCATCATTTTGTGCATGCTTTGTGCTTTACAACTTGCGTTGCAACTTTATGATTTGTGCTTGTCTTCTATCACCCCTAATAAATGTACCATGAGTTTTGGGACAGCCTTCTGATTTATCTTAATAAATCGACTTTAATCACTATATAACATTCCATAAAACTTTTTTACTTCAGTAATGCATTTAAAATTATAAATTATATCTAATAGGCTTTGTGGCGTCGCTGCTTATGAAGCGAACTGAAGTCGTCCTGATCTTCAAACTATAAATGCTGTGACATGGATTTGATATTTGCTCTTTACGTATTCTTTTTCAAGCAGCTGTATTTAACGAGAACATGTTGGGTGTGTGGACTCTGTTGTGTTTTGTGGAAATAAATGTTTTATTTGGATATTTTCACGAGTCTAATTTCCTGAACCCAGGATAATTCTAGAATTTGTGTCTGGCTGGGATAGCCTGGTTGGTAGGGTACTGGGCCCTTGTCCAAGAGGTCTTGGGTTAGATCCCTGCGGCCGAAGATTACCTGTGCAGTAAATGGTGACTGATGCACGCTAAATTTGTTTAGTCACAAAGTCCTTCATGTTCCCATAATAAAGCATACCTCTGGGGGTACTGATCCAGGAGTTTCCTTGTCTTCTGGATTGGTTCAAAATGAAAAAGGCTACGTAGTTGAACATTAGTAGTCGTAAACCCAAAACATTGGATTGGCTGTTCAAGGACGGTTAAAAAAAAAAAAAAAGAATTTGCGTCTAGATGAAACCAAAGTCTTATCAAATTCCAAAATGTTTTTCAGAAAAAAGTTAATTCAACATTCTCAAAGAAAACATTGCAAGTTCAATAGAGTGACTGCCAGTAATAAAATCAACTGCTGATAATAAAAAAACCCAATCCGTAAGGTGTACGGGATCATTACGATATCGAAACATGCTAAAACCATCCTTTTACAAAACAGTGATCACCATGTTGCAAAATCAAAATTTTAGTAAGACATAGGTTCAAAATAAATAAAAACTCAGTTTTTTTATATTCTCTCAAATTTTGTAAAGCAAATAAATAACAAATTTTATTGTGCCATCTTCAAACAAAAAGAACAAAGTTACATTTGTGGATGACACTTCTTTAGGAAAATTGAATGATGAAAGTTAAATTATGAAACATAAGAATGTAAAAGAATCTGCATGTAAATTGTTTATGAATTTAAAAAAAATTATGGAAATGTTTATCATCATCCTTCAATGTCACTCATTCAGTAAATCAATCAAAGATGAACAAAGAAAAGGAACTAAAATAAAAACTCTCTACAACAATATTTTGGGGATCAAATAAACATATTGTTATAGAGGGATATGTTGTTTATATAGAGGGCCAACATACTGTGGGCACACAATAACATTTTTTTCTCAATTTAACTGTTATATATGTATTAACTATAAGTATATATATTATATAAAAAATTTATTTGCAGAGTGGTAATTATGGTTAAATATTAAAATGAAATAAATTCAGAAAATAAGATCTTAAACATACCCTGAAAACCGTTTTTAATGAAAATAATCTGATATTTTTGTTTGTTTACTCATTTTTTTGAATGTCAAGTCAACCAACAAAGTATGCAAAAATGATTTTTGTTCATGAATGGTGCTCCACCCACCCTCTGCAGAAAAAGTTCTTTTTCCGGTGTTATTGCGATGCTTGTGGTCATTTGTGACTCGTGATCAGCATTTAACATGAAGGAAATGAAATTATATAGGAACGTTATATCTGTGACTTCTTAAGAGATATGGGAGGAAATTTCTAAGAATGGAAGCTCTTGGGGTGGTCAGCAGCGAGTCTTCTCTTGTCAGAAAAGATAGAAAAAAAGTCAAAAGATGATAAAATAAGATTTTTTTTTACATTATTTAAAAACCAATAATAAATGGAGAAAATAAGGTTGAAATTTTAGAAAAAAATCATTTTACGGGGGTTTACTGCTTCAGAGAATATCATAATATTGAGAGGAGCACGACATTAATTCATAAGCAAGTTTGTCGGGACCACGAGACATTATCGTAATAAGAAGAGTTATTGTTGTGTTGGATATCGCAGTAGCTGTATTGAAAATTTCAAAAACTTTTATAAACTTCCAAACCATGTTTTTTTTTTTAAATCAAACAAACATGCCAATATTTCAAGACTTTTCTGGAATTTTTTTCAAAAAATGTAGCTATAGTAAAAATAAAATAGAAATATACAAAACAATTTTGTTTTTAGTGTGAATTTTAACTTTTAAAATTTATTTCCTAAGTGTAGATATTGTGGTCTAGTTTATGAAATCAGCTGTTTTACAAAATAAATGTGATGTTAATGGGTGGCAGGCACTGTATTAAGAAAACAGAATTCTAACTGTCTGTTATATATGTTTCAATCTTTTTGTTTTGCTTATGGATGGCTATCCTACAACGTGGGTGTGGAATAGCCATCCTAGTGTATTGTGCATGTATAGCATTCTTGAGTACTTTTCATCAAAATCTGCAATAACTTTCAATTCAATTTTAGTAAGTATTGCTTTTTAGTTGTACAAAAATTTATATTGTATTGACAAGCAATTAGTCACAATTAGGCTGTAAGATGCTGTTATTCATTATAAAATTGTGTACAAACTTTTCTATTACGATAAAATCAAAATATTGTTCTGCAGTAACTGATATGTTTCTAAAGCATATACAACTTATCCTAACATAAATGATTTGAAGAAAAAAAAAGGAAATTCAAAAAGGTCATTAGCAATTTTTAAATATTTAGAATTTAATTTTATCAGTTATTAAAACTTTACAAATGTTTGGAGTTCATTCACGTAAGAATGAGTGTAAAAATAAAGGAAGCAAATCTTCTTCAAGGAAAAAAATATGCCAGAGCTATTATTATGACCCATCGGAACTCTTGTCACACAAAAAGTGCAGTAATTGTCACTTTATTGCAAATTTTGTTGCACAAAAAAAAATTTCTTCACAATGTGAGAATAGTATTTTATATTATTTTGCAACTGGTAATGAATTCATAAATAATGGATACAGATTATTTTCAACACTAAAAGTTTGATAACATATTTAAAGAGTCTCACTTGTGATCATTATGGGGTTCTATCTTCAGGATGCGCAGCCAGACTTTTCAACAAAAAATAAGCACCTTTTAAGTACTTTTTAAGTACTCAAAAAGCATTTCTAATCACTTTCCAAAAAAAAAATCATAATTATGCCAGATAAAAATTATTTTTTCTATCGTTTGTTAAGTTCTTAATTTATGAACATAAAATCAAAAACATTTTTAAAAACTTTACATGATCATGATAAAATAACTAGTTCCTGATAAATATTGCAGATGTAAAAATCATGCATTTTTTATAATTTAGAAAGACAGTCGACATGGCAAAGAAAAAATCTCTTTTTAAAAGGTAGAAAATTAAGCACTTTTTACAAATCCGAAATAAAAGAAGCACCTTTAAAGGCTCTTAAAAAATGTAAATCAAAATTAAGAACCTTTAAGTACTTTTCAAAAAATGCTATGCATCCTGATCTTTAGAGGTAGCCCAGTCAACTACAAGTTTTATGTTGTGCCCTCTCTAATGCACTTTTATGGGCTTTGCTTTCTCATTCATTGATGAAAAGGCAGCTTAAAATGGGATTTGCTCTTATTGAATAATCTTCACAAAACAAAGGGTTCTCCAATTACAAAAGCAGTTACAGGGGTCTGTCAAGGGCAAATTTATTACCGTTTAGCGGTAACTTCACAACTGCAACTTTATGAAAAAATGGTATTTTTACAAAATACTTTTGAAAAAGCAAGTTCAAAGATTCTCCCCCCACCACACTTCTTAAAATTTTGTTTTTGTATCCCCGTAAGAAACGATAAATCCTGAGTTAATTTCGCATACACGAATATGTAGGACATGCTTGGTCAGACAGTGCGGTATGGTAAGAATAACTGTTCGCTGGAGCGACCAGTTATTCTTATAGTGGATATTATAGCGAGTGAGCTTTTTTTTTTAAAAAATTAAATGCCGAGGCGCTTCCTGTGTAAACTTTACAGGAAGTTAATTATTACAATTTACATTTATGTTGAATTTACAGGAAATTCAAATATTATTCTAAATATTCGAACATTGATCTAAACTTATTCTAATAGACCTTTATTTTTTCCGAAACATTTTTTTCTGTGTGATACTTTTTATGATATGACCACGTGGGAAATGTTCTCATAATGAAAATAACTTTTAGTGAAAGTAAGGTTAATTAATGTTTTTTTTCTTTTAAGTTCATGTTGTTAAGGTCAACAATAGACAATGATTTTTATGGATTTTTAAATTTAGATACAATTTTAAACCCAAAATTTTACAATAACAAAATTATTTTTTAATATAAAGGGAAAAATATATATTAAAATTTACCATATTTTTGTGTTGATTTGTTTAATATAATTTTTAACTTTCACAAATTATGTCTAAATTTCCACAAAATAGGTACCTCTCATAAAAACCTAAACAGACCCCTGAGTTACAAATGGGTTCTTTCAGTAAATATTATTATGATAAAAGAGAAAATAGAATTACTTACAATCCATATGCAATAAGATAAGTTAGCCATTCTTCGGGAGACATGTTGGCAATTCTCATGAAAAATAAGCATCAAAATCCATCCACACAAACCAAGGCAACACAGCTTCACAAGTAGATAACAATAGTCTCTGTAACAATAATCGTAAATGAACTAAATACATAGTCATCAAAATGGAAAAACTGCAATATTTTCCAGTTATGATGGACATTAAACATACTTGAAATGCTATCTATTACGCATACTCTTCATTTCAAACATTAATAGGCATTCAATTTATCAAAGATAGTTAAAAGATTTCTTTCATTAATTTAAAAAGAGAGTTCAGAATAAAAATAAACTTAAAATTTTATAAAAAAAAGTTTTGAACTGATTTCTATAAATGAGGTCATTATGTATTAGTAATACTTATTTAAATATTCCAGCAAGCAATAATCTGTTCGAAAACTCTATTTAAGTAGGGATTTTTTTAGGAAACTTACTCAATTTTAGGGAATTTTATAAAATGTACAAACACCAGGAACATTTTAATTAAACCAGAAAACTAGGAGAAACTGGCAAATTCAGTAGAGTTTGCCCATATGTAAATAATTTTGTTTTCTTTTTATCATAGATATCAACTGTTTTATTTTATTTTATTAATTGCTAGATAACACTGAGGAACAAAACTTTCTTGGTTTCTGCTGCATGAGATTTTTGAATGGAATTTTAGGTATTTTTATGTCACTTCAAATCTGAAATCAATTTTTATGCATTTCAATAGCATATTCCCAATCAGGATTTTTTTTTATTATTTATTTAAATTCCAGGGTTCTCACTCAATCAGAAAAAAAAAACCCGGACTTTTCCAGGTAAATTTAAATGAAAATCGAGACCCTTACTTTCATCATAAAACTTTGATTCCTTTTATTAGTGATGTGAAACATTAGATTTTCTGCGTAAAAAAATATAATTAAATAAGGATGGGAGCATTTAAGTTTGACTAAAATGTGAAATTTTTATAACAAAGAGTTGTAATACTTGTTAGAATTATTTAACTCAAGTCTCAATAACTGATTGCTTTTCCGGACAATTTTAAGACTGGTTATTTTCCAGGTATGGACATTTAGGAATATTTTTGTAAAAAAAGTGCAGCTTTCCCATTCCCTGATTTTTAAAGTTAAAAAAAAATTCTCCTATAATTCCAGGATTTCCTTGTTCTCTCTGACCTGTGGGAAGCCGGAATTCACTCAAAAGAATACTAAATGTCCCCACTTCTCTGGTACATAGAGAGAGTGGTAGAAAAATGGTGATAATACATTTCAGCTAAGGATGCAATACATTAAGGTCATATCTTTTTTTGCCTTAAGTGTTATTTTAAAAAGAGCAAAGAACTGTATTAAGTATGTATATAAACCTATACATTCTTTATAAACTTGTACATTCAGGCAAAAAATAAATAAAAATAAAAATATTGCGTCGAAAAAAATCTGTAGCTTTCCGAACACAACTCATTTCATATTTTGAATCTTTGCAACAAAAAATGTGTTCCCTAGTGAAATTAAAATTTTTAATTAAGCTTTAAAAAAAACTTGAATGAAGCTAAAACTTTAATTAAAATTAAAACTATATCTCTCAAACAAACATAAAGCAATTAATTAGAATACAAAAGTTAATTTAGCAATGTATCAGTAACACAGTCTGGCAATAAATCAGAGTGAATGGAAAAAATGTTCTTCAACTTAAAGATTTGTCAGAATAACATAACTGAAGAGTAGTGAAAAAACAAAGAAGAGAAAAACATTTTAAGTTGGTCATTCATGATTGGAAAAATTACAGGGTGTGTCTCTCAACAAAAAAAAAAAAACACCTTTTAAATAACTAGTTTCTGACAAACAAACTCTTTTCTTGATTACATTATAAAATGATCGAGAGATTTTTCGGTTCGACATCAGAGGGTGGAAGCCAGAGAATATCTTGCAAAATGCAGCAGAGATGCACGTGAGAGTGCTCCATACGTGGGGACTAGCAAGTATTTCATTGAACATGTAAAAGCGCTTTCATACACTATGGACAGACCGAAATAGATGGTGGTTGAATGAAATGTGAAAATATTTTGATAATGAGTGAAAATTACTTTGTGAAATTTAAAAATTGAGGATCAAATTCATTTATGACATAATATTACATTTTTTTTGTTAAATTTTAATGGTGTTAAGCGAGTGCCCTTTTCTAGGCGCTGTGGCTCTTTCTTATTCGTAGGGAGAACTCTGAAAATTATAAATAATTTGATAAACTGAGAAAAGTATATTTAGAACCACTGTAATGATGAAAAAAAGAAATGGAATGGAATGTCTTTATCAAAATAGACAAACAGGACTGAATTAGAAAGAGACTGAAATTGCAGAGCCAAAATGCCTGGACTGAAACAAAATTCAAACAAACTGCTACTTTTCATTAAAAAGTTAATAAAAAAATTCTGTTTCCTAATATTTAAAACACTTTTTGTCAACTGACAATTGCAATCAGTTGTACATTGATAGTTAAATTTAAACAAACAAACATTCTGCAGGAGAGCAAAAATAAACATTTTCCACCTCATTTAAATTCAAGCACTCTGCACAAAATTGAGGTAACTGAGCAATGTGATACTAGTTTTGAATAAAGAGATGTCAATACTTTGAATAACAAATTAATTTTGGGATCCCTGTTTATGATTTGATGTTCATCAATAGCCTCTTGTTATTCATAATTATCTATAATACCTTACTTCATTCATTATGATTTTGTATAAAGTATATCATAGCTTTGAAACAAATTTGCTTTCATTCAGAATTAGAGTGAGTTTTCGATCAGATAAGATGCGTGTGTGTTCTTTTGACAAATAAATAAAATTGTCCAACATTACCAATTAATTTATAACACAAAGATTGAGCTTTTAAAAGGAAAATTTTGAAAATGAAATAAATGAAAACTAATCAGTTGTCAAATTGTTTAAAACAATTGTTCCGAACAAAATTAATTTTTTTCATCATTTTGAAAAATCATTTAGTTAATACTATAAAATATTTAAAAACTAGAGTATTATTACAGATGACAAACTGCAGACAATAACTAACACAGTTATCATCATCATCAATGGCTGGACAGCACAGGGTGGGCCTTGGCCTTCTCAAGAAGTTTTTTTCAGGCTAACATTTTTCATGAAAGGGTTTTTAGTTTAAAAACAAAAATTTAATTAAAAAAACTTAAGACCAAAAGGTCTTTTTCTAGGCCATCTATCCATCTCAAATTCGGCCTACCTTTTTTTTGTGTGCCAATTGGTCTGGCATTGAAAATTCTTTTTGTGGTACAGTCTTCATCCATTCTGATAACGTAGCTTGCCCATTTTATTTCTTTGTTGTTTAATGAAGTTAATAATGTCAGGCTCATTATATGAGTGATAAAGCTCTAAATTTGTTTTCCTAAGCCACACACCAATTTTTTGAATTCCTCTGAATATACTTCTCAAGACCTTTCTTTCAAAGGTACCCAATCAGGGCTTAATCCAGGTTTTCAATCCTAGTACCTATTTTTGTGAAGAAAAAAAATTTTTTTTGTGAAAAAAAAATTTTTTTCTGTGAAAATTTAGTATTGCTAAAAAAAAAAATAAAAAAAACTACATATGTATACAAAAAGTACAATACTATAAAAAAACAGTCACATATTGCGCAAGGAATTGCTTATAAGACAGCTTGCAGATTAATTCCATTTATTAATTCAATGTAAATTATGCAGCCAGCCAGCATAGAAATTATGGAATTTACTATACAGATTAATATTATGGTTAAAAATTAGATTTACATAAAGTTGAAAATTTTTTTTTAACTTACTTACTAATAAAATTTATTGAACTTATTATGATTAAGAAATTATTATTTTGATATTGTGCTAACTTTTACTTTTGAATTAATGGTGGAAAAAATAATAGAAATACAGAATACATAGATAAAATTATAATAACTGCTCGGAAAACTATTCAGCACTTTAATTCCTTCGAACTTTTTTTTTTTTTATTTTCGCGAAGATGCGTTTTTTTTTCTCCAAAGTTCGTTGAAATACTGATTTTTTATTTTTATTTTGTGAAGGTACCGATTTTTTTAAAAAAATTTTGTGAAGGTACCGATTTTTTTAAAAATTTTGTGAAGGTACCG
Organism: Parasteatoda tepidariorum; assembly: GCF_982258835.1. Taxonomy (NCBI): domain Eukaryota; kingdom Metazoa; phylum Arthropoda; class Arachnida; order Araneae; family Theridiidae; genus Parasteatoda; species Parasteatoda tepidariorum. The sequence continues at coordinate 159,559 of NC_141757.1, read as the reverse complement.
AAAAACGGTGCCAAAATCGACCTGGATTAAGCCCTGCCAATATAACCTCATCTGTACAAGATATGGTCACAAGCATATGTTAATTGATCTTAAAGGAGATTTATATAATAAAGCATCTCCTTTTTCGATGAATTACAATAGATTTTCATCAAAACATCTATATAATGATTCCCCTTTGTATTACGGAACCCAAGTAAACAAAGTTGTCAGCAACCTCAAATTTATATTCTTCAATTTTTAAATGGGTGTTAGGGTGTTATTGAAGCGTGTTTCAGTACAGGCTTTGTTCTCGTTTATTCTCAGTCTCATCCTGAAAACAGTTAGCCTCCAACCCATAATTAAGAAAATGAGTTTTTTTTTTTTTTCGTTTGTAGTGTTATACTTTAACTATGACCTAATGTTGTTTGTAAAAACTGGCCGTCAGAAAGATTGATTCAAAAGATTTGAATCATAGAAGTTGCCTTCATTTAAATGTATCTAGCTTCTGAATGCTAATATCTGTTGAGTTCATGTTTGCGAAAAAATATACAAGGTGTTTATAAAGTCCCGGACCCATTTTGATGTTTAATAACTCATAAAATAATAAAGATTAAAATTAATAACATAAATGGTTAGATAGACTCAAAAAGTTTCATGACCCTTGTCAATGAACTTCCATGTGTGCCCCCTTCGTCGCACGGAGAATATCAAGTCGATAGTCAATTTCACGCCAGGTGACGGCAAGCATGTCGGCATCCACAAAGGCTATTGCGGTTGTAATTCTGACTTTTAGGTAATCAATGTTTGACACGATCCTCCTGTAAACATTGTCCTTTATAAATCCCCGAAGACAAAAGTCCAGCGGCGTTATATCAGGTAATCTGGGCGGCCAAGGAATTGGACCTCCTCGCCCAATCCATCTTCCTGGAAAATGGTCATTCAAAGAACTACGAACGATGATACCCCAATGAGGTGGTATACCATCTTGTTGCAAAAAGACATGTGGCTGAACCTCTTCTAGTTGTGGAAATACGAAGTTTTCCAACATGTTTAAGTATACGACAGATGAGACCGTCTTTTCTGTAAAAAAGAAAGGCTCAATGACTCGGTCATGCATTAGTCCACCCCACACATTAACTTTGGGGAATCCCTTTGTGTCTCACGGTATTCATGGGGGTTTTCAGATCCCCATATGCGCATGTTATGACGATTAACAATGCCAGAAACATGAAAGGATGCTTCGTTGGAGAACATTACGCGCTTCAGAAAATCAGCAGCATCTTCTATCCTTCCTACCATATCTGTTGCAAACGCCATCCTCCTAGGCCTATCGTCCGGTTCCAAACCTTGAACAATTTGAACTTTGTATGCATGCAGTCTTAATTGTTTCTTAATAACCTTGTACACGGTCAAAATTGGCATATCCAATTCTCTTGCCGCTGATCTCACAGATCTTCTAGGATAGTCTAAAAATGTCTGTCTGACACGCTCAACGTCAAAATCACTTGTGCAGGGACGTCCGGAACTGTCTTATCTGCGATACCTCCAGTTTCTAGAAAATTCTTTTTCCACCCCAAGATACTGCTTTTGGATGGAGGATCTTTTTGGTAAATTCTTCTGCAATTTCTCTGTGCTTGCACGATCGATTTCGTTTCTATGAACCACCATAAAATCTATGCTTTCTCTTGTGGTGTATGCATTCTCCTTAATATCCGCTTGAATAAAACATCACACAGAAAAGTACTACATAGAACAAACACATCAAAAGTAAACAAAACATTCCAATAGTTGCCAAAAACAAAAGAGAGAAAAATGCAATTAATAAGTAGACAATATTTAGAAAAGTTCAGATATTTAGACTGGAAAATGAAATTATCTGAAATTAACCACACGCGCAGACGATATTTACAAAAGTAAAGATATTCAAACCTGAAAAGGAAAATATATGAGTTATTCCATCAATAAATGCCATAAGTTTGTTTATATCTTCATTATTTTATGAGTTATTAAACATCAAAATTGGTCCGGGAATTTATAAACACCCTGTATATTTAAATTTTATACAACAATACGAGTTGCTTTTGGCAATTAGCTGGTCTGTCTATTTCATTTTTGATTCATTTATTTATTTATTTATTTGGACAAAAATTAGCCAATCTTATGAAAAATTAGCCTGATTTTAAAGATAAACATAATAAGATATCAATTAACGCAAGTCCTATCTTATTTATAAATTTAAACACATTAAATAAACTCTTTTCAACAAATATTTTCTGTTTTAATTTCAAATAGGAAGAAATAAATGAGACATGATAGAAATTCTAATTAGAAACTTACTTTTTTCCCCAAGCCACATGACCCAGTTGAACTCCAAAAAAGTAAAGTGAGACAAAGCCGAGTAGTGAACAAATGCCTTCTTTGTTGGCTTCTAACAAATTCCGTCGTTCAGGTGATGAGACAAAATCAGACAATCCCAGTTTTGTGAGAAGAAACTGATGAATGATCACAATGATAACAGCTAACAGCCCAGCATTGACTTTAAATATCGCTAGAATGCTTGAACACATTACCTGTGAAATTCATAAGAAAAAAAATTAACATTTAAAGCAAATAATTAATTTAGAGTTATTTGCTAGAAACCGTTATAGTAAAGACTACAGTAGACCTCATTTCTCAGGGGACCATTCATTACAAAAAAAAAACTTTTAAATATCAAATAATGACTAGAATATGTATAAAAATTTTCAAAAAGATAAAAAGAAAGAATTAAGTACTTGTTGAAAAGATATTTACTATGCAAAAGTAGGATCCCTTTGGCAGACTTTTTTGAGCTATCTGAGACAAAATTCGCTAGCACTAATATCTTTCTGCAAGATACTTTCAATAATAACAAATATATATGTTACAAATTTAAAATAACAAAAGCGCTGTGTTTACAAAAAAGAACTATACATAAATAAATTTCTTTTAATTGAACATGTAATAATTTTTTATTCTAATATGGGTGATATTCTCTAATTTTGTTGGTGTAGGGGTGCACACATTATTTCCTTCTTCTTATTTTGTAAATAATCATCACAATAAAGGAAAGAACTAAAAATCATGAGATCTGTTGTAGAAATTGCCGAAAAAGAAATGATCGACGACGAAATCACGTGATTCCTCAAATGCGTGTTTTGTTTCAAGATTAGGTTGTTGTAATAAATAATATCGTATAAAAAATATCGGATTTAAAAACTATGGCAATAACTGCCAAAAATTCAATAGATTATTGCTTTAAAAAGTAAATACTCAAATGTAACGATTCAAATTTCCATATAGTTCGAAATATATTGGGATATTTAAAAGCCACCTGAAAATCAATATCAATAACTGCTGAAAATGCATGATTAAAATAGTATATGTAAATTTCCGTAGAAAAGGAAAATACTAGTATTTTTTTATTTTTTTTACCTTTCAAAAGAAAAAATTTTCTGCAAGAACTCTCTGTTCTGTACAATGTCGCCGTGTAGCTGCGATCCTGCCACGGGGAGAAGGATAAATAAATATATTTATTTAAATACTTGGAAATTTTGGCTCTCTTTCATCCCAGTGCAAAGAATAAATTTTCAACATTTGCTACAGCGTCCTGAAAATTCGTGTGAATACTCATTGTTTTAAATACTTTGCAACTTCCCACAAATGTTTGTTATAATTTGTTGAATTAAGTTCGGCCTTCATCGATATCACTTTGTACTTCCTCAGCTTCTGTCATTTCTGACAACTTCAACATTTCTTATTTGAGAATTTTTACCCAAACTGTAACAAATCCACGTTTTCTTTATCCTTATTATCAGGAGTTACTGTTTTTCTTCACAAAACAAATTCAATATTTTTTTCAAATGTTGGTAAAATTTCTGAATGATAGATACGATAATCTGGTAGTTTCAAAAATGATCTACAATTATCAACATTAAAAGAATAGAATTTGTAAAGGGACAGTTAAAATAATACAATGTAAGTGGGAAAGTGAAAGATGTGAGAACGATGGATTATGATTCTACTGTATTAAAGAATGAATCATATTTTACGTACAGTGTGTAAATTTTTTTTTAAAAAATGAACTGAATAATTTATTATGTAATAATTTGATTAATGCACAAACTTTTACGGTTCAAGTGGTAGATCTTGAATATTTAAAATAACTAGTGCAGACTATATTTTAAGTTGTAATATCAGATGCAAAATTGTACTTTTCTTTGAATAGTAAATATACCTTTTCTTTTTTGGCGGATTCAAATTTCTGACACTCAAAAGATGGAATGTACAGAAAATAGGGTCCCAATAGTTTAGTAAGGAGTCAATTTGATCCCTTTAATTTAACTTTTTTGAATATTTCACCAAATCTTCAAAACTGTTTAAGAATTTTGCACACAGTAATCAAACTTGTTTATCCTGAAATAATTTCACTGAAAAAATAGGCTTTTATCATTTTCTTTTTATAAGGATCAGAAAAATGTTTAAATTGTAAGGTATACAAATGCTACTTTACTTGAAATATGTAATTTTGAACAACTAGAATCCAAAATCAATCAAATAATTCTGGAAAAATAACATTTAAAAATGAAGTTTTATTGTTATGAAATTGTTTTCTCTGAAACAATTAAAAAAAATTTATTCAAATTCTGGATTTTACTATTTAAAATTAACCAGTGAAAGAAAAAAAATAAGATCATTATTAAATTAAATAATAAATAGCTAAGTGAAAATTATAATGTTTAGTAATTAATTCTATTTTTAATTCATTATAAATTCAATATAAGAATGTTTCTATCAGTTAAATATAACAGAATAGTTGAATTTATTATATTTCATATTGAAACAGACACTAATTTTTCTAAAAAAAAACAATATCTAAAATAATTTAGAAAGTTATTCACACATTTTTTTTCAAAATAACAATTTCTTAAAAAATGTCTTTTTCATTATTTTTAATAGAATTAATAAATATAATAATTTACACAAACTTTTTGATTAAAATTATATTGACTGTCATAAATATATTTATTATTAACAACAACCAAATAATAACAAAAGATTATTTATACATACTATTACCATTTACCACAATGTTAGACTCTTTGTAATTTGAAAAAAGATTATTATTAACAACAACCAAATAATAACAAAAGATTATTTATACATACTATTACCATTTACCACAATGTTAGACTCTTTGTAATTTGAACAAAGATTATTATAAACATTAAGTAATTGAACTGATCCGTACAAAATTTCCACCCAACATTATGTTAAAATTTCTTTACCACAGTAGACTCTCTGAAATTTGCATAGCTTAGGCTTTGAGAACTTTAGAATTTGGCAGATTTTACATCGATTATTTGTTTACATTTTCCCTGCTTATTTTTAAACTTATATTCATATGTATATAGAAGGTTAATGGAAAGAAAAACCAATTTTATTTAAGTAAAATTGATGATAATTATACTTAATAATTTTTAATCCTTTTCCCAGTTTTTATTCAAATTTAAATAATATCAGATTTTTAATAATATCAATTAGCTTGTGCAATATAATTATAGATGTCATCATTAAAATGATTATAATTTGGCTGTTGCTGCTGCTGTTAATTTACGTCGCACTAGAGCTGCACAATGGGCTATTGGCGACGGTCTGGGAAACATCCCGGAGGATGATCCGAAGACATGCCATCACAATTTTGATCCTCTGCGGAGGGGATGGCACCCCCGCTTCGGTAGCCTGACGACCTGCGCGCGAAGTCGAGCACTTTACGGTAGCACAGTTTAACGAGGACCAATACCGCACACCCTCGGTCCCTACGCAAACTGATCCAAGTGGTCACCCACCCGCACACTGACCGTAGCCAGTGATGCTTGACTTCGGTGATCTGCTGGGAACCGTGTCTTAACGATCAGTCCACTGCGGGAAATCAAACTTTAACTAATACAGGGGTCTGCCTAGGTTTTTTAAGAGGAATTATTTTGTGAAAATTTAGGCATAATTTGTGAAATTATATCAAAATAATCAATACAAAAATATGGTAAAGTAAGAAAATATTTTTAAAAAAATAAAAATAATTTAAAAACTAAAAATACTAATCACTAAAAATAAAGAAAATTTATGATGCTAATTTCTATACATTTTTCTCCATATATTAAAAAATAATTTTGATATTGTAAAACTTTGGGCTTTTGAAATTGTATTCAAATTTAAAAATTCATAAAAATCATTTTTCACAGTTAAATTTCAATTTAATAAAAACATGCATTTAACAGTACTAGCACTAAAAGTTATTTTCATTATAAGAACATTTTTGACTAGATCATACAGAAAAAAGTTTCCCAGAGAAAAAAAAACATGTTTCACAAAAGATAAAGGTCGGTTAAAATAAATTTACAATAGCATTTAAGAAAATGTTCGAATGTTAAGAATAATGTTTAAACTTTGATTTCCTGTAAAATTCATAGAGAGAGAAAGCCTTGTTCATTCATTTTTTTTAAAAAAAAAACTCAGCAAAGAAAAGCTTGCTTTGATATGGCATAAATGACCGGTTAGGCTTATCACATTGCACTAGCTGACCAAACACCTGCTACTTTTTCGTAGACAGTTCGCAGAAAAGCTCCTCTTTTCCATAGATTGCAAGGAAAACTTGCCTTTTTAAAAGTATTTGGTAAAACTATCGCTTTTCCTAAAGTTGAATTTGTGAAGGTACCGCTAAACGGTTTTAAATTTACTCTGGAAGACCACAATTACTGTAATAGTAAGTAGTTTAACAGCGTAAAATCAGTGAGGATTTTAGAGGTTGGTAAGTTTGCGGGTTAGAAATTTTAGAGATCTATAATTCAAATAGTTTCTTTCTGTAGATTTATTTTCAGTTACTTTGAAGTCTGCCCCAGAGTAAATCTGATAAATTCCCCACTTTTTTAATAAGTGTACACTAAGAAAGATTTCTTTTTGTGAAAACTCGGATATACCTTGCGAAAAGGGTATCTTTTATGTTGAAGATTTGTGCTACTTTTACGAGACAAAATCGTGTGTAATAAAATGTGTATGTGAGCTGATGCAACGTTTGTTAGTTGGTGAATCCTTTCTGTTTCTGGCAGTGATATGAAATAAATAAATGAATTTGCCAATGAATTGAACTTACTCGACTCTGTGTGTGTGTGTTTTTTTTCCATAATTGTTTTATCAATCGCCACAGATCGTTATGTCTTCGACATGTAGGGTGAGTAGCCATGTTTTACTTAATAGTTAGTACAGATAATATTCATACTTACAAGAATGCTATTTCCTTATATTTTTTACATGCATCACTCCTTATCATTATATTAATTGCTCTTGTTTATTAACTTATTTCTAAATTTTGACCCAATGGACCTATTGGGTTATTCGGTGTTCAACAATGCTGGACCACCACTATTCGGCCTATACTTAACGCAATTTAACGTATAATTATTTAACCTTACTCTATTCATTTAAATTGTAATTTGTTTTAATTCCTTATGCATTCTTGTGGGTTTGACTTGCCACATACACGATTTTTATGGTTTTCCTTAGATCTCATGTACTTAAATTGTGAATCAATTGTCTCTCTTGTACGAGTATCAGGCATTAATTTTTATTAGTCATTTAAGATTAACCTTATTTTTAATCTTAACATTTATTAATTGTTTCAATTTCATAACTTGATTATTTTCAATTTTTAATTCCTTTAATCTTTAACAAACTTCCATTAATTAAACTTTTACACTTTTCCTTTTTCTTCGCTTCCCAGTAAGTTAATTCAAAGAAGTTTCTCCAGTTTTTACTTACTTTCATGATGGTTGCAATACTAATTTTTATTTACACAAACTTAAAAATTATCTTAAGCATGTGTAACATTTAGTTAATTTTAACTGCTGATACACAGATTTATCAAAACATTTTATGTTTTGGTGAGTAAAATGTGCATCTGTCACCAAAAACATTGTACACAAAAGATATTATTTGAATTCTTATAAAATATTATTATAACATTTTAAATGTATTTGGAAAAGAAAGAAAATTCTTAATTCAAACTAAACTCCTCAAAAACTTTCAAATGAAGTAACTCAACTCACCTTTGTAAAAGCGAGGGTGAAAAAGAAATTCCAATGAATTCCATATTCTTGGACAACTTTATGATAGCCAACAGACGTTGTTAATGCAAGTCTCAAGAAACCCAAAATGAGGAGAGGGAAAGATGTCTTAAAACACTTTTTCATACTGCAATAACATGATTTATTTTATTTTGATTACTTTTTATATAAAATATAAAACATTTCTTATTATGTATACAATCAAATTAATTCAATACATAATTATAGGATTGAAGAATATAATGGGGTGATTACTACAACTATCTGTTACACCCACACTACAATCAATATAATGTTTTCTCCAGATGTCATTGCCATTAGCCCATTCATGCTGCTTTAGTGTGATACTAACAATAATATCATAAACTTTTTGGTTAGATTTTACACATTTTTAACAAATCTTCTTTCAAAAATTTACCCATAAAATTTCTACAAAATAATTACAAATAATAGTAAAAAATCAAGACTCTCTCATAATAAGTTTCCAATTTACTTTTCAATGTTCAGAGTATTATCATACATTAGTTTTATTTTAGAATTATTTTGTAAATATTTTAACAAATCTTCTTTCAAAAATTTACCCATAAAATTTCTACAGAATAATTAGAATTAAAGGTAAAAAATCGAGAATCTCATAATAAGTTTGCCTCACATGTTTTCCATTTTACTATTTAGAGAATTATTCAGAGTATCATCAAATATTCGTTTAATTTTAGAGTTATTTTGCAACTATTTAAACTGCATTTCATATCATTCAGGGTTGGATTATTTGAATATTACAAGAAGCCGCGTGGAAGCATTTCCTTTGGCTTTACTGCGCAAATCTTCTTAAATTTTAATAGATTTTTGCATGATTTTTTTAAATAGTGATTTACATATTTGTTACCAATTTAAAAGATCACAAGCACTTTGTGCTTATAAAAAAAAAAAGGTTTGCACTTATAGAATAAAGCTGAATATATATATATATATATATATTCTAAATTGTAAAAGTAATTTTTTTCCTCAACATATAAAATAAATATTGTTAGATCTCAAAAATATACGCCTACGCGTTTTACCCTTATCGAGCCCCCCACTCCACTTTGCATCTCTGTCAGAGAGGCAAGCATTCGTTCAATCAAGAACTTCGAACAAGGAAGTTCACTTGTCAGCTCTCTCATGAGCTATCTTTCATTGTTTACTGCTATTGCAGCAGTCATAATAATTTTCAATTTTCTTCGTGTATATAGTTCATTATGTTATTAAGTTTGTTTAATAAATGTTAAATAAAAACACTACAGTCTGCTTTCTGTTACATACAATGCACATAAATTTGGTCGCACACAGCCGGAGCTGTTACCATTAAAAATGGCTTCAAAGGATAAAATTACTATCCTAAATCGCAAAAGAGGCTCATTTAAGTCTCAATTAACAAAAATTGACCAATTTCTAGTTCCTGAAACGGTCTTGGATAATGTGAAGTGCCAAACAAAATTGGAAGCTTTGCAAAAAATCAAATGCAAACTTGAAGAGTTAAAATATGATTACTTCGAAATCGTTGAAGATGATGATGTGGATACGATTGAAACTTCATTTTCGGAATTGGAAGAAGAAATAGAAAGACTAGAGGTAAGTCTCAAAACAATTTTGACCTCTAGTAAACAAACTATTTCAACTGAAAATAGTGTGCATAATTCAGAACTCTTGTCAAAAACAGAATGTGTCAACATTAAATTGCCAGAAATTCCATTACCTAAATTTGCTGGGCAATATCAGGAATGGCATAACTTTAAATCGCAATTTGAGAATGTAATTCATTCAAATTACAAATTATCAGATGCTCAAAAACTGTTTTATTTGAAGTCTACGTTAATTGGTCCAGCAGCAGACATAGTGACTTCAGATGATTCATATGATTCATTATATAAAGCATTGTCTGAGAGATTTGAGAACAAAAGATTAATTGTTAACAGTCATTTTAATGAAATATTATCTTTAGAAATACCTTTTCAAGAATCCGCAAAAGGGTTAAGAAATTTTGTTGATTGTATTCAAAAACATGTTAGAGCTTTAAAAACAATTGGTTTAGAGTTAAATGATTTTTCTGAAGCATTGTTAATTAATTTAATTTTGAAAAGGCTAGATAAAGAAACTAAAAAACAGTTCGAACTTTCATTGGTATCAACTGATTTACCGGCGTGGAAAGAATTCATTGAATTTTTAGAAAAAAGATGTTTAATGCTAGAGAATATTCAGGCTAATATAATAACAAAACCAAAACATTCATTTGAAAAGAATCAAAAGGGAAAAGCACTTTTTGTAAAAAATGATCATAAATATGTTTGCGTCTTATGTAAAAAAAACCATCCCATTTTCAGATGTGAGTCATTCTTAAGTTTAGACGAAGTTGCTCGATTTCATGTCGTAAAACAGAATAATTGCTGCATCAATTGCCTAAGCCCCCATCATAAGTTAGCTCAATGCCCATCAACACGTGCTTGTACCATCTGTAATGTGAAACACAACGCCCTCTTACACCGAAAGATTGATAAGAAACACGCTCTTCAGGAGCCTCCTTTGAAGTCGGAAAACTCAAAAACCCATAAATTCGTAGATTCCCAAACACAGTCAGATTTATCTTTTTCTCTTATCGCTGGGAAGGAAATAATTCCGAAACAAAGTGTTTTACTCTCCACATGTGTTTTATACATAAAAAATGCATCTGGTAACAGATTAATAGCGCGCGGTATAATTGACACGGGAAGTCAGCAATCGTTTATTTCGACTGAATTAGCTAATAGATTAAATATAAAAAAGGTTAAAAATCATATATCTATTTCGGGAATAAATGGATGTATTACGCAACTACATTCAAAGATATGTACAGATATTTCGAATAAAGATGAGTCCTATTCGAGGACTGTTGATCTTTTAATCACTCCCAAGATTACAGATTGGATCCCGTCGCATAACATAAATGTTGAAAGGTTGAATATTCCTTCGGAATTAATTTTAGCTGATCCAAAATTTTGGGAATCAAATAAAATAGATATTTTATTATCTGCTCAGTTTCTTTTTGAAATTTTGTTACCAGGTAAATATAGCACAGGTAGCTTAATTTTCCAAAATTCAAAACTAGGATATTTAACCAGTGGGGTTATTGAAGGAAATGTTAGTAAACAATATTGTGGTTTAATAGCTCAAATTGATCCAATTGAAGACTTAATTGAAAGATTTTGGGAAATCGAAGATATTAAAGATACAAATTGTTCTTTAAGTGAGGAATCGGTTTATTGCGAAGAGCATTTTAAATTAACGCATAAACGGGATTCTACTGGTAGATTTATAATTGAGATGCCAATGAAAGAGGAACCACCTAATTTAGGGGAATCAAAACATATCGCAGAGAAAAGGTTAAATAGTTTAAATAGAAGATTAGAGAAAAACCCTCATATGAAGGAACTTTATTCTAATTTTATTAATGAATATGAGAATTTGAATCATATGGAAAGAGTTAATGAGGATAAATTACCCTCTCATAACTATTATTTACCTCACCATTGTGTTCTCAAATCAGAATCTAAAAGCACTCCTCTTAGAGTTGTTTTTAATGCATCGTCTCTTTCCTCAAATGGAAATTCACTTAATGATGTATTAATGAAAGGAGATATTGTTGAAGATATTTTTGATCTAATACTCAGATTTAGAACGCATAAGTTTGCCTTTACTTTCGATGTCCAAAAAATGTTCAGGCAAATACTCATAACTCCTTCACAAAGGGACTATTTGCGTATTTTGTGGACAGATAATATAACCAATCAGCTTGTAACTTTCAAATTAAAGACTGTTACCTACGGAACTGCTTGTGCCCCATTTCTTGCAATAAGAACTCTTCAGCAACTTGCAACCGATGAAGCGACGAATCACCCATTAGCATCTGAAGTAGTTTTACGAGATATGTATATGGATGATTGTATCTCGGGTTCCAAAGACATAGAATCAGCACAAATACTTCAACAACAGTTGAAAAGTATATTCGCTAATTGTGGAATGAGTCTTCATAAATGGACATCTAGTTCCCCAGAACTGTTGAATGATCTATCTAGTTCACTGAAAGAACATTCTTTTTCCATTTTTGAGCATGCAACTGCCAAAACTCTTGGAATGAACTGGTTAAATTTCGATGATCTTTTTGTTTACAAAATTGAATGTAACCAGGACACTACTTATACCAAAAGAACCATACTTTCGTTAATTGCCAAGTTGTATGACCCACTTGGTCTTCTGGGTCCAGTTATTAGCAAGTTTAAAATCTTCATGCAATCATTATGGTTACAAAAACTTAATTGGGAAGATACTTTGCCCCAAGCACTAACAAAGAACTGGTGTGCTTTTTTTTCGTCTTTAAAGGACATTGAACAAATAAAAATTCCCCGTTGGATTTTAGTAGATAACCCAACAAAGGTTATTTTACACTGTTTCTCAGATGCTTCTGAGGCTGCTTATGGCGCAGTTATATACATTAAATGCATACTTCCAAACAATTCAGCTAGTGTAAGATTGGTCACTAGCAAGTCTCGAGTGTCGCCACTAAAAACCATTTCCATACCTCGCTTGGAATTATGTGGCTGCCTTCTGGCTGTTCAACTCAAGACAAGAGTCGAACAATCTTTGAACATTATCCTTGATGAAATAATCATGCATACCGATTCATCGATTTCTTTGGCCTGGATTCGGACACCACCGCATCAGCTAAAGACTTTTATCGCCAACAGAGTTGGAAAGATTCAACAATTAAGCAAAAACTGTAATTGGCAACATGTTTCATCGAAGTGCAACCCGGCAGATTTAATTTCCAGAGGAATGCTTCCAAATGAGCTCGTTGCTAACAAACTTTGGTGGCAGGGACCTACCTTTCTGCAAGAACCTGCTTCCTTGGCATCAAACCACTTAGATGATCCTTCATCAAATACAGACTTTTTGTGTGAACTAAAAGACACTAATACTCAGAACTTAATTGCTGTCAAATCTGACTTTATAGATAATTTTTTGAAATCAACTAATGATTATAGAAAATTAATCCGTGTATTTAGTTTCGTCCTTAGGTTCATAGGAAACTGCAGAAAACAAAAGAAATCAGGTGAGTTAACCGCAGAAGAATTGAATGGAAGCGAATTAAAGTTGATTTCCTTAATTCAAAAGGAAAGCCTAAATCAAGATTATGATAGGTTGAGCAACTCTCAACAGGTAAAAAATTCCTATTTAAAATTTTTATCTCCATTTATTGATGAAAATCAGGAGGTTATTCGTGTTGGAGGTCGACTGAGGAATTCAGAATTATCTTATGATAAAAAATTTCCTTTGATTTTACCTAAAAATCATAACATCACTAAATTAATTCTGTTAGATATACATGAAAGAAACTGTCATGTAGGAGCTCAAACACTTTTGCATTTAACAAGACAAAAATATTGGCCTATTGGAGGTAGAAATTTAGCTAGAAGTATTGTTCATAATTGTGTAATTTGTGCAAAATTTAATCCTCAATTCTCAGTGCAAAAAATGGGAGATTTACCCGCGGAAAGATGCATTCAATCTTTCCCATTTAATATTACAGGAGTTGATTTCTGTGGCCCCTTTCAAATTAAAAACAAATTTCAAAGAAAAGGTCCATTGCAAAAAATTTACATTGCAATTTTCATTTGTTTTGTAACTCGCGCAGTACACTTTGAAATAGTTACAGATTTGACATCAGATTCTTTCATAGCTGCTTTAAAACGATTCATGTCTCGAAGAGGTAAAGTCTCAACTCTTTTTACAGACAATGGCCGTAATTTTGTAGGTGCGAATAATGAACTCAAACGCTTATTTAAACTAGTAAGCAAACCAGACAATATTTTGGTGAAATATCTCAGTTCTGAAGCCATTCGTTGGAATTTCATTCCCCCCAGATCTCCACATTTCGGAGGCCTTTGGGAAGCTGGAGTGAAATCATTTAAATTTCATCTTTTACGAGCAGTAGGATGTTTAAAATTAAATTTTGAGGAATTTTTAACAGTAACAAATCAAATTGAAGGAATCTTAAATTCCAGACCAATGGTACCTCTCTCTTCTGATGCAAATGAAGAACAAGCATTAACTCCAGGTCATTTTTTAATCGGAAGACCGATTTTGGCCATGGTAGAACCTAATTTGACCGATTTGTCAGATAACTCCATAAAACGTTGGCAACGTGTAACTAAAATTGTCCAATATGTCTGGCAAAGGTGGCATAGAGACTACCTAAACCATTTGCAACAGAAGAATAAATGGTTTTTCCAAAAACAGAATATTTCTGTTGGGGATATAGTATTAGTTAAGGAAGATAATCTTCCAATTAATAATTGGTTATTAGGAAAAATTGAGAAATTGTTTTTTGGAAAGGACAATAACGTCAGAGTTTGTCTTGTGAAAACAAAAAATGGCATATATAAAAGATCAATTAACAAATTGGCTGTATTACCAGTTTCAACTAATTAAGCATTGGTTATTCTGAAACTATTATTTTATTGTGTTTTTTTCTTTTATTATTATTATTCTAGTAAGCCATTACACTTGTGAAATTTTAAATAATTTATGTCCATATATATAGCTTTTGTCATGCATATATTTGATTAGTTGTGAAACTTATAATTTTTACTATGTATGTTAATTTTTAGTTATTGAATAGTTTGTGCAATGTCTTGACAATCTGACAGACCTTGCACGGTGGGGCAGAATATGTTAGATCTCAAAAATATACGCCTACGCGTTTTACCCTTATCGAGCCCCCCACTCCACTTTGCATCTCTGTCAGAGAGGCAAGCATTCGTTCAATCAAGAACTTCGAACAAGGAAGTTCACTTGTCAGCTCTCTCATGAGCTATCTTTCATTGTTTACTGCTATTGCAGCAGTCATAATAATTTTCAATTTTCTTCGTGTATATAGTTCATTATGTTATTAAGTTTGTTTAATAAATGTTAAATAAAAACACTACAGTCCGCTTTCTGTTACATACAATGCACAAATATATATTGTAATATTATGGGTGACATTTTCACATTTTGAAGGGAAGAAACTATTTAATTCTTCCCTTCTTTCACATTTTGCAAATCATAATCATGTTAATTTTAAAAAGAGAGAGAGAGATTTTAAGAGTCATGAAATTTTCAATATTAATAACTAAACGATGACAGACAATGAGATTTTAATAAGCCATGTTAAAATTAGAAGCAATAATTGCTGAAAAAAATGATTAAAACACCATATTGCAAATTGATTTATGTAAGAACTATCACAAGCCCCAAGTTATTTGAAATTTTAATATCATTAGATCATGTAAAAACTGTTAAACCGATTCTTTTTCAACCAAATAAAAAAATGAGATACAAATGTACCACATTGCTTGAATAACTATTCTTAAACAAATCTAAATTTATATCAAAATCTCCCCTCAGTCGTACATTGAAATGTAAAACATTAAGTTCTTTAAGATATGAAGAAAAAAATTACAATTTCTAGATCGAATAATCTTATTAATGTTCATGATTTTGGAAATACTTTTCATATTATCAACTTCAAATTCTAGTCTAACAGTCTCTGTAAATCAAAGTTTGCATTTTTTTAAAAAAATCGTCATTGAGCGTGAGCAAGTGGTTAAGTAGGGATTGTATGGAAACTATAGCACAGTATGTTCTCCACATTGAGATTAATTGGTTTAATTGGTTTCAATTAAGATTGAGATTAATTGGTTTCAAATTAATTGGTCAAGTTTAAATTGATTGGGTATTTACATTAATAGTTGACATAAGACTCATATAAAAAAATCTTTAAACTGCATTTATTATGCTCTTTAAGTCCTAATTTTAAATGATAAATTTAACAACTTATATGAAGGTCATTTTATGTAATTCTTGAATATTTTTTATGCAAACAATAAATAAATATTTTTAAAAATAGAAAATGTTCAGAAATTTTTTTTTTTAAACATGAAATACAGCAAAACCTCGCTACAACACTGTTATGGGGACCCAATAAATAGAGTGCTGCAGAGGAATGTATTATTATATCGATGGCCTACATACTTTGGGAACACAATAAAAAATTTTTTTAATTTTAATGTTATATATGTATTTACTCTAAATCTATTTATATATTACATAAAAATTTAATTTAAAGAGTGGTAATTAAGGTTAAATATGAAATCAGATAGGAATGTTACATCTGTGATTTCATAAGAGACAAGGGAGGCAATTCTAAGAATGGAAGGTCTTGGGGTGGTTTACGTACATCAAGGATGGTGTATTGAAATCTGAATACAAATATCAGCAAAACATTTCAATGCTTACAATCATAGACGAGATGTTGGAGCAGATGAAAGCTAACACAGTGGAAGCAAATGATGCCTACAACTGTGGCTACAGATTGGGAATCTCAAAAAGTGTCCTTTTGCAATTATGAAAGGCGTCTAAGGAGCATATTTTCTACATTTAATTTGATTATTTTATGTGACAATATTTGTATCATTTTAATAATCCAAAAATGTACTTAGTTTCATTTCTTCAATCAATCTCTATAGTCAATTATTCCGAAAAATGTAACTGTTACTTTTCAATTGTCAAGCGGTGAATTTATTTTTGATGAGCAATTAAGCGAGTAAATAATTTATCTTAAAGAGGTAATGTTCACAATTTCAGAAAAAATTTTAAAAATAGAAAAATTCTAGCACAATTATAGATTTCTTTCATGTAATGATGATGAAATTTTTATTAAAAACAAATCAAACCTATTTTCCTTGAGCTGCTTTCCATGAGCTGAACAGAGACCGTGAAGCAAAACAAAAGATCCAACACCAGCATCCATGACTGACCACCCAAACATTTCAGTCTTTGCAAACTTTGAAGGGAAAATTCGGAAATCGACAGCCAAAATACAGATTGAAGTGGCCAACAGTAAATGACCTCGATAGTCTCCAATATAAGATTTGTTGACAACTTTTTCTTTTGGCCAATCTCTGAAATGAAGGTTTTAATACTGTATAGTCCATTAATTTGTAGTAATTGTTATTGAAAATCAAACAAAAATTAGAAATGAAATTTAAAAATTGTGAGACTTTTATTGGATTTTAGTAAGCTATTCAATTACAGCATCTCTTAAATTTGTGGGGAAAGTGAGTGGTTATCGTCATCTGTGGTACCTCACCATAGATTTGAATTATATTTCTGTAGTGATAAATACACTCACCCACCAGAATTATATCTGTGATAGAATTCGATGAATGGATACCACAATGCTGTTTTTGTGAGAAGCTGTATTAAGATCACCGTACTTATTTTAGTGCTGATTGTGAGGACTGTATTAAGTTCACGGTCGTGCACGAGCCCGTGTTGACTTTTAGCAGCCAAGTGTACATGCTGTGTGTGATTGAGACTGAGAAGCAAAAGCGTGAGGAGGACAATGTCGCAGTCACAACTATCAAGTCAACTGTTCAATGTGGACCATCCATCGAAGTAGGCGTGTTCAAATCATGGTGGGAGTTTCTGCCTAGGAAGGCATGTTCACATCCTGTCTGGGTGACCAATGTGAGAGGAGTCACATCGACTATGTTAACATTCATCAATGAAAAGGTATGCCACCATAGAACGACTTAACATGTTTTATAAACTGGTGAATTGGAATTATATTTTTGTGGTGGTAGATGCACTACAAATACGCAAACAAGTATCTCGCTACAGTTAGAAATTCTTTTTATTTTTCAATTTTAATTCCTGTTCCTGCAAAATAGTATTTTCAAAGTATGGTTACTGTTAATTTCTCTGCTTATTTTTGCTAACTATTAGTCAGTGCTTGCAATGAAGAATTCTAAAATAGTAAAATTAATATATTATAAATTTTAAACTAAAATTTTTAATTAAAATAGTTAAGGATAACAGGTTAAGAATTCGATATTGCCGAAAATAAATCAACACTTTCAAGAATCTACCTATACTTAAAATTTCACTTAATGTAATTTAGTTTATTTGCATAATTTCAGCAAATACCATTAAGTTGTTTTTGTTTCACTAAAGCTAAATAATAATAAAAAATAATCTTAAACAAAATGAAAAGAAATTCTAGTGTCCATTCTTTATTATTTATTAAATAATTAAAAAATAGAAAGTAATGTTTAGATGTTTTCTCGATAATTTTATTCTTTGAGTAAATAGGAACTTTACAATGGCGATAAGTTGTTTTTATATGTATTTATAAATTTTAATTCCTGTTTCTGTAGTGTAGAACTAAATAAATGTATATGGTAGATTTCTAATACTGTTATAACATAGATTAATGCAAATAAAATAAAGTAAATAAAATCTACTGGAATATATTTTTTATCTACTGGAATTTAAAGTTAATAAATATTAAAGTAGTCAGCGGCTGCATGTTGTTTTAAAACTTTTCCCAATTTTACGAAGATTTTTGGGAAATTCTACAAAATTTCCAGAATTAATAAATTTTCTGATAACTCCTGGTTTCCCTTATCACTGGATACCCTATTTTTTTCACTCTATTCTAAAATATTTATACGTGAATCAAATTGAAGATTGAATTTTACATTGAGAAGTCTAATAGGTTAACAAGTAGTTATTTTAATTCAATTTTATATTGTAAAAAAAATCATATACAACTGCTTATTAAGACAGAAGTTAAACTATTCAATAGTTATCATAAAGTCTCTCTCTCTTTGCAGAGCAAAATATACAGCATGCACAACTTACTTTATCTTCAGATTTATTTCTCTGAATGTAAACTTGTGGAAGGCAAACCAAAATGCAAAAGCAAGCAATATGATGTAAATAATAAACAGTAATAGAAGATGATCACTGAATGAAGTAAGAATAAGTAACAGAACCACATTAAGAATTACAACTTCAAGATATACAAAGATCCTAAAAATAAAATATATATATAAATTAAGAAAGTAGAACATACAAAGTAAAATGCATTTTGTTGAAGCGACACAATTATTTTCACTCATGAATAAAAGGAAGAAAAAAAGTTTCTTTAGAGCTTTGGAAATAATTATTAGAATAAAAGAAAATTTTCATACGTGAAAAGCAAAGTCTAAAAAAATGAAGGAAATATTTTGAAATTAAGATTAAAAATTACACTTTAATTTATTAAAAAGGACAATTAACTATTAACAAAACCCGGCTAAGCTAGTACAATGTGTTAAATGTGTACAGGTTAAAATTACTTAGACAAGCAATGGGGAAAAAAAACTAGCAGCTGAAATCTATTAGAAAAAAAAAAGAGATTTTATAAAAATAACTATTATTAATCCACATGTTACAAGTGTGATTTTTTGCTTGAAATCATTTGCTTATAATACTCAAGTTATTTTGAATAACATAAAATTTAATTATTAAAATTAATACCCTTTAAAACCATTCAGACAATTGGCTTTGCAACACAAAAACCACTTGTCAATATCAGACTGGTTGAAATTACAATCTTGACTAAGGCGGAACTAAAATATGAAAATTGGTATAAAATATGAATTTATTACAATTTTTGCCGAAAAGGCATTATCTGACCACCCCTATTTTACATCATCAATTTAAAAATACCTGTGGCACAATTGTGGCAACATGACAGCATTGTCGCAAAGTTCTTGTAGGAAGATTTTTCCTTTAGGAAGTAAAAAATTATGGTTTTTCCTTTCTGCAAAAATTTTTGAAAGATTTCATCTTTTCCTTAGATTTATATTCAAAAGATGCCTTTCTCCTGCATCGGAGTGGAAAAAAATGCTTGTGATTTTTCTATTTTCATTTGAGAACAATGAAAACTAAAGAATAATTAGGTAAAAAAATTTCGTTTTCTTTTCTGCAGAAATTTCCGGTGTATATGCAGTTATTACTATTGATTTTCACATACTTTTTAAAATCCTATATTTTTAACATATTATTTATTACAACAACTGAATCTTGAAATGAAAACACTCATTCAGTAACCCCTTTTTGAAGAGTTCGATTTGCGTGCATTCGCCTTTGATCTTTTTTTTTTCGGTAGTTACTGTTACAGATCTCAGTGCGATTCTTTTTCAGTGCGATTTTATACAAAATGCGAAAAAGGAAATAATTAGTGTGTTTTACCCCTACAAAATGCGAGAATATTGGCCATAATATTAGAATAGAAAAATTATGTATTTAGTTTAAAAAATTGTTTTATTTCATCCAATTTATTTATTTATTTGCTTTTTTTGTTGTTGACGCTTTTGTTACTTTAAATAAGTAACTTTCATATTTATTATTATTAAAAGTATCTTGCAGAAAGATATTATTATTAGAGAGGTTTGTTGCATAAAGCCAGAAAAAATTCTGCCACAGGGTTAAAAATATTCTACCTTTGCTTCTAACTAAGAGTAGCAAAATAATATTAAGGATTACAATCAAGTCTTTACAGATATTTTATATTATTTGTTTAACTCACTTATCTGAATAAAAAATACTTGAAATTATGAGCATCAACAATGAAGAAGCAGGAACAAAGAAGGTCACCAGAAACACTTCTATGGGAGATGTTCCAACATTCCCTTCTAATGAAATCATTATCATCACCTAACTGAAGAAGTACATTTCATTATTAAGTTATGTAACAATTTTTAGAAAAATATTGTGAAAAATAAAAGGTTAATTTTTGAACAAGAAACAGAATGAAGAAAAGTTTTTGTTTCATTAAAAAAGTTTATTAATGTTGTATTATTTATCCTTATGCAATAACAATTTATCAGTATTAAAAGCAGATTTATTCATATTTAAGGTATTCATTTTTTGTTGTTCAATGAATTGTGGAGCTTTTATAAGTTAATAGGTTAAAGCAAATTGTATAAGAAATATCAAATATTTATTGAGATATGTAATTATTAGTCAGTTTAGGACAGACTGTAAAACCCCAAAACAAGTTTAGGAGGTCCAAAACTACAACCCTGGAAAAAACATGTTTTCGAAATAAAGAAAATTGCTATTAAAGTTAGGACTTATAAAAAAAAGTACTTTAATAAATACAGTACAAACTTTATATGACAGCACATTATCTATTCCCAAGTCACTTTTCAAATGCTAATAAAAGATAACAATTGACTAGCCTTCCACTATTATGAACACATTTTTTTACCTATTAAATTAAACAATATCATATGAAACAGATATTTTTATTACGTTTCCTTCTTACGATTTCAACTCTTTATTTTTATGCGAGATCACAAGTTAAGTTATTTTCTTCATAAGCCTTTCCCATCTTCAATATTTATTATTAACATCAACACTCAATGATAGCAAAAGAATTACACTTCATTTCATTTAATTCTTGGAAAAACTTGTCAAAATCAGGAAACTTAGCGACTTTAGAATTTTTTTTTCACCATAGACATTTCTGCCTGTCGTGAAATGCAGAACTATATATATTTCAATCTACAATCTATAGGTGAATGTAGTTTTAAACTATTTTAACTTGAAAATAAATTTTTATTTTCTATTTTTTGCTTGATTGTTTTATTTTGCAATTATTTATTTTATTTCTCATACTTTCTTATTAAGTTCTTTTTTTTTTTAGTGCTCCTCGCAATATTGTATTGATAAAAGAAAAATTTTCTAATTTAAAATTTATAATTTAAATCAAAACAAAGCCTATCAAGAGGTGTTTTTTTTTTTCCTTTATAAACTTTGGCATTTTATTTCTCTCACTCAAGTTTTCTTTATTTTTTCTTGACAATTCTTTAAGAATGCTTGTTGAAGCGTAAATGTGAAACCTCATGTTTTTTAAAATTTTGCAAGTTAAAAAACCCTTTGACACCTAAGCGATGATTGTTGATACGCTCAGGTACTGTTATGAATTATATACTCATGGCACTAGAATCAGATACTTGTGATTTTTTTTTTAACTGCTTCTACAACAAAAGCATGGAAAACGGTGAAATAAAAATTGGCTTATCAAAAAGTTTAAAGATTTTATAATTAATTTTTAACCACGCTTTTAATCTTCAACAGCGTCGTAAGGTTATTTTGCTTAAAAACTTATTAAGAAAGGTTATTTTCCTTAACAAAGGAGTCTGAATTTTAAGCACTCGTTTTTGAAAACAAGTAAATATTTCAAAGAAATATAAACAAAATATAAATATTATTGAATAAAATAAATTGTTTTAAGTTAGTTTTTTGCTCATCTTACCTAACGTAACTCTTTCTAGACTTAAAAAGCCAAATAAATGTGAAAAATTCTTTTTATCGAGCATTTCAGTTATTTTTTACAACCTTGTTGTGTTTATGACCATTTTTATTTCATATTAGTAGTGCGAATTAATCTTAACAGTTTACTGGAGGATATCAAAAACCAATTGAGAGTCTACAACTTCTTTGATCATTTGTTTACATTTATCTAAATCCTTTACATTTCCGACTACCAATTTCTTCTAAAAAGCAAACATCAAAATTAAGAAAATATGAGTCTCTATTGATACATTTGTATTGTTGGCAAGACTCAGCAGCCGCCGTTAGTAATCGAGCACTTGCAGTCTGAAAAGAAGACAACCAATGGACAGTGTTTTCTATACTAGAAAGCGCTGCAGGCTCTTTATCGCCTATACTTCCGGGTTACTGTTTCTGGTGTATTTTGAAGCCATTTGGCTCAGGACGTAATCGTTGTTTTTTAAGTTGTTTCCTGAAAATGTTGTATTTGTTTATTTTTAACTTGTGTTTACAATAAATTCTAAGTTCAAATATCACATGCAATAACTAAAGATGTCGTTATATGATAAGAAAATAGTGAAAAGACAGTTCGCTTATATTATATTATTAATGTTAAAATTATAAAGGGTATATAATTTTAACATTAATTGCAAAATAGTAGAGTTAGGTAGAAGTAAAATGTGGTTATATCAATAATAAATATGTAAACCTAACATTTGAAAAAAGAATCGTTATAAAACACTTCTTACCTTTTGAATAATGTATGCCAACTTTCAAATTTAAAGCTGAATTATAATTTATAAACTTAATCTTGTTGCTCGAACAATATGCTAACACTAACGCAAGATGGTGAAAGCAGCTTGCAACAAGATCAAACAGTGACAAACCAATGGAAAGAGGCCAAATCAGGACTGCCAAAAAAGCGAGATTTTCAAAATCTAGCAACCAAGTCACCTTTTTTAACAACATATCTGAACTGAATAAACTGAATATTTGAAGTGAAAATAACTGAAATAAATTTTCACTTCAAATTCACCAAAATTACTTAATAACATAAATATGTTATGAAATATGGCAGTTTTGCGCTCAGAAATTATCTAATTCATTTCTTTAAACTTTCTAACCGGAACTTGAGCAGGTATGGAGCTCGAGATTGTTATTGTTTACATTTATATTGAAAGCACCATTCATACCCAGTGTGTGAGTGGGTGACCATTTGGGTGTCTGCGTAGGGACCGAGGGTGTGCGGTATTGGTCCTCGTTAAACTGTTCTATCGTTAAGTGCTCGACTTCGAGTGCAGGTCCTCTGGCTACCGAAGCGGGGGTGCCATCCCTCTGCAGAGGATCAAAATTGCAATGGCATGTCTTCGGATCATCCTCAGGGATGTTTCCCAAACCATCGCCAATAACCCATTATGCAGCTCTAGTGCGACGGAAATGAACTACAACAACAACAATCCCTACAACGATTGTGACCTATGACGTCTGCACCAGCTAATCTTTATCAATAATATGGAGCATTAAAGTTGAGTTAAGTTTGTCAGTTAATTTAATTAAGAACCGAAAAACACATCGAATTTGTTGAAATATAATTTTTTCTAGTCTACTTTTTTTTTACTTAACTTAGATTTATTATTTATGTATTTTATTGTAATCGATATATATTTTTGTGTCATGTAATAATAAGTTTGTTTATGTTCTACATGGCTACGTGCTGTGTTTGTGTAAATATATAGTGGTAGAAACAATTGCCTCGTTTGAGAACCAATTAGGATCGAGATACCCTTTACTGCGTCACTTGCTGGTATCCTCAGGGCCGGATTAATCATTAAACAAATTAAACATGTGTGTAGGACGCCTAAGGTAAATGGGCCACCACACTGCAATAATGAATAAAAGTCTTTTTCTAGAAATACATTTTTTTACACGTTATACAATTATTCGATTATAAATTCTAACACGCGTTCATGGTTTAAACTGAAATGATTCTGATCTTTAACTATTTTAGATTCAGTATATTAAATGAATATTTTTGATTGATTGTAATGAATAAAATAATATTGTAAATTAAAATTTTAAACACGCTTTTCAAGTGAGTGAGGAGAAAAAGAATAATTCGATTATGAAACACTGAAACAAAAAGCGTTGAACGCCTTTTCTAAAGACGGAGATAAAGAGTTACCATCGTTACAAGCACAAAATTGAGTTAATTCCGTTAATAATAATAATAAATGTTGTTGGTAGTAAGAAAACTTTTATAAATTCGCGGAGAACAGTCAGAGGTTTTACTGAAAGAGGTTCTCCGAAAATTCTACTTGAATCTTCGGAATGACGATTCAATTGGGTACTAGAACCAATCTCCTCTAAATGGCGCTTAAATCCGCGAAGTAACTGATTTTTGCTTATAACTTGAACCCAGTACCTCAAATCACCGCTTAAATCATCGGAGAAACTCTTCAATTGAGTACTGGAACCCTTCTCCTCTAAATCATTGCTTAAGTCCTTGGAGTAACTTTCTTTTGCTTAAAAACTTGATCCCAGTACCTCCAATCACCGCTTAAATCCACGGAGTAACTGATATATATCATTGAAACTTGATCCCAGTACCTCCAATTCTCTAATTATAGCTGGGAATCACTGATTTTCATTAAAACTTGATCCCAGTACCTCAAATCGCGGCTTGAAGCCGTGGGATTACTGATTTTTCATTCAAACTTGATCCCAGTACCTCCAATCACCGCTTAAATCATCGGAGTAATTCTGTTTTTCTTAATAACTTGATCCCAGTACCTCCAATCCTCAAAATTCTACTCGAATCTTCGGAATGACGCTTCAATTGGGTACTAGAACCAATCTCCTCTAAATAGCGCTTAAATCCGCGGAGTAACTGATTTTTGCTTATAACTTGAACCCAGTACCTCAAATCACCGCTTAAATCATCGGAGTAACTGTTCAATTGAGTACTGGAACCCTTCTCCTCTAAATCACTGCTTAAGTCCTCCGAGTAACTTTCTTTTGCTTAAAACTTGATCCCAGTACCTCAAGTCACTGCTTAAGTCCTCGGAGTAACTTTGTTTTGCTTAAAAACTTGATCCCAGTACCTCCAATTCTCTAATTATAGCTGGGAATCACTGATTTTTCATTAAAACTTGATCCCAGTACCTCAAATCGCGGCTTGAAGCCGTGGGATTACTGATTTTTCATTCAAACTTGATCCCAGTACCTCCAATCACCGCTTAAATCATCGGAGTAATTCTGTTTTTCTTAATAACTTGATCCCAGTACCTCCAATCCTCAAAATTCTACTGGAATCTTCGGGATGACTCTTCAATTGGGTACTAGAACCAATCTCCTCAAAATAGCGCTTAAATCCGCGGAGTAACTGATTTTTGCTTATAACTTGAACCCAGTACCTCAAATCCCCGCTTAAATCATCGGAGTAACTCTTCAATTGAGTACTGGAACCCTTCTCCTCTAAATCACTGCTTAAGTCCTCGGAGTAACTTTCTTCTGCTTAAAACTTGATCCCAGTACCTCAAGTCACTGCTTTAGTCCTTGGAGTAACTTTGTTTTGCTTAAAAACTTGATCCCAGTACCTCCAATCACCGCTTAAATCCACGGAGTAACTGATATATATCATTGAAACTTGATCCCAGTACCTCCAATTCCGCGGAGTATACTGAATTTGAACCTTTATCCCTAATAATTCGTTAGAGTTCGATAATATTTTTTTTTACAGGAATATTAACTCGAGACCCACATTGAAAATATTTTTATCAGAAATTTAAAAACCTATTAGATGACTTGTGTTGACGGGAAGTTTGTGTACAAAATCAGGTTATATTTAATAGTGTTGAAATGAAATATATATATATCTTGCCCTTCAGGAAATTCTTTTAAAAAATAAAACACCAGAAATGTCAAAATTATTTTAAGTTTGCTTTAAAATCGCAAAATACGTGATTAGTGTTGAAAACCCTTCAAAGAATTAACTGAGAAATTTTCTGATTTCTTTCTGATTAGTTGAGAAATTCTGACCGGATCCTCTGCAAAAAGCGTTAAATTTATTAAATTATATAAATTTGTTTATTTTGTAAATTTACTTTAATTTTATTTAAGAAAAATACTTTTTATTTGTATTGATGTTCTTTATTCAGCCCTGCGAATCAGACATAATCAGTTTAAAGTTTGTTGCCACATAGTGTTGAGGAATTTTAAACTCTTTCAATTACTTCATTCATACCTCAACTAATTTTAAATACTAAAAGTTGATGATGGTCAAGTATTTTAAGAGACATTATGACTTAACATAAAATTTGCTCACATTAATTTATTTTACGAAGATACTTTTTTCATGAGATGAGTAGAGACATATGAACTGTGATTCATAGGCGTAACGTGGGGGGAGGGGGGTTGCCCTCAATATTTTGTCAAAATGCGCATTTATTATATCTTTTCCCGCTTATTATTACAGTCCAACCCCTCTACAGTGAACTCCCGGATATAGAGAACGAAATATTCGCACCTGTGCCTTGCTACACATATAATGCTATTTTTTGTGGATATAGTGAGTTAAAAAAAGAGAGGAGTGAATGAACTTTTTCTGTCTTCGACTGTTTTTCCCCCATTTTTGTAATAATTTTGAAATTTCTACTTCAAAATAAACGATTTTTAAATCCATCTATTGCATGGAATGTAGCAACAAGCATTTTTTCTTGTTCGTTTCATTATTGAATGGGTTCAAAGATGCCGCAATTGTCTGGACAAATGCTTCAAGTCAAAGCCGATGAATTTGCAAAGTGAGACTTTTATGAGTTCGAATGGCTGGTTAGACAGGTTTTAAAAAGCGGAATAACATAAATTCTGGAAAAATCATCTGAGAGTCGGGAAGTGTTTCCGGTGTTGAGGATTGTGCATCAGCTAAGGATTACTAATTTTTTTTTGTCCGCAAAGTGAAGAGTGATACAAAATATAAGTCAACACATTTTTTGATACTACGTATTATTTTTCAGTCATTTTATTGGTTATTTATTTAAATAATGTGTCATAAAAAGGGGGAGTTTGGAACTATTAGTTAAAATCGCTTGCAAAACGGATATAGTGAACCGAAATTCTGGTCCCTTGAAGATTCACTATAGCGGAGTTTGACTGTATTTTTCTTCTTACTAGTTTGGCTTATTCTAATGTGTTCATAAAAGATGTAAGGTCACCTTTAAAAACAAATTTAAATGATTGACTTGTCTGCTTTAAGAAGCTATTTGGGTATTTTTGTTCCATGTATTAACTCATGGGTGCTGGTCAGGGCCGGATTAACCTATGGATGGGTGATCGTGTAAAGCTAAGGGTGGTGGTGCTAGTGGTAAAATTGCTCTTTCAAGACTTCCGGGTTACTACTTCCGATATATTTTTACGCCGCAGATTGAAAAAACGCTCCATCATATTATTGCATCATATCTTTTGCAGTATTTCACATGTACCGAGTTCTTTCTTTCGGCCCTTAAACTTCAGCATTATCATATTAATATTATAATTTACAATATTTTCTAATTAGGCTAACTTAAAAAGATATATTTTTAGAGATATTTCTGGCGACATTTTATTCAAATGTAGCCAAATAAGGGATAAAATACAAAACATGGCAAACCTTAAGAATTATTCACTATGAGATATTACTTTCCAAAATTTTTTTTTGGCCTTACGACCTCTAAGAAGCAATACATTTCTGAAAGCTCTTATGAATGGTACAATTATGTTTAGATTTGAACCCAAATTACAATAACAAAACTGCATAGAATATTAGGCTTGTTCTCACATCGCCTCGTAGTCATAACATAAGCGGAGGGATACACCGGAAATTTTCTAAATTTCTTCCGGTTTAAGGACGCTTGTTATTGTTTACATTAGATCACCCATCCATAGGCACACTAGGCACGTGCCTAGGGCTTACGAAATTCAGGGGCCTACGAAAAACTTGGGAAAAAAAATTTGTTGACAAAAATAATTTAGCTTTAAAAGCAACAGGTGTATTTTGCACAAAATTATGAAGATACAAATAAAAATATAATATTTTTCGGTAATAAATTATTTTGCAGAATCTTATGATCTAATATATTACTTTTTCGCGATTTTTGGATTCAACGAAATCTTGTATTAGCTGTCGAATTCCAAAACTACGCAAAAGTCTTATTCAATAGACATAAGTACGAGCGATGCCAAACGATCATTGTTGAACGCAAATAATTTTTTAACAATTTTAATCTAGAGAAAGATCTTTCTCCTTCTGCATTTGATCCAAGAATCGACAAATATATACTTAATGCAATGTGAACGTTAGGAAAAGTATTCACAAGTTTATCTTTAACATTGTTATCGATCGAACTAATCATAATGGTATTATCGATATCAACTGCAATATCGGTAGTATGTCGGTATTGCAGATAAAGTTCGATAAACAAATTTGTAAATTAAAATCCATATTAATAAAAATGTAAAAAAAAAATATGCAAGAAAATTTTAGCATATATTTTGAAAAGAGGGGAGGAGTGGGGGAAGGCCCAAAAAAGGCTATGCCTAGGGCCCACGAAAGGTATAATCCGGCTCTGGTGCTGGTAAAAACAGTTGTTAGAGAACGCATGTGAAGTGAATATCGGTCTATTTTGAAGGAAGGGGTTGGTTACTAATTAAGACTTCGGGAATGCATCTATTTTCTGGAGTGTATTCGTTCATAAGTTTGGTCTTTCAAAACAAGACAGTTTCATTTAAGATTAGAATTTCAACTCTTAAGGAGAAGTAGGGGAGAGTGGGGTCAATTGTAACAGAGCAAAAATTTCGAGTGACGGGTTTTAGATTTGGTTCTTAGGTGGCGCACAAGGTGTATTTAATAAATCTACATGTACACCCCTGCTAGCAACCATTTCTAGGTACTTTTGAAAGAGTTACATCACAAAAGATATTTTCACGCTACGTAATTTTTTTGGTATTAGAATATTATATTGTAACAAAGTAATTTTGTTTAAATAAATAAAAATTATTAACCGAATATGTAAGTGGACACCTTAATTAACATTTCAGAAAAAAAAAGATTAGTTCAGTTAATTAACTAGCATTGTTTTTAACAAATGAAGCTGAAATGGCGTCTTGGGGACAATTGTAACAATAAGTAAAGGGACGATTGTAACAGCTGAAAATAAATAATCTTATGCTTACAAACAATTACTTAACTCTTTAAGAACCACGAATAGTTTCCTGTATCATTTATATTATGTTGCATGCGCATTATTTTATTTGTCACCTTTCACAGCATAAATTAAAATTTTTAACCCCTCAAAGTTAAAAGTTTAACCATTTAGGTCTCTGCTCATTATTATTTTTACTCCTAAAATATCACTACTATTTTGATCAATAAAAAAATATATCACAACTATGATAATATGTATAATTAAGTATGTTTTAGTTGAATTTATGAACTGTTACAATTGACCCCGTAAGTGGGGACAATTGTAACAAGTGCACGACTGTCGAAAATTGTTAATTACTAATATAATAACATTTAAAATAAGGTATTTATTTATTTTTTTCTAGTAGAGAATAGTCTACTTTACTCGTCTGTCAATTAATACTGATAATATATTGGATTTTTTATTAGTTAAAAATAGTTAAGTAAAAAATGTTACAATTGACCCCACTCTCCCCTACTTTTAAAAATTTGCTCTTTTCACCCATTTTTAAAAAATTACATTTCTTTTATGGTAAGTGAATATTTTTATTTTAAGATTATACAAAAAAAAAAAAAATATTTAATTAAATTGTACTAATAACATTAAGGTCTAGTAATAAAACATAGTTTTATTATACAATAGTATAGTTTTTTTTTAACTACTCATTTTTACCGGCATACTTACTAATTCTTGACAGAATGAAACATTAGTTAGATGTCTTGAATTCAGATATTAAATAAATAAAACTAATTGCAGATAATTCAGATGTCAAACAAAATCTTTCCCTTTCAATATAATAAATATCACCATAAAAAATAATTTATTTATATCAAACTTTTTAAAAGTTAAATCTTCTATGAGAGAAATTCATTACCATACCATCATTTATACTTAAGGAAGAAAAAAAAGGTTGTAAACAACTATAAATATTCACAATTCAATCTAAGCTGTCACTAATCTAGTCTAATGCTTAAATTAAAATAAAAAATGAAGTGAAAAATCTCTTGGTTTTCCTTGTTTTGATAAGGTATTTTTCAAAATTTTTTCTGCCTTTGGTTGTTATTTTTTAGTGTATTAAAGTTTGCATTTATGTAGTGCATACTTACTATATACGACAGCGTAAATTTAAAATCGTTTGGGAATTACCGTTTTGAGCACAGCTTGAAAATTAAATTGTTCGACGTGGCCATGATATGCATTTCTTACCCTTATATTTGACATGTAAATATTTAGTGATATCATAAAATACTGATTAATCTCCTCTCAAATTTTGAAGAAACCCTTGGAAGGGAAAGAAGAAAAATAATAAATAAAATCGATTATATTTTATAAGACCTAAATATTACTGAATATATTTATCTATTTAAGAATTTATTAAACAATGTTTTATAATTTTTCACTTCTCTAGCAATGCTTATTTTTATTTAAAAAAAAGTTTATAGTTACACAATTTAAACACACACATTTAGTGCCTTGTGTTTAAGTCTTTGGCATATTTTTGAAAGATTTGATTCTTATGTGCATAAATGTCAGTTACCATAATTGTCTAAAAATCAAAGTAAATAATTGTCTTTTTAAAATTTATTTTTAAAGAAAATACTATAGTTTCAAATTGCCTTTCTTCTTAGTTAAGATATTTTGAATTGTGTGGCTTAATATCACTTACTTTAATTCATTCACGATATGTATGGTCAATGGTCAATGAAAATAATACAAAAATTGCTGCCTTTTAAAAATTCTTATATAAGATTTAAAGATATATAAAACTTCTTTTAAATTAAGTTTCATATATCTTTTATTATATTTAACAAGATGATAATAATACATCAAAAAATAAAGTTTCCCTCTTTTCAAAACTATAAATGTCCATAATTTCATAGAATAAGCAACAACTTTGTTTTCGTATCTATTTTTCGCTTCAAATCTGGATTTGCTCTAATGACTACTGTTTGTCTAAGATAGGTATTCTTCCAGACATTCGCCTGGAGCTGTGGCGGTGACTATGGTAACGAGGTATGATTATTTCAAGTAGGTGTGCGGAGTTCCTCCTTAGGACTGACTGGTTTCGGCGAGAGAAAAGGAGATCTCTTCATCGAAGATACCCTCCCTAAAATGCCCTCTTCTTGTTCCCATAACACCAGACTGATGCAGACTTTGTGGCAGGAAGAGTACCTATATTAGACAAACAATATAGAGCAAGAAATAACAAAATAATTAATGGAACTTGAAGGACTCAAAATGTTGACAAATCATTTCGTCAAATCTTCAAGAAAAATGATTTTAGTCTGGGTAGTTTCTTTTATCAAAGCATTTAATAAGGACTGAAATGTATATTTAGTGTATAATATAAGCAAAATTAACTTTAGAATCTCATTTTTTTTTCAAATGTTAATTGAAATAACTCCCTTTACTTCCTTTTTGATTATTGAAATGGTTCATATTTTTATATGCTTGGGAATTTATGCATTTTGGATTCAGCATAAATAATTGTTTTCACATATTGACTACAATTTTAGTTAGCACTTTCGTTAAAGTTATGAAACATTTTTAGTAGTTTTTTTTAACGAACTTTGCAGCAATAAATATTTTAGTTCTACGAGTTCAATAATATATATACTCAGATTAAATTTTTTCCATTTAAATTTCCATCTGTCATTCTTTTGAGTCGATATTATAAATGAATAATATGATGGGTATATTGCCTTTATTAAATAAAAATAAATAAGGATTTGATAAACATTTACTTAGTTGTTATATTTTCTGATTCACTTTTTAATTCGTAATAAAATTTCTATAAAAGGTTTCAAATTTTATATTGCTTTTAATTTCTTTTCTATAAAATTATCATAGCAAAATAAAAATGTCACTGAAATCAAGTGGCAACCATTTAATATTAACTTTCTTTAAAAAATATATAGCAGATTCTAAAGTAAATTTTTGTGCCCCCCCCCATTCTCCTTCATGATGCACCTAGGCCGTGATTTAATTACTTTTCAAAAGTTATTTTATTAATAAACTTTATTTCAGTAAAAGATTAAATAGGTGGAGAAATTTATGAATTCAAGGATTAAAGTTCTATCATGTAACGCATTTTTTAATCATACAGGAATTCTAAAATTAGTATTCATCAATAAGATTAATTAAAGCAATATACAATGATATTAACTGTAATTTCAACAACAGAATTTTATTTTAAAGCACTCATGTTACTTGGAGTGATTTACAACAAATAATGTGACTTGTGTTACACTAAATCAACATTTTAAAATTTACGTAAAATTAAAATATTGTCCCCGAAGTTGCCAAAACTTGGCGAGTATTATGCCACAAATCACGATATGGAAATCTCCGAACTTTTGACATTAGTTATCAAACTTAATTTTCACTCTCTTCTTATACAGGAACTAGGAAGTTAAATATTTCATTTTAGATTTACTTATCTAAAAAAGATCACTAAAAACCAGCTCGTATTCCTGATTGCTATTTTTGTTGAGGACACTCCAAAAGTTGCCAAAACTTGGCAATTATTATGCCAAAACGAGGAAATATTAAGAATGAATCAGTTATAAGCTCTCTGTATCCAAAGCTTGATTCTCTCAAAAATCGAATACTTTGATTCTTCAATTCGTTTTAATCCTTCAGTAGAAAGTACTTCTCTACATTGTTCTAATGTCAAATTACTCGCAGAAACATATTTTCCGCGTTTATATTTGGTTCCATAATAATTGGATGCCAAACGATTCAACGATTCTAGTTTCTTCTCACATTCTTTTAAATTTGATATGTTAGTCGCTTCACCTCGTGAAAATTCTTTTGCAACTTGCTGCCGAATGACTTCACCTAAATCTCTTCCTTTTTTAGTAACATCTACACCCCATTTTTCACAGAGTCGTAAATACCCTTTATAAAGTTGGCCGGCCATGCTTTGTGTCAAAGAGTATTGTAGAAAAAGGCAATTTCGTCAATAAAATAAATCCGTAAGAGGAAAAAAATGTCCTTTCTTCCAGTTTTTTCAAAAAAAAGCAATATTTGTTGATTGTAGAATAGTGCGACGAGCTCATTGCGTTAGCTTATAGCTTTGTATTTCCATTAATGTCTCTTTGAGTTGAGGCTTAATAGATAGCAGTAAAAAATCAGAAGTGTTTTGCGGCTTGGTTGCTTGGATGACACCCCCGCTTCGGTAGCCCGACGACCTACACGCGAAGTCGAGCACTCGTTCAAGCTTGCAAGAATTTGTAGAGGGACTGCTTAGTTTTTCACGGTCAACCATCCATTACATATTAATAATTAATTTGGCAATTCAATTTCACAATTCTAAACTGCTGACATCCCCTCTGTAGAGGATCAAATTTACTATGGTATGTCTTCGGATCATCCTCAGGGATGTTTCCAGACCGTAGCCAATAGACCATTGTGCAGCTCCAGTGCGACGTAAATAAAACACCTACCTACCAAACTATTGACAAAGCCTTTGGTAGAATGCATTTTCATGTAGAGCTGCCATCTGGTGATGGTATTAGTAACTCCTTACAGAAACACAGAATATCAATATATTAGGAAAAGTTAAAGGATCATATTTTAATTATTAAATAATAATTTCTAAATCAATAATTTAAAAATAAGTCATTTAGGAATTTGTGCATTTAAAGCATAGCTTGGGGATATTTCCGTATCGTGATCTGTGACGCCAACAAGATTCGCCAAGGCGCGATTCAACGCAAGCGATCCAGGGAGCACATCAAAGGACATAATTGTGGGCAAGGAAGAGGCGGAGCTTCAGTTGAGAGGCTGAACAAGAGTCTCGTGTCACATGATTCTACTTTAAATTCTGACGTCGCTGCCTAAGCGTCATATATCACGTGACTCTTAACGTTACACTTTACGTTTACAATGGATAAAACTTATTTCATTATTTATTTATTCATTTTTCTTAGTAATGTTTTCTTTTTAAATCCCTCTTGTAAATACATTTAATAATTATATTCAAATAAATTTTTAAATTATTTAGAAAAAATATTTTAATAATAATCAAATTAAATAATCAAATAAAAGATTAATTACAAATGGTTTAATGATGTTCCATTAAATTTTTCAATTTCTTAAAAACAAAAAAATTATAAAATTATATATATATATACATATATACATATATTATATGTATACATTAATTATATATATATATATATATACATATATACATATATTATATGTATACATTAATTATATATATATACATTATATATATATTATATAAATATGTATATATTGGTGGAATAAAGAGAGAATTTGAATATTTTATGAAATTTGCGTTACATGGAGAGGAAGACCACGAAAACCTCCACGGTTAGCCTAGCGGTATATATATATACTTAGATTATATATATATATATATATTATATATATACATACATTATTTATATATATATATATATATATATATATATATATATATATATATATATATATATATATATATATATATTATATATATACATACATTATATATACATACATTATTTATATATATATATATATATATATATATATATATATATATATATATATATATATATATATATATACATACATTATTTATATACTATATATATATATACATATATTATATATATTATATAAATATGTATATATTGGTGAAATAAAGAGAGAATTTGAATATTTTATGAAATTTGCGTTACATGGAGAGGAAGACCACGAAAACCTCTACGGTTAACTTAGCGGTATGTATATATACTTAGATTATATATATATATATATATATATATATATATATATATATATATATATATATATATATACATTATTTATATATATATATACATTATATATATACATACATTAGTTATATATACATATATTATATATATACACATTATATATATATTATATAAATATGTATATATTGGTGAAATAAAGAGAGAATTAGAATATTTTATGAAATTTGCGTTACATGGAGAGGAAGACCACGAAAACCACCACAGTTAGCCTAGCGGTATGTATATATACTTAGATTATATATATATATATATATTATATATATACATACATTATTTATATGTATACATACATTATACATATATACATACATTATATATATACATACATTATATATATACATATATTATATATATATACATTATATATATATTATATAAATATGTATATATTGGTGAAATAAGGAGAGAATTTGAATATTTTATGAAATTTGCGTTACATGGAGAGGAAGACCACGAAAACCTCCACGGTTAGCCTAGCGGTATATATATATACTTAGATTATCTATATATATATATATTATATATATACATACATTATATATACATACATTATTTATATATATATATATATATATATATATATATATATATATATATATATATATATATACATACATTATTTATATACATATACTATATATATATATATACATATATTATATATATTATATAAATATGTATATATTGGTGAAATAAAGAGAGAATTTGAATATTTTATGAAATTTGCGTTACATGGAGAGGAAGACCACGAAAACCACCACGGTTAGCCTAGCGGTATGTATATATACTTAGATTATATATATATATATATTATATATATACATACATTATTTATATGTATACATACATTATACATATATACATACATTATATATATACATACATTATATATATACATATATTATATATATATACATTATATATATATTATATAAATATGTATATATTGGTGAAATAAGGAGAGAATTTGAATATTTTATGAAATTTGCGTTACATGGAGAGGAAGACCACGAAAACCTCCACGGTTAGCCTAGCGGTATATATATATACTTAGATTATCTATATATATATATATATTATATATATACATACATTATATATACATACATTATTTATATATATATATATATATATATATATATATATATATATATATATATATATATATATATATATATACATACATTATTTATATACATATACTATATATTTATATATACATATATTATATATATTATATAAATATGTATATATTGGTGAAATAAAGAGAGAATTTGAATATTTTATGAAATTTGCGTTACATGGAGAGGAAGACCACGAAAACCTCTACGGTTAACTTAGCGGTATGTATATATATATATATATATATATATATATATATATATATATATATATATATATATATATATATATATATATATATATATATATATACATTATTTATATATATATATACATTATATATATACATACATTAGTTATATATACATATATTATATATATACACATTATATATATATATTATATAAATATGTATATATTGGTGAAATAAAGAGAGAATTTGAATATTTTATGAAATTTGCGTTACATGGAGAGGAAGACCACGAAAACCACCACGGTTAGCCTAGCGGTATGTATATATACTTAGATTATATATATATATATATTATATATATACATACATTATTTATATGTATACATACATTATACATATATACATACATTATATATATACATACATTATATATATACATATATTATATATATATACATTATATATATATTATATAAATATGTATATATTGGTGAAATAAGGAGAGAATTTGAATATTTTATGAAATTTGCGTTACATGGAGAGGAAGACCACGAAAACCTCTACGGTTAGCCTAGAGGTATGTATATATACTTAGATTATATATATATATATATATTATATACATACATACATTATTTATATATATATATATATATACATAGCTTATATATATATACATATATTATATATATACATACATTATATATATACATACATCATATATTATATATATATATACATACATTGTATATATACATATATTATATAAATATGCATATAATGGTAAAATAAAGAGAGAATTTGAATATTTTATGAAATTTGCTTTACATGGAGAGGAAGACCACGAAAACCTCCACGGTTAGCCTAGCGGTATATATATATATATATATATATATATATATATATATATATATATATACTTAGATTATATATATGTATATATATACACATTATATACATACATATAAATATATACCTATACATGCATACACGCATACATGCACATATACATGCACGTATACATAAATGTATACCTATACATGCATACATACATACACATAACATACATACATTTATACCTACATACACATCTGCATACATACATGCACGTATACATACATACATGCATACATACATACATATGTACATACACACATACATACATGTACTTATGCATGCATGCACATATACAATGCGTGCAAATATACATGCATGCACATATACATGCACGTATACATAAATGTATACCTATACATGCATACATACATACACATAACATACATACATTTATACCTACATACACATCTGTATACATACATGCACGTATACATACATACACATATATACATGCATACATACATACATATGTACATACATACATGCACTTATACATGCATGCACATATACAATGTGTGCACATATACATGCATACACATATACATGCACGTATACATAAATGTATACCTATACATGCATACATACATACACATAACATACATACATTTATACCTACATACACATCTGCATACATACATGCACGTATACATAGATACACATATATACATGCATACATACATATGTACATACATACATGCACTTATACATGCATGCACATATACAATGCGTGCACATATACATGCATACATATACATGCATACACATACATACACATCTACATACATACATGCATACACATATACATACATACACATATGCATGCATACATATACATAAATGTATACCTATACATGCATACACATAACATACATACATTTATACCTACATACACATCTACTTACATACATACACATACATGCACATATAGATACATATGCATATACATGCATACACATCTACGTACACACACATTTATACATGCATACACATCTACATAAATACACATATACATGAATATGCATACGCATACATGCATACACAAATACATACAGGCATATATACACATGCGTGCATACAAATATACATGCATACATACATGTGTATACATACATACACATATGCATACATACATACACATATACATGCATACACACATGCATACATTCACATAAACATATAAATACACACACATATATATAATATGATAGATATATAATATATGTATGTTTATATATATACCACTAGGGTAACTGTAGAGGTTTCCGTGGTCTTCCTCTCCATGTAACGCAAATTCTATAAAATATGCAAATTCTCCCTATTTATTTCACCACTATATATATATATATAATTTGCGTTAACTCGCATTTGCGTTGCATGGAGAGGAAGACCATGGAAAACTCAACAGTTAGCCTAGTGGTATTTATATATATATTATATATAAATACATATGCATATCACATTATTTATTTATATATATATATATATATATATATATATATATATATATATATATATATATATATATATATATATATATATATATATATATATATATATCATGTTATGTATCTATCATATTATATATATGTGTGTGTATTTATATGTTTATGTATATGTGTGTGCATGTATATGTTTATGTATGTATGTATATGTGTATGTTTGTATATGTGCATGTATGTATATTATGTATGTGTGTATGCATATATATGTTTATGTATATATGTATGCATATGCGTTCGTTTGTATATGTTTATGTATGTATGTATGTGTGTATATGTGCATGTATGTATATTTATGCATGTGTGTATGCATATATGTTTATGAATGTATGTATGCATATGTTAATGTATGTACGTACGTATGTATGTATGTATCAGAGTTGGCCAAAAATGTAATCGATTAAATTTTTTGATTATAGTAATCAATTACTTGTAATCGTGATTACAACTTTCAAAAAATTTTGATTACAGCTGTAATCATGATTACAATTTCGATTACAGTAATCAATTACTTGTAATCATGATTCCAAGTAATTGCGATTACAAGTAATCACAACGAAACTGATTACGGGTAATTATGATTACAAGTAATCAAAATATATGATTACATGTCATTATGGTTACATGTAATCTAAATGCACGATTACAAAACTATTGTATTCTTATAAATGATTATATTTTACATTAGATAGTATAATGTATTTTATAATGATACATTTTGCACGCATTTACATGTACTGCATTTTGTATGTATTTGTATGCGTACAAATGAATGTAACTAAAATGTATGTACATATGATTTTATCTAGTGCATATGCTGAGACATTTTAGTTTCACACATATGTACATACACTTATATTGTAAGTATAAAATATATGTATGTATGTATATAGCTAATAATTACGTATGTATCTGCAAACAATTCAGACATGTACATTTATATACAATGAATATATGCATTTTATGCAAATATTTGTGTATGTAAAATGTATATCTATGTTCATGTACACATGTATATACAAGTGCTTGTTGTTTGTACAAACATACATGCATTGTCTGTACGATGTATGCCCCATGCATGCATGTATTTATGAACAGTATAATATATGTATGCATGTACAATATAGGTATATATGTAGTATGTACAATATAGGTATATATGTAGTATGTACAATATAGGTATATATATGTATGTACAATATATATAGTTAGTACAATATATGTATTTATACATGTACATGATATGCATGTCCAATGTATGGATGTACATATACACAATATGTTCATGCTCAATGTATGTATTCCAATATGCATAATACATTTGAGTACGATTGTACGTACATTGGGCAATTTATATTTTAGATATATTCATGCATACATTCGACAGGCATAACATATGTACATACACACATTTGAGATGCATATATTGTAGAAATGTATATACATATAGCGTACTGATGCATATTCATATAATGTACATATACAGTACATATGTGCATAAATATATTGAGCATAATTCTTACGTACAAATTTTACATGTGTACATGTATGCTATCCCTATCTATGCATATGGTGCAATGTACATATGTCCAATGAATGTATCCACACATGTACCATGCACGTATGTTCCATGTATGCATATCCATTTGTACTATATATGCATGTACAATGCGTGAATGTTTGTACATACATTGTACATGCGTACATACATTACACGTATACATATGTACAATACATTTACGTCTAAATATGTGTACAATGCAATAAATAAAATGCATGTAAGTTAACTTATAATGACTCAAGCAAGTTAAATGACAAAATCAAACGACATTTAAATTTAGTTATCAGCTTTAATTATTCTAAGTCATTTTGAAATTCTTTGAATAAAGAATTATTTTCAGGTATTTTCACGAATTGTTTGACAATACAGATTTTTTTTTTTAATAACATAATGCATGTTTTATAGAAATTTTTTAAATGGCAAAAAAAAACGGTAAATTTTATGTGTGAAAATAATATTTAGAAAATTAAAATAAAATTATCGCTTGCTTTCAAAAAATATGAGGTCGAGTTTTATAAGCCTTAGAATAAATTTTAAAACAAACTTTAATATCTTTACTTATATAAATTTTTTTTAATATATGCGCAATGTATGTGTATATTGTAATTACATATATTTAAATGTACGCATGTATTTATACATTACTTGTAATTATGTATATGAGTAGTAAGGGCAGGCATCTATGCGGCGGAAGTGATAGGCAGTCAAGGGGTGCTTATTTCTGCCCCAACCGGAAGTTGCTTATTTCTGCCCCAACCGGAAGTTGCTTATTTCTGCCCTCCTATAAACCGGAAGTTGCTTATTTCTGCCCGCTTGCTTATTTCTGCCCGCCTGAAAATCGAAACTTCGTCTGCAACGTCATGGGGAGCTTATTTCTTTTTTTCTTAAGCCTAACATATTTTTAGTTTCGGTTTCTGTTTTTAATTTAGTTTCGTTTTTTTAAATATTATTTAATTTATTAGTTTTTTGAGGGTGGCAACACTTATTATTTTTAATATTAGTTTTTAAGGATGGCAACACTTGTAAACTTTGTTATTTGGGGGAGATATTGTATATTATGAAGTTATGACGTCATCTTTTATTACATAACACATAAATGATATCATGCTTTTGATCTAGTGGCGCCATCTATGTGGGAATAAAATAACTTTAAATCTATTTTAATATTTAATTCTGTTTTATTATTATTTATTAAATATAATTAAGGCTGAGGATCGAACTCGCGCCATTAAAAAGCCTTCGTGGGTCAGTAGTTGGATATCATAACCACTGACCCACGAATGCTTGGTTAGATATGTGTTAATAAGTTTAACTTTTGTATTTTGAACACGTGTATAAATAAAAACTGTTTGATATCGATATCTTAATACAGTTTAATCGATATAGTTTCACTTAACCTTTGATAGTTATTAAATAATTATTTCTGCCCCTCTTAATGTTATTATAACTTTCTCTGGATGGCAACGGTACTGACCATACACGTGTTAATTATAACATAATAAATACATGATATCATATTTTAACTCTAGTGGCGCCATCTGTGTGGGAATGTTAGAGATAAAATAACTTTAAATCTATTTTATTATTTAATTTAAATATAATTAATGCTGAGGATTGAACTCATCTTGTGGTGATAAGAGATAACGATAAATAGAGGTGGCGAGAGTAAAGTTTTTCATTCATCATGGATCTTTTGAAGTTCAAACATCCCTTTACAGCTGTCCTCGCAGGTCCAACAGGTAGTGGTAAAAGTTATTTCATAAAAAATGTGATTGAAAACCAAATGATACATCCTTTTCCAAAACATGTGGTATGGTGTTATGGCGTTTATCAAAAATTATATGATGAGATGCCTAATGTTGTTTTTCAAGAAGGACTTCCCTCCGATTTGAATCAATATTCAGATGCACTAATTGTGATTGATGATCTCATGAGTGAATTGGGAAATGATCCTCAATTGACGAAATTATTTACAAAATTTTCCCATCATAAATCTCTTAGCATTATTTTTGTGGTTCAAAACATTTTTCATAAAGGAAAGGAAATGAGAGAAATATCCTTAAATGCTCATTATCTTGTATTATTTAAGAATCGAAGAGATCAATCGCAAATTACACATTTAGGACGTCAATTGTACCCTCGTAAAGTTAATTTTTTTCAAGAATGTTATGCTGATGCCACATCAAAACCTTATGGTTATTTACTCATTGATTTAAAGTGTGATACGGAAGAATCTTTACGCATGCGTACTGGTATGTTTCCTGGAGATACTTATTATGTGTACCAACCTCGATAACTTCATTTCAACTGTGAATTTCAAGGAAATTAGATGACAACTTTAACCATTGTTTTTGAAGGTTTTCAACTTTTATCAACACCTATAAATAGGACAGGCACTCGAAATTCAAATCATTTGAAAGTAAGATGTCCGTATGTAATGAGCGAACATTAGAGCTCATGAAATTGATCTCTAAAACTAAACATTGCAAGTCTCTTTTAAAAAAGTGTTCAAAAAGTGAAATAAAAACTTTGTGTGAGTGTGTATTGAATGTATTGTGTGGTAATATACCACTCACGAAATCTCAGAAAGATAAATTAGCTCCTCATAAAGAAAGTTTAAGAAAACTTTCTAAGAAGAAATTGCCATTGTATAAGAAGAAAAAAATTCTTGTACAGAAAGGAGAAGGATTTTTATCATTTTTATTACCTGCAGCTATTTCTGTGATTAGTTCTTTAATTCATGGAGTACAGTAAGAAATTTGTGTTGGTTCCGGAGGATAGAGTACAAGTTGCGGAACACTTATCACAATTGGATCAACAAATGAAGAATATTCTACAGAAAAAGGACTTAGAAGATGACGAGAAAGCAACTCTGTATTTACAAATCTTGCAGAAGTATACGCACTTTTCAATTTCGAGACCGAAAAAACCAGAACCTCAAACCGATCATGAGGAAATTACGAACATAGACGATCCTCTAGTAGAGTCTGCAGAAGAGATCTCTTCAAATATCAAAAAAGAAACTGAAGACTTGGAGGGAAAAATTCTAACTGCTGTTCCAGTTCGATTTCAAGAAAAAGCTAAAGATATGTATCAATTCTTAAAAAATAATGAATCTCTCCTTTGGAACGCTAAAGGTGAAATTATTCATGAAGATAAAACTGTTCCTGGAAGTAATATAGTTAATCTTATCAATGACTTTTTGCGAAATAGAAAATCAGCTCCAGTGGGGAGAAATGTATTTTTAAAAACATTAAATGATATTCAATTACCATCACATTTAGATGTAAATAAAAAATTGTATAGTAAAAATAAAATTGTTAAGAAACCTATGATGTATGCCCGCAGAAGTGCTTGGGTGAAACTTTGAATAAAATTTTATTTATTTTATTAAAATGTATTTTGTCTTTATTGATCATTTTTTTCACAGGTGAAAAAGTTTATATTATCAAGGAAAAAT
The DNA here is from genome assembly GCF_982258835.1 of Parasteatoda tepidariorum. NCBI lineage: Eukaryota > Metazoa > Arthropoda > Arachnida > Araneae > Theridiidae > Parasteatoda > Parasteatoda tepidariorum. Next base: position 115,475 of record NC_141757.1, on the reverse strand, counting down.
TTCACCCTTTATTAATTAATACAAAAAGTTTTAGAAAGAGGGATAGAATTTTCTGAAAAACTGGAAATTTCCTTTTTGCAAAAACGTAAATATTTTCTTAAAAGATAGAAATTTTTTTATAAAAATAAAAATATTTTCTGAAATATTAGAAAGTTTTGTTAAAAAGTTTGAAATATTTTTACGAAACTAGCAAATTTTTAACAAAAAGTTAAAATATTTTCTTAAAATAAAAATTTTTTGTGTAAAAACATAATGTTTTCTTAAAAGATAGAAAAATTTTGTTAAAACGTTTGAAATATTTTTACAAAAACAAAAAAATATTATCTTAAAAGAGAAAATTTTTTGCAAAAAACAAATATTTTCATAAAAAGATAGAAAGTTTTCCTCAAGAATAAAAATATTTTCTGAAAATTTTGTTAAAAAGAATTAAAAATGTTACACTATTGCCTACATAACAATATTTAAATGTAAAATTTTATAATAATGACATGAGAGACACTAGATTTAGTTTCATTCCTTTTTTATTTTCTAAACACAAATCTTACACCATATTTTTTCTTTACAAATTGATACATCTGAAAATCATTTACATATAATTGATTTGAAATATGATACATAGAATAGCCTTGACAGCGTTTGAGTAAAAAGTAAATACAATATTGTCCACATACATTGGATGTAGGTGATTGAAACACTTTGGAATTCCATAGTACGTCCGTGTAGGAAGCGGTATTCACTTTGTAAAATCCGGGAGGTTTCCCATATGAGTCATAAAACTCTAACTGTCTTTGATCATTCACAAATAACGCTAGCCAGTGAGTTCCAGGTTGTGATGAGTCATCTGAATTCGTGATAGCACATGTGTTTTCTCGGAGACTCGGAAGCGTATCTCTTGAATATACGCCTTGAAAGTAAGGTGTTGTTATCTTATCTTGCGATAAAATGTAGAATAGTTGCAATCCATCCATTCTTCAATTTCCGAAGTCGAATAAAATATTTCTTGACTTGTTAATTTCAATCAAATTTTCAAATTCGGCAAAAACGATAACGCATACTGTTTTTTCCAGTGATTTGGCAAATTTCAGTTCTAATCTCAAATTGCTATGCTTAATCAGATTTAAATGTTCTCCTGAACATAGATCTGGGGAGAGATTAAATCCAAATAATGTATTTCCGTTCCTGTAGTCTTCTCTGGAAATAAATATTCCTCTATCTTGACCCATTCGTTCCGTTCCATCAAATAAAGTTTGATAGGCACGAATGTATTGATTTTGTGAAAAGTTGAGTTCCAATGGATTATGGGGCACAGGTTGTCCATCTACATACACTCCAATAAAATTTAAATCAAAATGATTAAAATCAAAAGGAGATTTTGTCAATGTTCCATGAAAAGCTTCATTATCTACACAACCAATAATAACCTTTTTAGGCATTTGACCCGAAAATATATTATCTTGAATAAAAGACATGCTCCCTTTAGGAATTGAATACACTTTGCATAGGACTCGATTAATGGGGTATTTTGCACTTGTTTTCTCGAGTGCTTTAGCATGACCAAGAAGCACTCCAGGGTTCACACGAGCTTTTCGAATGAATAAAGAGACATGATCCAATACTACTTTAAATCCTTCAGATCCTTGTAGACAAAATTCTGGTTTGCTTCTTATTAGTTTTATTTTCAAATCCACTAAATTGAGTAAAAGACGTTCTTGATGAAATAAATCTGAATGAATGCAGCCAATCATGTCCACTGTTGCGCTTTCTTTGAAAAAAGCAGTTCTTTTATTTAAACCATCCTCAGAATCTTTATAAAATAACTCAGCAGTTAATTGAGATGTTTTGCTATCATATCCATGGTTTAGGAGAGTTTCAATATAGGCCCTATAGGGATAGGTATTACTTGAATTGGAAACTGTACGATCGTTTAAAGACACATCTACTTGAGAAAATAATGAATGTAGAAATAAATTCACAGGTCCTATAACATCATCTTTAGTGATAGCTGTATTGTTCGTTTTTACTATTTTCGCTTTCACATACAATTGTGTTTGACTGAGATCTATGTAATCTTCTACACTTCCAGAGACATGAAACTCTACGGGAGCATTATCAAAAACGTTAGAAAGAGGATGAAATTGTATCCATTGACCATCTTGAATAACTGTTTGAGTTCCAGGTAAAGTAAAAAGTTCCAATTCCGATTTTACGCACTCAGGAGAATCTTTCAACAAAAATGCCATTTTATGGATCAAAAATATCACGTCCACTCACTTTGCGTGCTTTAGATGAAATGAATCGTTTCTGCTTCTTACGCTTCCTTTTATAGTTTCCTTTCCCGACCATAGACTGCACTTTATCAATAGCTTTTCGTGCTAGATTTTTTCCACTTTCTTTAGTTCTTGTTTTGACGGCTTCCTCAAAGTTTTCTCCAGATAATACATCAGATGCTACTCGAGTTCCTGTTTTTAAAACTTCTTTTCCAATAGTTTTACCACCTCTTACTAAAAAGGGTAGTGCTGCTCTAAATAATCGACGAAATATACCACCAAGTCCATAGCCCTTTTGGAAATTAACACCTTTATAATAGGACAAACCCGAGCCAATTTGACTCGCATAATGATCTTCGAATTTTTCAGCACAACAAACGTACGGTACACTCATCTTGACGTCTTCTCTTCAAATGAATGATTCAAAAAACGCATCGTACTATTTATAGTATTTGTCTCATGCGGAAATGTAAAACTATAATCACTTTACCACTTTCAAAAGGTACGAAATCACCTGAATTCAATCTGAGCTCCACATGGATAGTTTGAAAGGAGTGTCTCGTTAAAGGTAAGTATTGAGGTCTATCATAATACTGGCTAATTGTTTCACCATCATATCCTTTTATTCGAACGATCCTCAGTAAAGGAGCTTGCGTATCTCCGACAATTTGTGGTGAAATTAAATCTGAGTAGACGTAAAAAACGGAAAAATTAGACCATGCGTCAGCCACAAATTCGCTTTTCTGGTTACCCGTAATGACTGCATCTCGTTGAAATCCTAACAATTCGCCTAACTTCTCTAAATGAAGGCTGCAACCTTGAACGGCGTTAATTTTAACTCGTTTCGTAGCTTTATTGTAATTTATTGTAAATCGACTAGGATTTTTAGGTAAAGCAAGTTGTATAGCTGATACAATATCGAACATTGATTCATAACAGCCCACATCAATTGTTTGCTTAGCAGTCGATATGATATTACCATTATTTATCTTGTAATGAAAATAATTGTTATTTTCATTTACGTTCAGCCAAGAATGCGGATAGATGATTTCAGATAGGCCTACTTCCCATTCACCTCTTAAATCCACTGGTATCGGTAACTGCGTCTTAAAATGGGAAATTTTGTTGTTAGGAAAAAACTGCATGGAGCTATCAGAGGGTAGCGTCACATAGAAAGACATTTTTGAGAATGAGTCTTCATAGGTTAAGTTTCACTATTTATACTTTTTGAATATCACTCACCCAGGCATTAAACTTTTCAGGATAACCTAGAAATTTAACAAAATATTCCGTGCTTCCTCCTTTCTTTCTCTTTTTGATAACTTTTTCTACGGGATAATAGCCCGAGTTGACTACTTTTTGTAATTCTTCTGCATAAAAGGTACCTTCGATTGATTCATTCATTAAATCTTTCAATTTATACACTACAGGATTTCGATGAACTATTTTATCTATGACAAATAATTCTCGAGTCCAATTATTTTCATATCCTTTCTCAAATGTAAGTTTTGATTTACTAATGCGAACAGTGTCACCTACTTGAAAAACAGGGTTATCAATATTCACCTTATCACTATATAAATTATTCCAGACTTCTTTTTGATTATCGATATTCACTGAGGCTGGTTCCATTTTTATACTTCTGTGTTTGGTATGATTATAACTATGGATTAATTTAGAAATGACGTCAATATATTTTTTCGTATTATATTCTGTAAAGTATTTCCACATCTTCATTTTTAAAGTACGGTTAAACCTCTCAACAATACTTGATTTAGTTTCATTATTCGTTGTAAAGAAATGAACTCCTAAATTTTTAAGATACTGCTGTATAAGTTTATTAGTAAATTCTGTTCCTTTATCTGATTGCAGTTTCTCAGGTTTTCTTTCTCTAAAAATAGTTTTTAAAGCTGGCAATACATTTTTGGCTGATTTGTCTTTAATAGGAATAGCCCACGCATACTTTGAGAAACAATCTATACAAGTTAACAAATATTTGAAGCCATTATTAAATTTCGCTAAAGATTGCATGTCAACTAAATCAATTTGAAATTGTTCATCTATACCTCCAACAATCACTCTATTACGTTTAAATTTATGCCTCACAGGTTTATGCAAAGTATAAGAATCTTTAGTCTCTAACCATTTCTTAACGTCACTTTTCTTCACTTTACCTTTCACAGAATTATAAATAGCATTTACACCTCCAAAACTTCCTGGATGTTCAGGTTTCGTATAAACTGATGAAAGTAAATGATCCATAACCTATTTCAAAAATATTTTTTCTCTAATAACAGTTTTATTTCTAACAGTTAAAATTAACTCTCATAAACATTCTTAAAAAATAACGGTATACAATAATTTCAATAAAATTAAATAATAATACCTATTTAAGTATAAAATAGTTTTCCTTATTGTATTGCAGCAATAATTTTTTCTTCTTCTATTTTAAGAACCTGAAAAAAGTATTATTTTGAAAAAGAAAATTCATGCCTGCTGAAAAAAAGAAATCTCGTTTCCTCTGAAAACAAAAGTTCACAGTAATTTTTACAAAATATAAAAATAACAACAAAATATTTTAAAACTTAAGTTATTTTATTTGCAAAAATCATTTTTAGCAGCAGTTAATAAAGTATCTAATTTGATTTCTTTTAAAAAACCTTCACACAAAAAGTCTTTAAGGGGTTGTCTAAACAACCTTCGTTCACTTAGTTCATTATTAAAATCCAGAGCAATATTCTCCACATGTAAGTCCAAACAAGATTCATTGAAATCGTGAACACTGCACACAACCTGGTCTAGAAAGTCAGCAGATCTGTCTACTGGCTTCAGACCTTTCTTCAGTCCAATATGTTTATACAACACAATTTTCAGGCAATCTTTCATAACAGGACCCGCTTCGTTGATGTCTGAATTCTTTGGCACCACTGGACACTGTTGATGGGTGGATTCTTGAAAAATGTTCAAAAAGTCCACGGACCTGTATTTTAAATTAATATAGCCGAATGTCACACTATCTCGACACTTCTGTAGTTCTCTCCACTGTTTGAAACTGATTTCCGTCTCGTGCTTGTATACGCGGCCACTTCTGCAGGTATATTCGTCCACTAGCAGATACTTCCCCTCGTCATTCATCAGCACATAAAATTTTTCACGGGGATTAGCTGGAGGGATCTCTTCCAAAGCCATGTTGATGTCTGCAATGCCGAAGATACATGTCGGTGGACCATGACAGAAGCAAGTATTATACTGTTCAGGCTGTAGAGTTATACCATATCCTGAAGGATAGTATGAGTCTCCATATCTGTTAAACCTTCGTATATGAATGGCTGATTTCTTGTTATACGTGCTGGCCAAAACGAATAAGTCCTCACCAATTGGATAGCAATACTCTGGAAAGTTTCCCTCCTGGAACAAACCTTTCCTCTTTGGTTCATCCTAATAAAATAAAAAGAAACACTTTTTTGAGTCACCAAGAACAACAAACAAGCAAAACCTAATTACTGTTTAGACATTAACTACATTATTTCGATCTACTATTTCTAAGTAAATTGTATATTAATATACAATGTAAAGTTTAAGAGTAAAATATAATTTCTAAGCAAATTGTATATTAATATTTAATGTAAAGTTTAAAAGTAAAATATAAGGATAAGTTTCGAATAGGAGTGTTAAAAACATTTAGTAAAAGAAGTTAAAAATTATGTTTAGCCTGGAAAATCTATTAACATTAAATAAAAATATTATTACACATGAAGATAAAATAAGGGTAAAAAAATATAGAAGTACTTACTTGAATTTCATCGTGTTTTCTTTTTAATGAAGAGTTGTCTTCCATAACTATCTAAAGACTGTAAAACTCCACTTAAGAAATAAATATTAACAATTTTCACGAAGTAACTACATACGCCAGAGCAAAGGAACTTGTTATATACGATAGGGAAATTATAATCAACACAGTATTAATCGTTGCCAACAAAGGAAATATAACTCTAACAGCCAATCAGAAAAATATGAAACTGTCACATGCTTAACTACTTACCAGCGCAAGTGAAAGGAACTGAATTCAACACACACGTCATAGACCAAGATCCAACTTGTTATACCTTATCAGAATGACTCGCTCTGTAATCAGTAGTTGTGTTATCACACAAAACACGTCACACAAAACAGGCGTATGGTCAGTACCGTTGCCATCCAGAGAAAGTTATAATAACATTAAGAGGGGCAGAAATAATTATTTAATAACTATCAAAGGTTAAGTGAAACTATATCGATTAAACTGTATTAAGATATCGATATCAAACAGTTTTTATTTATACACGTGTTCAAAATACAAAAGTTAAACTTATTAACACATATCTAACCAAGCATTCGTGGGTCAGTGGTTATGATATCCAACTACTGACCCACGAAGGCTTTTTAATGGCGCGAGTTCGATCCTCAGCCTTAATTATATTTAATAAATAATAATAAAACAGAATTAAATATTAAAATAGATTTAAAGTTATTTTATTCCCACATAGATGGCGCCACTAGATCAAAAGCATGATATCATTTATTTATTATACAATAAAAGATGACGTCATAACTTTATAATACACAATTTCTCCCCCAAGTAACAAAGTTTCTAAATGTTGCCATCCTTAAAAACTAATATTAAAATAATAAGTGTTGCCACCCTCAAAAAACTAATAAATTAAATAATATTTAAAAAACGAAACTAAATTAAAAACAGAAACCGAAACTAAAAATATATTAGGCTTAAGAAAAAAAAGAAATAAGCTCCCCATGACGCTGCAGACGAAGTTTCAGGCGGGCAGAAATAAGCAAGCGGGCAGAAATAAGCAACTTCCGGTTTGTAGGTGGGCAGAAATAAGCAACTTCCGGTTGGGGCAGAAATAAGCAACTTCCGGTTGGGGCAGAAATAAGCACCCCTTGACTGCCTATCACTTCCGCCGCATAGATGCCTGCCCTTACTACTTATATGTATACGTTGTATGTACATACGTACATTGTGCATATAACTATTTTTTGTGCATCCATGCACTACATGCGCTTAAGTATTAACAAAGTGTGTAGTTATACAAGTACATACGTACGTTGTACATAAGTACATACTTTGCGTGTACATATATCGATGCACACGTAAATGTATGCATTTTATTACCCGTAATCGTTTTCGTTGTGATTACTTGTAATCGCAGTTACTTGGAATCATGATTACAAGTAATTGATTACTGTAATCAAAATTGTAATCATGATTACAGCTGTAATCAAAATTTTTTGAAAGTTGTAATTACGGTTACAAGTAATTGATTACTGTAATCGACTATGTAATCATGATTACAGCTGTAATCAAACTTTGTAATCATGATTACAAGTAATTGATTACTATAGTTGAAAAATGTAATCGATTACATTTTCGCTCTACTCTGATATAATCGAAAATTTTGATTACTTGAAATCGCGATTACTTGTAATCGTGATTACAAGTAATTGATCACATAGCTGTAATTATTTGTTATCAATTACAGTTGTAATCGATTACTGTAATCGACGGCCAACTCTGGTATGTATATATGTGTTGGTATATGTTGTTGTAGTTCATTTACGTCGCACTAGAGCTGCACAATGGGCTATTGGCGACGGTCTGGGAAACATCCCTGAGGATGATCCGACGACATACCATCACAATTTTGATCCTCTACAGAGGGGAGTAAGTATATGTATGTATATATATATATATATATATATATATATATATATATATATATATATATATATATATATATATATATATATATATATATTAGATGAACCCAAAAAGGGTTCTATTTTTTGAGTACTCATCACACTATTGTATTGATATATTTTGCTTCGGCTATATCGATACAGTATTAGAAAGCACTTCTTTTTGCGGATATAATCGTGTGGGCTAATGAAAAGATCATATCTTTTTTTCCTAGGGATATTTATTATTTTTCTTTTCTCTTTTGTCATTGTTCTGTAATTTCTCCATGCTTTCTCTACATTTTGAACTCTCTAATTTCTCTACATATATATATATATAATATAAAAATGTTTAAATTAACTTAATTAATTAACAGGAAAATATTCGGAATTAATTTACAGATACCATTATCATTACAAAAATGCTAAAAAATATTAATTAAATTTATTTTAACTTTTTAAACTAGATGTGAATAATATGCTGGAATAAAAATTATCAACTCCTGTATCAGTGTTACTTATATAGAAAAAATAGAATTTGAAATGAAAATCTTAAAAAAAATAATTAAAACATCAGCAAACCTTCAAGTACCCTCTTCATAGTAAGTGGTAAGAAATTGCCTGACCTCGAGTGTCCTGTTTTAGCTAACAAAAAACTATTTAAACATTTTGGAAGCATCAGAATTATACGGAACAATATCTTATTTGTTTAAATAGCAATGGGGAGCAATATCTTATTTTTTTAGATAGCAATGTCAGAAGCTTAAATATGTACATGTGCAAAATAGTACTTTTTGTGCATAAAACCCCTATAATTTCAAAACTATTTTGCCGATCAATTTAAAGGATTTAGCGTAAAAAACTAAATGCGTTCGTCATAGTCCATTTATTAATTTGCAACAAAACGGCTTTAAACAACAATAAATTGTTTTAAGAAGTATTTTTATTTTCTCACAGGAATTTCAGATCAAAACACAATTGACACTACCGACTGTTATTGAGAATTCTTAATTTTTGAAAGCTAACTTTTATTTTTCCCAGTAAGTTTTCAAAGAAAAGAAGAAGAAAAAAAACTCACTGGAACAGTTAAAAAATAATTGTTACAAAAAAAAAATACTTGTCAGCCATGTTTAAATTCAATTCGCGGCATTTTTTGCACACGGTACTTTCTTTTCTCGAAACAAAGGTGTAGCGTGAGGGGGGAACACGCTTTTTGTTTTTTTGAGAACTACTCTTTTATTTTAGTAATATATATAGTATATATATACATTTATTAATAAACATACGTTAATATAAGGAATTAATATGCATATATACAAAAAAATTAAAATAAAGAAACAGTTTTCTATGAAAAAAAAAGCATGTCCCCCCCCTCATGCGACGCATATGGAGACACGTGAACGACCGTCATCTTGTTCGACAATTGGCGGGTAATTTAGAGCGGTCATTCAGTTTCGCTATAATGTTGAATAGGCATGTTCACGTGTAATTTTTCCCTATGCTATAACGTTTGGCATTTTTAAATAAATTTTATTATTTCAATTTTCGAATTATAACTTCGACACTACTAATAATTTTAATTTCATTTTTTAGAAATTACCCTTCTGCATTTTAATTAAAGCATAGTTATTATTTTTTAATATGAAGTCAATGCCGAGCAAAAGATTAAGCTTTTAAAAACTGTATTCACCAAGTATTTTATAAATTATTTATAATCAACTTAATAAATTTGTAATCCGATAATTGAAAATCAAGAATATGCCTACTTCCTCACCCCCGGACATTTTTGTTTATGTCTTTCCTTCAATACAGCCGTGATTTATTTATATATCTAAGGATAATTTCATTGTAGAGAGCTGGTAAGTAATTTTACAAGAGCTGGTAAGTAATTTTACAATAAGTTTGAACTTTATTTTTATAAAAGAAAATACTTAGTTTACGTTTTTATTAATAATATTAAGCGCTTAATTAGTTCAATTAACTCGAGATTTGTTTTTTAAATCTATTTCCTTTTTTAGAAAAACTTCACCAATTTAGAGTAATATGTAACAAGAATTTATTTAAAAAATTATAATTACTTCTTTAATGTTTAATTACAATAATTTTTTGTCAGAACAGTGTTGCATGAGTTAGAATAAAGGTTTTGTTTTAAACGTATTTTGCTAATCAATAATTATTAACTTTAAAAGAAATACTAAAAAACTTTTTCTTTAAATATACTCATTTAAAAGATTGTTCTTTTCCTAAATTAAAACTAAGTCTCTTTGTTTTTATATTTGTTTAGTTTCCAGTTCAAACAAAGGGAGAAAGGATCAGGTTTGTTTCTTTCGTAATTCAAACTCCTACATCATGAAGCCCATCCCACTCCAGACGATTTGCGAAAACGTCATTTTTGCCGTTCTTGGCCACGCCCCCTCAAAAAACTCCCCGCAGGCACTCGTAGGGATCTCGCCAAATTTTGGCGCCAATTTTGGCGTAGATCACGATACGGAAATCATCCCCATAGCTTTTCTACCTGTGATTTCTGTAAATTATTAAAAAATAAAATCAACTTGAAAAGGTTGGAAATCGGTTGCTAATATAATCAGAAGAACACATATTTCCGATTTTTGTGAAACAAACAAAAAAGAAAAGAAAAAAAGACTTGACTAAAGTGAAACTTTTACAATTTAAATATATATATGTTGCTTTTTTCATTAAAATTCAAAATGTGTACACTTCTGCAAAATAGTTGAATAAAAGTCCCTAATGTTACCTTTGAAAGTGAACATCGTATTAACAACGTAAAGAAGTTTGAAAAATCCAATCTTTTTCGCATTAATGTTGGACGATGGCTTATGAAAGAGATGATTTTAAGGATGATTGTTCAGAATCAGAAAGCTCCGAATCCTCATATTCCCAAAGTGAGGAAGATATTCCATGGCTTAAGAAAGTCGGTCCCAAAGGAGAGCTGTTTTATATTCAACAGGATTTTTCGCAGTCCCTGGAAAAAAACTTCCTCACCATCATCCCTGATGATCAACCCCATACATCATCCAATGCCGCTAAAAAATTTGCGAATTGGCTGAAGAAAAAGAAGCATAAAGTCCGTCGACCATTTCATTTATTTAAGTCTATCAAATCGAATGAGGAAAGTATGCCTTTTAATCTTCTGTCTTCTAAAGAAGTGTTTATTACTCTGAATCCCTCGCGTCCATCCTTAGGTCGAAAAACATCCCTATCTAAAGAACTGCTGGGCATCGAACTCGGACCCTTCGAGGAATGCAATCATTTATACTCGATGGACAAAATTAAAATTTTAAAGTGTTGTGACATTCCTGATCTGAGACCTGGAGATTGGCTTCATTCCATCAATGACGTTAAAGTTTATCTTAGTAACATTGATGATGTTTTACTTCAATTAGATTTCCCATCTAATATTAAATTAACTGTTTTATCGTCATACAATGAATTGTCAAGTTTCAAATCAATTTACTCAATGCATAATCATTTATGCGAAGAACTTTTAGGAAGTTGTGATGTTTCACAAGAAGTAAAATCTCAATCTAATTACGGTGTCTTTTTTCTCAAATGTCTCGACGCACACGAAAACGAAGCGGCTCGAAACGAGGTGGTTTACGAGCATCCAAAGGAAAACACTCATTTATTTAATCTTAAGGGAACGTTTATTACACTGAGCCATATTATAAGTGACGTCGCATCGCCTCAGATATTGAGTTGTAGCATAGCCGTGAAACAGGAAATGGTGCATGTCGGTTTTTTCAAAGAGACAAATTATATCTTTTTGCTAGCTATTCCTGCAGCTTGTGCCTCGGAAAAAGACGTTCAATATTTTGTGAAAAATGTGGTCAAGTACTTGAAATTTAGATATCGATATCTCAAGTGTGCTTTTCTGTTGGAAGATTCCGACATGGACAAGTTTTTTGCGATGTTTTTTAAGTATTTTTTGTCAGAACAGTCTGCTTCACTTTCTTATTTGAACGCAATTTTGCCGAGCGCTCACTGGATTCCCCTGTCGGCGAAGCTGAAAACCGAAATAGACGACATTTTGAACGAATTGGAATCTTCGGACTACGACTGTTTTTCCGACGGATTTTTTGAGAACCAAAGATTTTACAATATACTCGGTTCCTGTCTTTTCTACAAAGGATATTTGCTGTGCAGTCATTTAATGAAGAGTGATTTTTTGGACGTCCATTTATTTCTGAACTATAATCACCTGTTTTTATTGACTAAAGTAGAAGCTGTGTCAGAAATGGTTATATGGAATGAGGTGTATCCCAATCGTTTCACTGAAGAGGATAACGAATGCAGGTACTTTTTACTCGCCGTTGCGATGGGAAATTGTATTCTGTCCGTTTTGCTGGAATCGAACAGCTGCACGTTGGAACCGGAAGCTCACCCCCCACCGGAACCCTTCTACATCGAAGAAGTCCAGAATACGCTCATCATACTTCACAATTATGGTATCGTATCTGCTGTTGAAAAATCGCTTCACTTTTGTCTTCCACCGATTGCATCTGTAGAGGGGGTACTTAAAGGCACTTCTTCACTCAATTCCTCCGTCAATGTGCCATCCTCTAAAAGCATGCAATGCTCGTCCAACGCTAGTTCCCTTTCCTGCGACTTAGCCGACGTTGAATCCACTTATTCGGATACGTCTAATGAAAATTTACTGTTCCCCGGTTCCAAATCTTTCAATACTTCGACAGGATCCACATCTGGATCTCAAGCGAGCAGCGAGTATTCATCTCAACCCAAACTGAATAGTTTCCATGACGATCCATTAAGCGATGCCTTGTGCCATTTCAATGCTGGAAATGATAATTCCATGTTTCACTATCTGCACATGGATCCGGTTGAAGGTATTTTCCTGGCGCCACCGCTGGAAGAATATAGTTTTTATGATGATTGTGGCGCCACGAATGATATCTTGTCTAATTTCCACCGATGCTGCATGCAGATGCGCTGCGTTTTCTCAAGATCTTTGAGAAACGAGGAGATACGTAACTCGGGTGTCGTTACCAAATTTGGAATCAATAGTTTTTTGTGCAATGCTTACGAACAGGGAATCCTTTTCAGTTATTCTGGTAAAGATAAAAATAAGCAGAATAACATGTTGAATTTTTGGATTATAGGGCGACTGTTTTTCAATCCTGAGCCTCGTGAAGTTTATGTGTGCTATCATGATTCTGTCCACCAGGATATTGTAGAACTTGCTTTTAAGTTAGGATTTGGTTTATCTTTGTAATTATAAGCAGGATTTGTCTCCAAGGTTGCAAAATACATAAAAAATTGTTTATTTAATATTTTGTGATGTATGCAGGGTATCTGCACACCCGGAAAGTCATGGATTTCGGTATTGAACAAAATTTGTCATAAAATGTCCTGATTTTAACTATTTTTTTAAAAAAAATCATGGATTTAGGTCGCCAATTCAATTTTTAAAATGGAGTTTACCCTCCTCCCCCCAATTTCATAGTGTTCCGAATATCTGAATTTGTAACAAAAACCCCATGCACAGTCATAAAATGTTTTTTTGTGCTCTTTAAAAATTTTGGCGTTCTTTCAAAAAAGGAAAGAAAAAACATTTCTTGTGTGAATTATCTTTTAAACTTCTGTGATTTCTGAATTTATTATTATTATTTATTTATTTTATTTTATCAATTAAAAATTCTAGCTGAAGTGAGCCAGTCATTGGTGATTTTTGTTTATTCCGAAATGAGAACAGAAAAATCACTAGTATTTCTTTCACAAGTAAAGTATCTTTGGAATATAATTCTGCAGAAAAAAAGAATTGTTTGCTTTTGTATTTTTTTCAGCTTTTTAGTGCTTCAACTCTTTCCTTACTCTGTTTTTTAAATTTAAAATCTATAAATATGAAGAGTATAACAGTTATACCTATCATTTCAATGAATGTTATTATAATGCTTTTTTAAATTTATTGTTGTGCTTTTGTCGGAGAAAATAGTAACTTTGTTAAGTCATGATACCCTGTGTTTGGTTTTTTGATTGAAAAAATAATTTAAATAGATAACTCCTAGATATTTTAAGGACCTTTAATAGATCATCACCTATAATTTGTACAAATTCTCTAATTGTTTGATGGATATTTCTGTGCCTGTTCGTGGTTTTGTAAAGGTTTTTTTAACTTGCTAACATTTCAAATAAAAGAACTATGCTGGGTTTTGCGCCTAATGTTCGCTACAAGTTGGTCCCCTTCTGTGATATTTTATTTAGTCTCTCTTGACTCGAAAGTCGTCGGTTTGGTGTAGATACCAGTATAGTCATCTTCTCAATATTTACACTTCACTCTCAATTAGTTAGAATTGATCTTCGCTTTATTTGAAGAATCTGACTTAGGAAGTAGCAAGACTGCATAATAATTTTTTTCTCTCTGTTTTGGCCGTGTCGTAAGTAAAAAACAAACACCTTAATACTTTTTTTATCTAATGATTGACTTATCCTGTGTTTTAAGGATTCAAACTTAAAGGTTTGAGTACAACCATTAAATTTGATTAATTAACTAGTGTCGACCCTATTTTATTTCAAAAGTTGAGGCTAAAATATGCATTTTCTCGAAGAATATATTCTTTTGTGGTTTTGATCTTTGTTGTCAAAACATAGGAATAGCTACTATCTGATGATATTAGGGGTCTGTCTAGGTTTTTTTGAGAGGTACCTATTTTGTGACAATTTAGACATAATTTGTGAAAATTAAAAATTATATTAAAAAATAAACACAAAAATATGGTAAGATAAGAAAATATTTTCAAAAATTGTCACTCTAAATAAAAATTATTTATGACTGGTAAATTTGTTTATTTTTTTCCGCATATATTCAAAAATAATTTTGCTATTTTGAAAGTTTGAGCTTAAAATTGTATCCAAATTTAAAAATTCATAAAAATCATAGTCGATAGTTAAATTTCAACTTGAATTTAATAAAATCGTGCATTGAACAGTACTAGCACTAAAAGTAATTTTCATTATGAGAACATTTTCACCTAGGGGCCCTACCATGAACTACCGGGAATGGAATGAAGATTCCCGGCTGGAAAGTGGAACTGGGAAAGTTTGGTTCCATGAATGCTCAATACCGTACCATGAACACTCCCTTGGAATCAGACATTATACGATAACTCGCTCTCAGGACGTGGCTAAAATTTAACCAATCACACAATTTACTTTAGATTTTCTTTTGGAGTTTGGCAGCATTAGCATGAGTAAAACGAAACGAGCTTCTGCTATTTAGATAATACTATTTTTGACTACTAATTGTTTTATTTTTATAATGTTTTTTGTTTTCATTAGACTAAAAAAACATGAACTGCAAATACTTTGAAATATTCTTCAATTTATTATACATATAGTTTTATTAATTAAAAACTGTCATATTTATCATGTATATATAATTCATAAAATAAAATCCTTTTTTCATAATAAATATTTCTGATATATCCCTTAATACGTTTCATTATTTATTTTAAATATTTTTTAAAAAGTACAAATCTTAAAATAATGATCATATTTTAATGAATTAAGATTCAAAATTTCGTGCCTGAGAACTGCAAGTAGATAGATTACTAATTATACTAGTTTTTAAATCTAAACTAATTTCCAGAAAGAATTCAAATTTTATCAGACAAAACAATTAACGCTTACCTTGATCTCTTTGAAATTAATTTAATTTCAGAAAAGTTCATTAGTTTTCAATTAAAATTGTAACAATATGAATGACTAAAAAGTTACTACTTTGCTTATTACTTTGGTTTATTTTTTACTGATAGTTAAATAAATATGTTCACAAGAAATTAATTTCTAGATCTGCGTAAATTTTTTTTCGTGATTTGTAAAATCATTTTACGTATGAAAACTTAAAAATTATAGTTTAGGGAACTACTTCTGCAGCTTTTATAGTATATATTTTAATGGAAGAATGAGAATAAAAATTTTTAAAATGAGTAAGAGAAGAAATAAATAAAAATTTCATAAATATTTTTTGAAACGTTTTTATTCTTTTTTGTATTTCTTATTATAAATAAATTGTTTACTTTATAATGCATCATGCCTGTAAAAAATTCTTTTAAATGTGCTGCCATTGGTGTATAGTATAAAGAACTATCGTTCGAAAGGAAGTTAAATATTGTTGAATTAAAAGTTCATCGAAAGAAAATTATAAAAAAAAATGATTGGAACTTCAGAAAAAGGTTTTGGCCAAGTAATACGTCCCGTAATAATAACATAGAAATAGTAACAATTATTATATAATGAGAGCATAATTATTTTTAGTTTGCCGTAATTTCTTAGTTAACTCTGAAAGTATCTTTTCGTTCACAGATACTAATGAAACAAAACATTTCTCTTTTAATTATCGTCTTGAAAATGGCTCGGGCACGTTTATCTTTTAGAAATTTTGTTATCTTCTCTTATGAAATAGAAAAAAATTAAGACATTCATCGACAAAATATCGTATTTAGTCCTTAAAAATTCATCATTCCCTCCTTGGAACGACGATTCCAGGTGCCGGAGACTGGTTGGAATGAAACCGATTCCAATTCCAGCCAAGAAACTCTTTCCAAGGTGTTCGTGGTGGGGGAAAATAATTCCCAGATGGAATTTCATTCCATGGAGCTCATGGTAGGGTTCTAGGTCATACAGAAAAAAGTTTTGCAGAGAAAATTTCAAGCATCATATTTGGTTTGTTTACTTTCTAACCCAACTACCTTTTCATAGATGAAGGTTGATACCATCACCACAATTTTTAAAAGAAGTCAATTTATTTCACATTTTTGTAAAAAAAACCCTATAAAATTCGTTTTATGAATCATGTAATTTAATAAGCAGCATTTTTGTGAACAAAATTTTCGAACATTGAAATTTCTTTTCGTCATAGTATTTTATCCAAAAATTTTTGTTCAATGTTTGCATGTGCAGAAAACTCTTACACAGTGCAGTTGATGATATAAATTAGTAGTAAAAATGGCTATGTTTTGTAAAATTGTACATAAAAAAAAGAAGTTTTTTGTTGCATAAAATAGGAGTAAAGAAAAAGTATATTTTGATGTATTATAGTTGAGGTTCACACAGTTAGGTTATTTTTAACTCTTCATAAATATTAATAATTAAAATATTGTGCATAAAATATATTTTCATTACACAGTTATATATGACAATTGTATTTATAAAGAGTGTAAATATTCTTAGGTATTTTTATTAAAAGTTTAAAAATTATTTTAAAGTATGGTTTCTCTTGTTTTATTTTTCACCTCCTTTCCTCTTGACTACTATGGTTTTTCTAGCTTTGTTTCACCCATTTTTCATTCACTATACATTTTATATTTCAAGTCCCTTTTGTTTCTAGTCATTCACGTCTCTTGAAACATGTCAACTGTATGTTTTATTGAACAAATGGAGTTTTTAATCAATATCTTCAGTTTCTTGGAATTATTTATTTAACATAAGCAGATGTTCTTTAGCCAGTTTTAGAATGGATTTTATCATTGCGTCCAAAACCTTACCAACCTTGGCTGTTTCAAATATTCAGGGGTGATTGTATTCCGGACATACCCTGGAATTCCGTTTTTTTTTTTTAGTATCATTCTTGCAGGTGTAAAAACTAGGGGCGATTTGTGTGCAAATATTGCAGAATTCCACGTAAATCAAGATCGTTGGTTGTGGACTTTCACATTCCGACAAAACATCCTTTTATCCGACAAAATTTTGAAGCTTTTTCTAATTCCCGTTAAAGAGACGTTTACATACATTCTTTCACTAATTATTAAGTTTTATGTGATTATTTTGGTTTGGCAGATTTTCACCTTTTTAAATATTTGGAACTGCGCCGGAATCTGCTAATATTTGGAATTCTTTTTAAAGTTATTTTAATATCGATATTTGTTTTACCTAAAAAAGCTTCGCATTGCAATTTGTATTCACATGATTTAGAAATCCAATATCACAATTTATATTTACCCGTTATTAAAACCATATATCGCGATTCGTATTCACACTATATAAAAATTTAATATCGCAATTCATATTCACGAAATTTTAAAATCTAATATCGCAATTCACATTCGTGCAATTTTAAAACCCAATATCACAATTCTTGTAAGAAGTAAATAATTTAATTATAAATGTCAGTTTAAAAAGTTATGTTAAATATGAAACATGTATCATATAAAAATTGATTTCGATTTTTTGCACATAAAATTTTCGGGGTTTTTCACTTTGTGTTCCAATCACCCCTGATTTATTGGGTGCGTAAAATAATAGCTCTCAAAATGGAAAAAAATGATATGTTTATTCAAAATACTACAGCAAATATTACATTTCAATGAGCAAATATAAAGTTGAGATTCAAATAAAAGAGTTTTTACATAAAAATAACCTAGTTATAAACATAGGTGTTACTTAAACATAACAATATTCATTTATTAGACATAACTGCTAAGACACTGAAAAACAGTGCAATTTTGTTAAACCTGCAATAGAATTAGTTTCTGTATTATATTATTATTATAAATTTATTACATGAATTTGACTGTCCCCAACCTAGTAAAATAAAGAAATAGGTAACTAAAAGCTTTTTGACTTTTTACTCTTTTTAGAAATTTGCGAGTGTTAATTTGTTTTTGAGTTTAAACTCATTCAGTGATTTCTTATTTAGCTTACTTACCAATAAAAAAAAGTGATCATTTTTTATAAAATATCTCGATAAAAAACAATATTAGTTTCGCATCTAACATTTCAATGCAAAAAATATATTTTACAATAAAAAAATGCATTTCATTACTACACATAGATAATCATTAAAAAAATGCATTCAATTGATTGTATGTATAAAGAAATCAAAAATTAATATTGATCCTTTCAAAAAAGATTTGAATAGTTTATTATGTAAAAATTTTGTCATCATTTTTAAGAATAAAATTCAAAATGCTTATTTTTTCATTCAGTTATGATTGAGTGAACAATTCATATAACTGACTGATTCATGTAGTCAGTTTTAGAAATGAAGAATAAAATATATAGAATTAACATTAAATGGCCCCAACTTTCAACCAAACTAAACTTAACTAGTAAAAATGAAAAGACATAAAATAACAAAATTTCTTTAACCAAAGCAACCAATCCGCAAAACACTTACATAAGAAGATCAATTTTATATTCTCATGCTAAACAAATAGTGTTTTTAATTTTATAGGCCTCTTGCATAGCTAAATTATGATATCAAAACACTGAGCTGATGGAGAGGAATCGATTTTGGTTCAGAGAAGCATTTAAATAAAAGAGGTTGATTTCAAATTTGACTCGTAAATCAGTTTAGCATTATTGTACCGTCATCTAGAAGATGAAGAAAAATTTTTCTCTCCAAAGATACGGTTGAGATAGGATTGTTCGAAATGCTGCTGATAATGAATTCTCTCTAAAAGTATACTTAAATCAGGGTTATTCCAGACTTTTTGTAAAGTTTTAGTGAAAAATCTGCTCAAAAGTTTGCGACCGGTACAGATTTTTTATGTGAAATATTTACTTTTAATTTTCTGAATCTAGAATTACAGTCGGAGTTACTTAGCAGCAGTTACTAACAAGGAGTTGCAATTTTAAAATTATGTATTAGTCATTACTGACTCAGTTTTCAAAAAAATAAATTAATGAATGAATTGAGATGGATATACTTTAAATATAATTTTTTCTTCTTCTGTGAATGAATCAAATATTTTTCTATAAGGAAAAAAAATGACAAGTATAAATTATAACAGTAAAACTTTGCTACAACAATATTTTAGGGACCAAATAAATATATAGTTGGAGACAATAAGATTTTTTTTAAATTTTAATGTTATATATGTGTTAACTATAAATCTATTTATATATTATTTAAAAATTTAATTTGTAGAGTTTTAATTATGGTTAAATATGAAATCAGATACGTAAAAATGAAATAAGGGAGGCAATTCTAAGAATGGAAGGTGGTGTATGCAAGTCAAGGAATGTAATCTGAATACAAAAACTATTCATTGGGGTGAAAAGAAGAAATAAGATAATCAGCAGATCTCATCAGAAGATTTTTTACATTGTTTGAAAACCAATAATAAATGGAGAAAATATTGAGAGGAGGATAACATTAATTCACATATAAGTTCGTTGGGACCACAAAACATTATTGTAACAAAGGGAGTTATTGTTGTATCGGATATCGTAGTACCGAGAGTTCACTGTATTATAATTAACTATTTCAGAAAAAGAAAAATTATTTTACTCTTTCTATACTTTGCATAAGCTCAACTTGGCAGTGTCGAAGAAGTTAGTGCATCTTGTGCTGCATTAAAAAATCATAGTTCTTTGATATTTAGAAAATGTCATGGAAAATTTTTTGTTACAAAGGAAGTTAATACACAAATTTTAAAATTCAAACATTTATTTGTTGTAAAATTCAGCTAACTAATCACAAGAATTTTTCTAAGTTTTACATCATACATAAATAGGGTGCATAGCGTTTTTAAAAAGTGTTTAATTTTGATTTAAGTTTTTTTTAAAAGACCTTAAGGGGACTTTTCTTTATTCTGTGTTTGTAAAAAGTGCTTAATTTTCTATATTTTAAAAAGAGATTTTTTCTTCGGCGTATCGATTTTCGTTCAAATTACAAAAAATTCATGATTTTTGCAATTTTCTCACCAATATTTATCAGAAACTAGTTATTTTATCCTGATTATATAAAGTTTTTGAAAATGTTTAGTGATTTTATGTTTATAAATTAAGAACTTTAAATGACAGTAAAAAATAATTTTAATTACTGCACAGATCCTAATTATGATTTTTTTTTTGTTGGGAAAGTGATTAAAAATATTTTGTAAGTGCTTAAAAAGTACTTAAAAGGTGCTTATTGAAAAATATGGCTACGCACCCTGAAACAAGTTTAAAATCGTTTTATTTTAGCAAGTCTAAAGAAAAATAAAGTTTGAGGAGGAAAGAGATTTGCTGAGAGATTTCTAATAGCACATTCGAGTCATCACTTTTTGACGCACTCAATTTGTACAATAAATCTATATGGTTTCTCAATAGCTTTTTCTGTAGTAATTACTTTGGAGTTTTACATGATTTCCAACTGATGAAATACATAATATTTTTAATTTTGATATGCAAAATTTGAAATTGAGTATGCACTTTTTGACTAGCTTTTTTTTGTTGTTGCCAATTTCATCATAAATCCAATAATTTTTCGATCAGATTTTTTTAGCAGTTGTTAATAATTTCCCTGCTGGTACATTGTAAATCCAAGTTATTTTTAAATTATTTTTTTAGGCAGTTATTGATCTACATTTCCACGTGGTTTTAAAAATTCAAAATTTTCTTTCAACGTACCATTTTTAAATAACTACTTATTGGAGTGCTTTGTGTTGATTTCATTGAGAATTTAAGCGTGTGCATTTTATTTTTTAAAATTTTTTGCTGCAACTATTGGAGCGCTGTTCCCTGTGATTTTGAAAACCCCGTCTCCTTTATTATGATATGATTACGACACACAAGCTAACTTACTTCTGATTGCGCATTTAAATAATGACTTTTTGATACTATTTTGTGCTCATTATTTATCTTTTTGAACTCATTTTTTTTATCTCAAAACTTATGTTCTGATATTTCTTTCTTGATATAATAAATTTGAATTAAAATGAATTTAAGAGTTATTCTACATAATTTTCAAGTCAAATTTTAAAATAGCTAGGCAACCATTTGATGTTACATCTGATAAAAATTTTTAAAAAAAATTCTGCTTACAATTCGTAATGTAATTGTAATTTCACTTCACAATGACTATGAAAAATGTAAATGTTGGTAACTATATAAAATCTGATTCATACTACACTACCTCCCAATGCTAAGTTCAGATGATGCAAAATATAAATTAATATTGCACAGCTCTTTATAAACAGTTAAGTCTTTATAACAGCAAAAGTCTTTCTATTGCATAGTGATTGAACATTTGAGATATTTATAAAATGTGCCAAAAAGTTAAATTAAGCAGAAAGATTAAAATGAATTGTTTTATCGTTCAATTTCAGAAGGAGAAAAATAAAGAGCATGCTCATGAGTAAGATACTACATAATATTTAAGACAAAAATATATCTTGACAGTTAGTATAAAGTGTGCAGCAGTAAAAATATTACTGCAGTAAAAGTTTAAAAATCTTTTCAGACATTATCAGGTGTTAAGATGACAGACATCTGGACAGGCTTCAATTCATTCTCAGTTTCTTTGACCGTCATTCTTAAAAGCTGTTCAATTGCGACATTTCTAGCATCACTCTCTTGTTGCAAGGCATCATTCTCGACCAGAAGTTCGACCAGTTGACCAGAAATCTCTGAAAGAACTCTCACAATTAGTTGTTTTAAAATTCAATAGCATTATAAATAAGGATAATTATTAGCTAGAATAAATAAGAAGTATTTATAAATGAGCATACGTATGAAATGACAAGTGATGAGAATTAATTGTGTTCTTGAATTATTTTGACATTAAACTCTCTTTTTGATTTGACAATAATCGTAAAAAAACTTATATTTTGGTGTAGAAAATATGAATAAAATTATAAATAAAAATATGCGAAATTGCAATTTATTTAATGCGTTAATTTGTCAAATTATTTAAAATAAAAAGACAAAAACAATCAGCTTAGTAAAAAATCACTCAAAAATCATCTTATTTCTTATCACAAAAACATGCAATTACAAAAAAAAAAGTGTTGAAGTCTTCTGTACATTTCATTTTTCATTAATCAGTTCATTTTTCAGTTTTGTATGAATAAGATCAAAATTCCAAACTCATCATCATCATAGTTGGCCAGACAGCCCAATGTGGGCCAATGCCTTCCTCTGAAGATTTCTCCATAATGACTTCTTGTTCCAGTGGGTTTAAAAAGCAGCATTTTTTTTATTGTATTGTCATCACTCATTCGAATCACGTGGGCCATCCAATTCATTCTATTTATTTTTATGTATTTAATAATATCAGGTTGTTTATAAATCTTGCACAGTTCAAAGTTAAATCTCCTTCTCCAGTTATTGTTTTCATTTACACCACCAAGTATACTCCACAAAATCTTTCTCTCAAATATTGTGATACAATTTTCCTCTGGTTTTGTCATTGTCCAAGCTATTCTTTCAATTGATGCTGAGTTGCATAGTAGAATTCAGACTTAGCATAGAATGCAGACTTATTAAAACTATTACGTATAACATAATAAAATAAAATGTAACTAGGAAATTTATTCTAATAACTGTACTAAATATTAATATCAATTTTATTAAATCCTTGAATTGATTGATTGAAAAATTATTAACTTATTTAAAAAAACATTAATGTTTTTTTTTTATAAATTACAATTAGTTCACTCATTAGTGAACTAATACATTAATATAATTAACATTAGTTCACTAACATTGAAAATATTCATGCACATACAAGCTGGAGTGCAGAAAATTCTCAGAGCCCCTATGATCAAAGTTTTTTTTAATCAAAATTTTCCCCAAAATTTTAGTTTTTTTTTTTGGTACAGAAACTTTTTCAAAGTATTTTTGGAAAATAATGTTTATCTAAGAAAAACATTTATTAATTTTACACAATTTTTGAATTACTGAGCATATGTGTTATAAAAAAATAGAAATATATGGAAATAATAATAATTTATTAAAATTTAAGGTCCCACATATTAACTTAAGGATTTCAAACTAATAAATACAAAAATTGGTATTTTTTTGACAAGATAAGCAACACATTTATTGACAACAAAATTTTTTTTAAGCCCAACATTTTCCCATGGCTGCTTGAATTTCCTCTAAAGCCTTGTTTGTGCGGTCAGACAAATTATGGTCACCTGAATTCAATTAATAGCAACAAATATTGAGATTTAATAAAAGCAATTATACGTTGAGATCAGACAATTATTGACGAACACTTTCATTTTACTTAATCTAAAAAAAATCTGCTTAAATTGTAACATAAAAGAATTAATATTTATATTGATAACAACTCATAGTCATTACATATAATAAAAACTGAATATAGTTTTTAAAGTATTAAGAGTACCATTAGAAAAATCAATTACTTTCAATAATTTTGGCTACATTTGTTATGCGTAATAAATAATATAAATCATTATTATACACTGGTGTAAGAAAAGAGAATTTTCTGCCTTATTTCAAGTATAAAATCACGTTGCAAGGCCTGTATGTCTTGACTATCCCCTATTAACCCATTTTATGTTTTGTTTATTCCGCAACCGCTGTTTCGTACCTTCTGACTACAACGAGTGTTATGCAGGACGATACCTGTGTATTACAGTTGTCGAATGGTTTTTTGTTTTGTGTTGTATCAATGTATGTACATATCAAATTTAAATAAAATCGGTCCAGTAGTTCCAGAGATAAACGGCCAAGCCGGCAAATTCTCTTAATTTTATACAACAGTGTAGCAAAATATAATGCAAGCACTGTTCATGATTTAGTATCTAATAAAATGCTTTCAATGTCAAAAAAGAAACTTGCTCCATGTTTTTGATGTGCCATGTCAAAAAACCCAACCCTGGTATAAAGCAATTCTAATTATTGTGTTAATCATCTACGATAAATCCTTCAAAAGGAGGCCTCAGAAAAAACAAGCAATTTTGACATTCCAGCGATAGATGCATTTTAATCAAGTTGTGATACAATTTTTCACTTTAGCCATAAATGTATTTTCTATAAAGTAAGCTGATATCTATGAAGCCACACACTAATAATAAATAATCATTCGTTTCCGCACAAGATCCGTCTCTCGCGTCCCTTCTATGGAGCAGCAATCGTTACATTACAGGACAGAACCTTATATCCAGAAACCACAATATTAGAAAACCAAAACAATTTTTAATTAGTTATGAAATGGGAAAAGGCTCAATTCAAAGTTCTTAATGATAATGAAATTTTTATGACCTCAAGTCTTTTCCAGTAGGGAAATTTTCAGGGTCAATTTTATTGAGAAAAAAACCCCTACTAACTTCTTTATATATATATATGTTACGGCAAAAGTGATAAATCCGGTTATTATTAGTACTAAACGGTCAACATTAATAATAACTGCTTCTTTCGGTAAAAGTGAGAAATATTGCAAATTATTCACTTTGAGCCGCGATGGCTCAGGGGATAGAGCATTTGCCTTCCAATGAGGTGATCTCGGCTATGGCTAGTCGATACAAATTCTGCATCTGGCTTGCACTAGTGCCGACATGAAATATCCCCAGTGATAGACGGATTATGGGTTACAGTCCCCTTGCCGTCAGGCTAACCGAGGGAGGTTCTCGTGGTCTTCCTCTTCATGTAATGCAAATGCGGGTTAGTTCCATCAAAAAGTCCTCCACAAAGGCAAATTTCTAACAATATTTGATCCTGGTGTTCCCTTGTCTTCTGGATGTTATGGTCAAAATGACAAGGTTATGGAGTTGAACATTAGTAGTCGGAAACCCATAAAATTGGGTCGGCTGTTCGACCACGGTTATAAAATAAAATTACTCACTTTAACCGGTTATTATTAATAATAACCGATGAAGTTTCATCAATGCGATTAAACGGTTTACGTAGCATTGGAACATGGATGTGCCACTTTGAACATGTGTTACAATTAAAGTGATAAATTCAGTTATTTTTAATACTAACCAGTCAATATTAATAATAACCACTTCTTTTGATTCAAGTGAGAAATATCGCAAATCATTCACTTTTACGGGTAATTATTAATAATAATTAATGAAGTTTGGTCAATGTGTTTAAACAGTTTAACTGGTCACAATTCTGCTTCTTTGACCTTTGGGTCAAAGTGATAAATAAAAATGCAAAAGAATGGCATTGACCAAACCTCATAACCAATAATAATAACCAATGAAGTTTGGTCAGTGTGTTTAAACAGTTTAACTGGTCACAATTAATAATAACTGCTTCTTTGACTTTTGGGTCAAAGTGATAAATAAAAATGCGAAAGAATGGCATTGACCAAACCTCATAACCAATAAAGTTTGGTCAATGTGTTTAAACTGATCACAATTAATAATAACTACTTCTTTGGGTGATAAATAAAAACTCTAAAGAATGACTTAACCAAACGTCATTGGTTAGCAGGATAATGTGATAAATTCGCTAATTCACTCTTACCGACTTATTTGGTTATTATTAATATTGACCAGTTAGTATTAATAATAACGGACAATTTATATTGACCATAACATATATATATATATAACGTCGTTGTCGAGTGGAACGATTAAAACAGGTTTTAGGCCAGGAAGGAGGGTACAAAATTTATTTATTAATTATTAGACAGAGCAGTCATGAAAAGTGTGTACGAAAAGTTATGCTTCTCCATTATATGTTAGGTAAAATCTTGCAAAGTAAAATCCGTAAAATGTTTCAATTTAGGGAAAGAGGGAAATCTTAGTAGTTGCCATTGGTTTATGAAATAGGTCGAGCGTTTCCCAGAGAGCAAAGGGGAAAATGTCCTGCTTTTAATTAAATGCATACTTAGGCCAAAAATAGATTTAAAAGCCGCATCCTGTTCTTAAAAGTGTGAGAAAGTATTTCGATTAGAATAATTAATTAGGATAACACAAAAAGATTAATTGAAGCTTTTTATGTTGTTTTGCTTTTGATTTACAGTTGAACAATATTGTTAAATTACAGCATTGTTTTGTCCAATGCTAATATTTTAGATAGGGAAACACAATAATAGTTTAATTTCTAATTCATGTTTCATTATTGTACAATATTCAGCTTCACAAAAATTATAAAAAGATAAAGTCATCCTCTAGAGTTGTTAAGTACCAAAACATGAACAATGTTCATAAAGTCGATATAGTGTTCAGCTTTTTACAACATATAATTTTTTGTATGAAAACCACCACCGATTTAAAGATTTGGCTGAATAAATTATATTCTACACTTACAATTATCCATAACATGTTCTTAAACGTGATAAATTGGTTGCTTTTAAAATATTTTTAACTTGTTTCTTCACCCTATATTCGCTTGAATTACATGACTATTATTACTATACCCATAATTAAAATAATTTACCTTCGACAGCTTTTGATAAATTCCTGATTAAGATTTTCAAGTTTTTCATTGAGAATTCTTCAACTATGTAAAAAAGAAGAAAAAAAATGTATTAGTGAAATAAACAAGGATAAACATACACTTATCAATTGGTCAGAACATCTTTTTTCATCAATGAAAAACATTAAATGCAGGTCAAAATTAAAATAAATTTTGCAAACGTAGAATTTTTTTTACATTTATTGTTTAAATGCTACTTTTGTCATATTTTATAATAATCATACCTATAATAAACAGTAATGTTTTAAATATACTGATAAGACTTTTACTTGATTATAATTATAATGGATCTTATAAAGACAGAAAAACTTAATTTATCTATTAGGTACATGTATATATATATACTATATATAATACATATATACAGAGGTGATTGTGAGCCCAATTCAAAAATTCTGAAAATACCCTGAGTAAAATAATTAATGACCCATCTCAAAAAATTAATGCCTTTATAAATTTAAACCATTGATATTTTTTTTCAAAGCATGAAATTCTAAATAAATTATATGCAGCATAATTTAAATGAATAATTATGTATAAGTTTACTTTTATCTATAATCACATTTATTATTCTACCAGAAAAATTTACAAATGAAAGAGATGCCAAGCATAAATCATAGTTCTAATATTTTTAAATAAAATATTCAAGAATTTTTATGCGTAAATGGGATGGGTGATTTCTTAAAACTTCTGGACCCTGGATTTAAGGAAAGTTTCGGAGCACAATCATCTATGCATATATACATAATACATCTTTTTTATTTTAAATTTAAAAAAGGCTTCAGCATACCTTCTAATCTACAAGAAATTGAGTATTTGGAAGAATCTAATTTAGAAAATATTCAGGATAACTTAAAAATAATAGAGCATAGTTACCATGAAGTCGGAGTTGCTAAAAACATATAGACTCCTACTCTAGTTTTTGAAAGACAATTTGAATTTTATTGGATGATAAACAAATTTAGAAAAGAGAATAAATTTATTCTCAGAACAATTGAAATAATCAAATCAGGACAGTCAGGCATTGCAACTGAATTGTCCTCTTCTAATTACAAATTAATTACGAAACAGATTTTGAGAGATTTTTGAAAAATATTCAAAAGGCAAAGCGAATGAAAATAAAGTATCGAGAGCCTTTAAATATCAAAATGAAAAAAATACAAACAAGATTTCTATGCAGCTCTTGAAGAAATATGATCACATTTGCAAGACACCTTTTCTGTTCTAAAAGTTCTTTTTAAAAAGTTTTCGGTTCTATAAGTCTTGCAGACTTTTAGAACCTATATAAATCTAATCTGAAAAGTTAAGTTAGTGTGGAAATACTTGTTTCAGCTCTGTGGATGATCGGATATCTATCAAAAAAGAATTACTAATAACAGTTTTTCCATTGCATAATCAAAGGTTAATATAAAGAATCTGTTAGGCCAAAACTTTTTTTCGCTAGCATCTATTACTTCATTCAGATTTAAAAAATAATCAGTAGCACGCGTGTGTCAGTATATATATATATATATATATATAGATATATATATATTTATATATATTTATATTTATATATATATACATATATATATATATATATATATATATATGAGGGAGTCTAAGTCTTAAAGTTCCAGGAGTGGGACATTTTCTCTAGAGAATCCACAACCCTGACAGTTACTGCTCCTAAATTAAAAAAAAAAAAAAAAAAGAAAATTTATTGGATTTCATTATAAATTCATTTTTTTAAAAAAAATTCTAATCTATGTAATACAATATCAGAACTTTATTAAAGGATATCTTATTGAAATGCTTAATTCATAACTTAGTGTAAAATTTTTTCCTTAGAACATAGTGGAAGGGCATTAAAGGCAATTTCCTTCCTCCAAAAAAGTTTTTTTTTGAAGAAATGTTAAAGAAGACTCAGTGGTCATCTGTATTTAACACAATAGTCTACAGTAATCTGTATTAGCACATCATTAATTATCACAAGGCAGGATGTCATCAGGACTGATAAAACAAGGCACGCTACATGGTTCTAAGTGTTATTTGGTTGCCAAAATATTATATATGTTTCAAAATTTTATTTTAGGAAAAAAAAAAAAAGAAGACAAGAAAAAAAATTTAGAGAAGGAAAAAGTAAGATTTGTACAAAGGAAGAACAGCTAACTTTGCCACTCTCTACAGGTTCTTTACAATTAAATTAATACAGCACACGGCAAGAATTACTATCCAAAGAAAAATGCTGGGTAAAGATCCAAGAGAGTTGGGAAAACTATAGTCATACATCCTGAATTGAATCCACTGCAAATTTCTGACTCAAACAAATGAATGTCCAATCTGCAAAGCAGGTAAAATGAATGACTCGATAAAGAATCTCAAAGTAACGGCGATATTCTCAAGTTATATTGGGATGCAGGAATTCTGTGTAGGACTTTCGTTCCTGACACTTTTTACAGTAGTTCATGATAATTTTCACTGTTCTCGTTTATTGTTCGCATATTGTTATGCATTCTTATTGTATTCCTATTCTCGCTCTTAAATATATTGCCTGAAATACATGGATTGATTTCTCAATGAAACCATATGCATAGCCAACATTGGAGAAATAAAATAAAAGAGATTTTACTAGCGAAATTTTTTTGGCATAAAGTTTTGATACGTCATGCATAATCATGAAAATCAAAATTGGAAATAATATAAGCACTTACATTAGCGACGTAAAAAATATGTATATAAACCTTAGACTAAAGAAAATTTTTTTAAACCATTATTTATAATTACTTAAACTAAAAACACTCAACATACTGCAGTACTGGCAAGAGCACCATCTATTGAGGAACAAGAGAAGTATTAGTGGATATTTTATCGTCAAAAATTCTTTTTAAAATTTCTTTCACAGAGAAATTTGACTATACGGGTAAACAGGAGGCAGTCGTAAAATACAGGAGTTTTCGTCGTAAAACTGGAGACTTGGCAGGTATGCATATGTTAAAAAAAAAACATTTTAGAGAAACAAGTGAAATATGACAAACCTTCTGACTTAGATTTCCTAATATATCGGCCACCAAAAACTTCTGAATCAAAACATATATTTTTTTGGCAATAAGAATCAAATGTTGATTTATCACAAGAGTCACCTTCCTTATAAAGAGAAGTTTCCACTAAGGGAACACATATACATCCATCCACACATTCAACATCACCAGTATCAGCTGGCATCATTTAAAGTCTCTTCAAACCTATAAAATTTTAGTCATATTAAACAGGATATTTATCAACAAAATCACAATTTCAATCACTCGATTAAAAAAAAAAAATCAATTTAATTAACCCTTTGATTGTTAGGGAAATGAGCAGTTTTCGTTCCCTTAATTCGTGCAGTATTACGAGTAAACAGTAGTCGAAAGTGGCAGCTGTTTCCCCCCGTCATTTTTCCGAAAATGTCACCCTTTTCTGGCGATGCCTCATGTGTTTTAACATTTTTTAAAGTATTTGTAGTACATAAATAACAGTTACAATCATCAATTTACATACTTTAAAATAATTACTAAATTGTAAATTATAAATGATTATAATCAATTATATAAATAATAATAGTTAATTATAAATATAAGACAAATATTAAATTGAAAGGACTAAATAAATACAACTAATGTAAAACTTTATGAAGCATTTAGATAGAGTAATAAAATAAAAATCTTTTTGTACACGATATAAAAAAAATTACAGTTATTACCTAAAAATCTTTAACAATCATAATCATCATCATAATTATCTAACTTTTGCTTTTGATCCAGTTTTCTGTACAAACCCCCTAAAAAACGTACCAAAATACGCATAAAAAGAACAAGGTAATAAAAATTATTCCCCCCTCATTATGAAAAGAAATTCATGGAACCTGTACTGCCATCTGTAGACAGTAAAACTAACTACATTTCGTCAGTAGGATTCGATTGCAACATAATCAATGCAGAATAATAATGGCGATCACTATGCGAGTAGTGCTCATTTCTAACCATTTCGGACGAAATCTTACTCCCGAGCGGAACTCGTTTGCGAGCATTATGAAGCACGATTAGATTGCGAGTCAAACTTGTTCGTAACTATCAACGGGTCAATGATGTGAATTAGCGATGCACAATCTGAGGCCAACCAACTCTTGATGTGCGGCAGATCTGAACAAAATAAAAAAATATTTAAATTGTTTTAATTTGTGAATAAAAATCAAAAATTTGCAGTTGCGCAGTTTAAGTTTTTAATGCTCCCAATCCTAATCAGGGTTGGGTTTTTGCCGTCAAAAACTGGTTTTTGACATGACAGTGGTAAAAACCGTGTTTTTACCGGCAAAAACCTACTGTTTTCTTTCATTTATGGCATATAGCGGACAATATATTATTTTCACATAATTGCCTTAGTAAATGATTGAATAAATGAATGTTGTAAATGATTGCTATTTATTTTGCAACTATATACATGTATATGTTCTTATAGAAGGATATACATTCATATGGAAATATTGTAATATACTTATTGAAAATAGTGATACTTATTTTTATCATTATAGCTTGATTTGCAAAGGATTCAAAATTTTGCTCTTCTTAATTGTTAGAAATAAGCAAACAAACAAAAAAGCTTGGAATTGGAACTATTAATAAATTCAAGAACTAAAAAGAAGAATTTAAAATTTGGCATTTCTTAAATACAGTAGAGAACCATTTATCCGGTATCCAGATAACCGGGAAACCAGAAAACCGGGAAAAATTTTGCTCGAATTTCCCGCCATTTTAAACTAGAACGATTTTAAACTAGAACGAAAAAAGCGGAAATTGGACTCATCCTTGAAGTTGAGTAGAGGAAAATGTAAGGAAGGGGAAGATTTTTTTCCCCGTTTACCCAGAGAAACGTCATTTCCTCCGTGACCTTGAAGGCAGGGAAGGGAGGAATGTTTCATTTTTTCCTTTAGACCGTCAATCAAACTCAAGGGTGTGGCATGCTGATTTCGTTTTCTGCTTGATTTACGAGGGGGGTGGGGAAAATGCATTGCATGCATATCAGTGAACAGAAAAAGAAAAGAGAAAAATATATTTATTTGACATCGACTAATAAAAATAAAATCTTTTTCTTTTGAATAAATTCTTATTCTTTGGAAGTGCGGTATCAATTACAAGTTTTTCTTGGTGTAGAATCACATCTGCTGTAATTAAAAATCTTGTTTTTATCAACAAAAAAATAAAATAAAAGGAGAATTGTTTATTATTTTAAACATAGGATTATTTTATGAAGCAGATTGCAGTTTTGTTTTTCTGATTCCACTACGTTTGATTTTTTTTCTTTTCGCGATAAATTTCGCACTCAATAAATTAATTCTTTTTATTCATAAATTTAATCATTAGGTTTTTTTTTTTTTTTTTGAATTCCGTTGATCTTGCCTTGTTTCGGGTTTTAATATTTATGCTAGTGCCTTTTTTAACTATCGTTTCGGTTCGATAATTTTCAAGTGTTTTTATTTAAATTAATAAGTTTTCCTTTTATTTTATCGTTTCCCCCGTATAATTAGGTATGAAATATATTGCGTTATTTAATCATTGGTTTTGTTTATATTATTTAATTTAGGAATTGTAATTATTTTTAAAAAATAAATATGAGAATTTTGTATTTTTTAAACTTGATTTTCTTGTCTGAACTTGCAAATTTTTGTGTGCTTTTAAATGTTATATTTCTACCTTTTTTTCTTCTTTTTAAAGTTAGGAATACCTTTCTTTTTTCTCTTTCTTTATGCATTACACTTTTTCCTTGTACTTCGGGTTCGATAAAACATCGATTAACGACACTTTTTGGTCGATCCAGAAAACCGGGAAATTCAGATATCCGGGATAGCGATGGTCCCGAGCATCCCGGATAATTGGTTCTCTACTGTATTAGAAATAAGCTAAACAAAACTTGTAGCTACTAACAAACTCTAAGTCAAGAATGACTTGACATTCTTCAGTAATGTATTATGCCAAACAAAATGATGTTTGGAAATGTTGAAAATTTTGTTTAGTATCGTAATATTTTACTTCAAATAGTATGTTTTGATATAATCATGTTGGGAAAATGCAAGAATCTGTTCTTAAATATCTTTTAACAACTTTTTTTCTAATTTTATTGCCTGAAATCAATTAATTTTAAATTACAAGCAGTTAAACTCAAATAAAAATACAGTTTTACCAAAACTATGAGTTTTTGACATGACGGTAAAAACCATGGTATAAACCGGTAAAAACCGTCATGCGTCAAAAACTTGCCAACCCTGATCCTAATCAATGCGTAGTTTTTTTATTTTGGCAATCAAAGCAACAAATTATCTTAAAAATTATAATGAAAAAACTTTCAGAAACCAAAACGAATGGCACACAACACATTAAAATGTAAAGCTTTAGTAATGCAAAAGCTGCATTTAAAGTATTTTTTAAGTGTAATAATATTAGTGTATGCGCAGTGAAGCTTATAATTAGTGTCTGCCATAATGCAAAAGCTCTCTCGATTATTTGGTTTCTGTTGTTACATTATGTTATTCCTGCAAGGTTTTATTACTGTATGTTTAAATAGGCAAAGTTGAAGTTTTAAAATTATTTGGGGAACACATAAATAGCATTGATCTCCATATTAGTACATTATGATGACTGACTTCCAATGAATGTTTTACTTTAGATAAAATTAAAAATAAGGCCTTTAAAGTAAGACACTTTAATGTAGGGTTCTGAAACATTGGTGTGTCCAGATACAGTAAATTTAAATAAAATTTAATTGCAATTCAGAAAATAATTTCTGAAGATTCTTTAGAATAGATTACATCAAATAAATATATAAGGGGAGTGGCATTATCAACCTTTATCTATGAAAAGGTACCCTGATAAATTCGAGTTAACATGTCTTACATAGTACTAGTAAATTGAATATTTGTAGTGGTAGAGACGATACTGAACTTCCCCACCATAATTATATCTGTGATGGAATTCGATGAAAGGATAACATACACTTTTCATTGCTTTTTTTGTGAGAAGCCTGGATAGCTGTATTAAGATCACCAGACTTATTAATGCTGGTTCAGAGAGCTGCATTAAGTTCACGTTCGTGGTCACTCCTGTGTTGACATTAGCAGTCGAGTGTACACAGGCCAACGTTGTGTGTAATCAAGACTGAGTAGCAACAGCGGGAGGAGGAGGACAATGTCACAGTCACAAGCCAACTGTTCAATGTGGACCATCTATCGAAGTAGGCATGTTCAAATCGAAGTGGATGTTTCTGCAGGGGTCTGTCCAGACATTTTGTGAAAGGTCCGTTTTTCGTGAAATTGTGAAAAAATTACTCACATTTTTTCAATCAGGGTCCGCTTTTATGAATTTGTGCAAATAGGGTCCGTTATTGCAAAAAAAAACTTTTTAAAGGAGTTTTTAAATTGTAAAGACATACATGATAATGCTCAACACTGTAAAATTATAATTAAAAATATTAAATTTTAAAAAATAAACAACAATTGCTGCTTCTAAATTAGAGATGCAACATACAAATATTTGGTATTTAGCCTATACTGCTGAACGCAGAATATTCATTTCGGACGAATAATGGAAGAATCGTCTGCCGAAGACAAAACTTAATTCGTTTATATCAATCTTTCTTGTTTTCTGCCCTGGAAAGGGTTTATTCGATTGACAAAATAATAATGAAGATAAACAAATTTGTGAAGGGTCCGGTTTTAAGTTAAAATATTTTGCGAAGGGTCCGTTTAGGAAAGATATTTTGTGAAGGGTCCGTTAACGGACCCAAATTTCTTCTAAACAGACCCCTGTTCTGCCAAGGTAGGCGAGGTCAGATCTCGCCTGAAGGTCACCAATGTAGGAACTGTGCTATCAACAATGTCAACCTAAAAGGTCATTATCACTCTCTATCTTATAAAAGGTCATTATCACTCTCCATCTACCTCAATAGATTTGAGTTAACATGCCTCATATACTAGTGAATTGAATAATTGTAGTGGTAGACACGCTACATATATCATCAATGCCTTTATTAATGATTAAGGGGAGATTTCTGCATCGTGATCTGTGACAGAATAATCGCCAAGTCTTAGAAACTTCCTACAATTAAAAATTTCATTTAGAATCTGCTGCGTCAAATAACAATGTTGTTGCAAACCATTTTTCTTATATTATGTCACAATTTGGAATCATATATTTCAGGAAAAAAAAAAATTAATTACATTACGCTCCGTTACCTTACCTCATATATTTCATGCATGGATAGAATGTTTGCACATGATCTTTATTTACATCAATATCAATAAAACGTTAAAATTTTCCAAAATGAAACATAGTTTGATTGATACACATTTAATGAATATAATACTGTAAAGAAATATTTGCGATCTTATAAAAATTTCAAAACTAGAACTTCATGTTGAAGATTGACATCTGTTTTGTTCTACTATTTACTTCTTATCTTGGATGTCTTTCTCCGTTTGTAACCTTTCGTTGAAATCTAAAAGCGTTAAGGTCATTCTCTTCGAAACACTGCTGAGAAAAATGGGGAACTTGATTGGTGAAATTTTCGGAAGAAAATATTTTTTATCCAATTAGGTTCTCATTCTCCTTTGACTGCGATCGGAAGTGCGTGAACTGTATTCAGTGACAAAAAAAGGGTATTGTGGGGATCAGTAGTTATGCAATGTCGTAGTTATGCAATGTTATGTAGTAGCAATGTCAACCCTCATCTATGGAAAGGTACCCCGCCATAGAATCGAGTTAACATGTCTTATATATTAGTGAATTGGATTTGTAGTGGTAGATACCCTACAGTACTCCCCTACCAGAATTATATCTGTGATAGAATTCAATGTACGGATACCACTAGCTGATTCATTGCTGTTTTGTGAGAAGCCGGGAGAGCTGTATTAAGATCACCGTACTTTTTGAGTGCTGAAAGTGAGAGGTGTATTATCTTCACAGTCGTAGTCGCTCCTGTATTGCCGTTACCAGTCGAGTGTAAGCAAGCCGACGTTGTGCGTGATCGAGACGAGACTGAGTAGCAACAGAGTGAGGAGGTGGACAATGTCGCAGTCACAAGAAGCAAGTCAAATGTTCAATGTGGACCATCCATCGAAGTAGGCGTTTCAAGATCGAAGTGGGCGTTACTGTCAAGATAGGCGTGCTCACATCACATCCGAAGATCACCAATGTGGGGATAGCAGCTTTCGACCATGTCAACCTTCATTTATGAAAAGGTACTCCATCATAGAATCGGTTAACATGTCTTTCATACTAGTGAATTGGATTTCTATATTTGTAGTGGTAGATACCCTACAGTATCATCAAACAGGCAAGACGTACATAAATAACCTTCTTAAGAAAATAATTTTTGAAGTTTAAGGCTATTGCTTGGATGTCCGACATTTTAGTAAATAGACTAATCTGATTGGTTGACGTCATTATCGTCTTAATTTTAATCGTTTTCTCAGGTTTACTTGATTGGCATTTTTAGCATTTGTGTGTTGTATCTTTCAAATGCGCATGTTCGGATGGATAATTTATTCGTACCAATCGTAGTACGTTGCTGATTAAGATTATAGACCTGTGGACCCAAAGTGGTGTATATCGACCCCCAGGGGTCGACGACAACCTGCAAGTGGTCCATGTCAAGAGAGAAAAAAATTGGGAGTTCATGAAATGAAAATGGAGGTCAACTATAATGGATCTCATATGAGCAGGACGCGACTTTTAATTTTGGCATTCCATGAATATTATAATCAACATACAATGATAGTACCTACTTACTTACATTATACTACCATATAATATAAAGACCTACATCTATCTACATTCTACATAATTTATAAAAGTAGCTATGAAGTAAAAATTTCATTAAAATTTAAGTTTAGCTAGCTAGACTTCCAACTTTATGTGCGCACAAGATCACGGAGATTTGTTACATAGTTAAGTGAAAACGTAATAAACAGACCGACAATAAACTACTACGGTTTTGTATACAAATTTATTTCCGCAATTATAATATTAGTAGCGGATCCGCTACTAATATTATAATTGTACTCGTACCCGCTACTAATATTATATAAACCCGTACTCGAGTACGGGTTTTATAGTGAAATTATTTTACTCCATTTACATATTATTTAAATTAGTTTGAATTTAATTAATAAATGCATAAAATTAACATGTGTTTTTTTTCACAATACACTTCACTATAGTTCGAAATTTAAATCTTTCACAGTGAGTAGCACTACTATACCAGTTATCAAAAATACAATTAAATTTGATGAATTTACAAAAAAAAAATCAATATCAGGAAAGCAGGGGGTCTATCCAAAATGAAAACACATGTCAAGGTACATGCGAGACAAAAAAAAGTTCAGGAACCACTGGTCTGGATCTTACTTTAATATCAAGATCATCTGCATAAACAAGAATTTGTGTAGATCTTTGAAAAATAGTGCTTCGTACATTGATTCCAGAAGATCTGATTACTTTTTCAAGTGCAATATTAAATAGAAGGCAGACAAGTGCATCTCCCTGCCTCAGGTCACTATCAGTGTAGAAGGGCTCGGAAAGTTCATTTAGCAACATAACTCTGCACTTGACTCTTCTGAGTGTTGCATTTGTCAAGTTAATAAGAGTCAGGGGAATACCAAATTCCTCCATTGCTTCATACAACTTATTTCTCTTGATACTGTCGTATGCTGCCTTAAAGTCAATAAAAAAAAGGAAAGTCTCAATAATATACAAAATACAGCAAAATATATGCAAAAAATAAATAATAAATATTTTTCTCGATATTTATTTGCTTCCTTTGTTATTCAGTAGATGTCACCACAATAGAAAATATTAATATTATGAAATATAAATAATAAATATTTTTACTTGATATTTTGCTTCCTTTTTTATTCAATAGATGTCGCCACAATAGAAAATATATAATAACGTAATATAAATAATAAATATTTTTTCTTTATATGTCGCCACAATAGAAAATATTAATATTACGAAATATAAATATTTTTTTCTTGATATCTTGCTTCTTTTGTTATTCAATAGATGTCGCCACAATAGAATGTATTAATATTACAAAATAAAAATAATAAATATTTTGCTTGATATTTTGCTTCACTTGTTATTCAATAGATGTCGCCACAATAGAAAATATTTATATTACAAAATATAAATTCTTCTTCTTCTTGGGCACTACAGCCAATGACAGGCCATGGCCGTCCGAATAAGTTTTTGTCATCTTGATCAATTCTGTGCCATGGCCTTCCAGTTAGTTATTCCTATTATCTTTAGGTCCCTCTCAGCTGCGTCCAGCTACCTAGTCGGTGGACGACCGCTTTTTCTTGTGCCTTCTGGTCTAAAAAAAAGTTTCTTTATTGCGGTGTTTCGGTCTTCAGATCTATAAAGGTGTCCCAGCCATCGAATGCGATTGGCCTTAATAGCATGGACTATGTCTAGTTGTTTATATAACTCATGATTGTAATGGGTGCGCCATTTGTTATTCTCATAGACTGCACCACAAATTCTTCCATATATCCCTCTCCCTCTCTCAAAAAGCAGCAATTTGTTCTCTTTTTTATTAAGACTACAGCACTCACTACTATATAGGATCACAGGCCGTAGGAGTGTTTTGTATATAAAATTTTTTAATCTTTTGTTTTAAGAAATTTACTTTTTAGTAGGCTTCTTAAACCAAAGTAGCACTTGTTAGCCATAGCTAAACAGGTATCGATTTCTGTTTTTATGTCATTTTTACAGATTACAATAGTCCCAAGATATTTAAATTCATAAAGAGTTTCAAATTCATAATCATTCACATGCAAGGGCGTTGCCTTTGAGTCCTCTGTCTATTTCCATATGTTTAGTTTTGTCAGCATAAATGGCTAATCCCATTTCAATAGCTGCTACTTCAAGAGATTTGAAGTTTTCCACTACTGATTGTCTAGATCTTTCTATATTATCAAGATCATCTGCATAAGCAAGAACTTGTGTAGATCCTTGAAAAATAGTGCCTCCAACATTGATTCCAGATGCTCTGACTACTTTTTCAAGTGCGATATTAAATAGAAGGCAGGCAATTGTATCTCCTTGCCTCAGGCCTCTATCAGCGAAGAAGGGCTCGGAGAGTTCGTTTCGCAACTTAACTCTGCAATTGATTCTTCTGCGTGTTGCCTTTGTCAAGTTAATAACCAAATTCCTCCATTGCTTCATGCAACTTATTTCTCTTGATACTGTCGTAAGCTGCCTTAAAAACAATAAAAAGATGGAAAGTCTCGATACTGTACAAAATACACTATCTACCAATAAGTATTTGGACGCGTGTGATTGAAAATTTGGAATTTGGACATGTGTGATTGGAACTTACATTTCAATCACACGTGTCCAAATACTTATTGGTAGATAGTGTATTTATGCAGATGATATTATAGATTGAAAAGACAAACAAACTTTATTCATAATCAATAGACGGTAGAGCCTCCACGAGAGACAATTGCCGCGTGAACATTCGCGGGGTATACTTTCCACAAGTGCGACGGCTAGTGGTATTTTCCTCCACTCGGCTTGGACAAGACATGCAAGTTCCTTCACCGATTTTGGACGGGTAGTACACTCCTTAATCAGGCGGTCCAACTCGGCCCAGAGGTTCTTGATAGTCTCCAATACCCCCAGAGGAATTGATTTGTTATGGGAATATGGAGAATTTTGCGACTCGACAGATTTAATGTGCATCAGTCACTTTACTACACGGGGAGTCTTCGGCCGGCGGGATTTGAACCCACGAACTCTCGGACATGGGACCAGCGCCCTACCGACCAGGCCCAGAAATTTCATTAGTTGTTGCAATATGGATAAATTATCAAAAAGTTCTTTTTTTTTTTTTAACGGCAGGTACTGAACTTTTCGTTCTTCACCTGGGAAGATGCCGGAAGTGTTGCTCATTTGCTTTGATTTTTCTGAACTTATTCTAAAATAGGTTTCAAAAAGTAACCATACAAATTAGCTACCTACATTTCTATTCCAGAGTTTAGTTTTCTTAATTGTACAGCATTTGTATTTATTTAAAATATATATTTTTTTGCATCTCGTATGTTTACCGAAATATTCACACTGAATAGACATTTGAAATCGCTACAATTTTAAATGCATTCTAGCCATTAATTCATCCATTTTCAAGAAAAGAAATTAGGAATGCACATCAGTTTTAGATACAATATGCAAGTTTCGAACACAAATTACTGCATTCATTCTAAATATTGCATAATAAATAATGTGGCATAATTGTTTATACGTAAAATATACTAGATACTCAAAACAGCTGAAGTTTAAATTATTTAATATTAACATCAAACTTAAAATTTTACAGTTAAATTTATATTATTTTTTTCCAAATCCCACCTGTGTTAACATCCGTCAATTCAGGCATATACAGGGCGATTTTGTTGGCCTCTCTTTCAGGGGCACCCTATTAGGGGGGCCAACGTCGCTCCCACAGTGACGACAGATAGTACAGAGAGAGAAAGAACATCCATGCCTTGCCCGGGATTCGAACCCAGAACCTTTCTGATGCAAGGACAGTTCCCTGCCCCCTACACAGGCCGTATTAATATTATTACCCTTTCTTGTTAAAATATATCCAAGAAATTTAAATCAGACAAATCTTGTTAAATGAAAAATTACTAGTCAAGACATCTTTTATAAACATTAAGAGTCAATTTTAATTAAGCAGTTTACAAAATTAAGTTAGATTAAGAGGGATTAAACATACCTGCCGGGGAGGTTCTTTTTCTATTATTCGACCTGCTCTATTGATAGTGCTTTTTCTTTATCCAATATCACCGACAGGCATGCATATCCATCTCTAACAGCCTTTGAAGCTAAAAGCTTGCATTTGACGAAACAATTTTGAGAGCCAAACCAAAAACGAAACTGCTCTGCATCACATAGAGGGCATGACATCCCAATTTTGATCCTCTGCAGAGGGGATGGCTCCCCTTGCTTCTTTAGCCCGACGACCTACACGCGAAGTCGCGCATTTTAAGGTCGAACTGTTTAATGAGAACCAATACCGCACACCCTCTGTCCCTACGAAGACTAATCCAAGCGGATGAATAGAAAATAAGCGAAATAACAAATAAGAATCGAAAGTAAGAATAGAAAGAAAGAATAGAAAGTAAGAATCGAAAGTAAGAATAGAAAGAAAGAATAGAAAGAAAGAAAGAATAGAAAGTAAGTGGAATAGCAAACAAGAATAGAAAGTAAGAATAAAAAGAAAGAATGAAGAGAAAGTAAGTGAAATAGCAAATAAGAATAGAAAGTAAGAATGGATAGAAAGCAAGGGAAAAAGCAAAAGCAAAATTGGAAGTGAAAAATAGCAGTTGTCGCATGTTATATGGATTTTTATAGTTTCGAAAAGGAATCTTTAGTTTGGATGCATCAATTTTTAAGAATAGCAAAAGAAAACTTAATTTTAAAAGAAGATTTTCATGGACACTCGGGAGTGAATAAATAAACTAAAACGACATAGAAAAATAGAAAATATTCTAAATCAAGAAGAGAGGCATTTTAAAACGATAGTATTCATTCCGAAATTCATAAAAAAAGACTATTT
Organism: Parasteatoda tepidariorum; assembly: GCF_982258835.1. Classification (NCBI taxonomy): domain Eukaryota; kingdom Metazoa; phylum Arthropoda; class Arachnida; order Araneae; family Theridiidae; genus Parasteatoda; species Parasteatoda tepidariorum. Next base: position 73,698 of record NC_141757.1, on the reverse strand, counting down.
ACTCTGAGTTTTAGATAATTATGACCACTGACATTTATGCGAATAAGAATCATAATCAAATTATTCAAAAAATTGTCAAATACTTTAGCAGAAGGCACTAAATGTGTGTGTGCGTTTGAATTATGTAACTATAAAATTTTCTTTTAAATAAAAATAAGCATTACTAGAGAAAGAAAAAGTTTTAAAATTTTGTTTCATAAATTCCTATTTATATTATTAAACTGAATTATATTTAGATCTTATGAAATATAATAGATTTTATTTCCTTCGGTGTCCTTCATTCGCATCTTTCAAGGATTTCCTCAAAGTTTGAGGAGAGATTAATCGCGATTTTACGATATCGCTGAATATTTACATTCTTGGCCGAGGGTAACAAAATGATTGTCACACTCACGTCAGGCAATTTAACTTTCGATTTTCCCAAACAAAATTTTTTAATTTTGAGCTTTCACATTTAAGGTGTACACTACATTAATAAACTTTAAAAGACAAGAAATAAACATTTAAAGGGGGAAAATGTTGAATAAGCGAAACCCTTATTACTAAAAAAGTCGAAATTGAAATTATGAGGAACGCTAAAACAATTTTCACTCCATTCCTTATTTTAATTTTAGCAAGCTTAGAGACAGTTTAGATTGACTTAAAAATATCCATAGTTCATAATATTCTTTTATTTCTCCCTTAATTAGAACTGATTGTATAGTAATGAGTTTCTTTCATAGAAGCTTTAACTTTTAAAGAGCTCCATATAATAAAAAAAAAAAAACAGAACTATGCATAAAATTTCGTTTTGTTATTAGACATTGATGAATTAATAAAATTTAAAGAAATAATTTTTCTGTAGTCATAAAATAAAAATATTTTATTTATCTTAAGAGAAATGCTATTTAAAGAAAAAAATGGAAAGAGAATATTTTTAAAGGAACTTTTTTTCCTTCCGAGTTTTCAAATTTTAAATTTTAAATTAAACAAACTATCATGTTTTGAAAAACCAAATTTATCGTAGAGTACATTTCAGAAAATGTGTGCTAACCGATTCTTTAATTAGTAATAAACGATTCCTTTAAAAAGAAAATAGTCACTTACTTGCTTTATCAAACAGCTGCTTTTACCAGAAACCACGAGGGTAGCACATGGAATAAAATTCCCAAACAGCTTCTTGAAGCAAACTATTATTAAGTCAACCATTTAAAATGTTTTTTTTTAAAGTAACCTTTTATCTCTGATGTGTTCTAAACTAAGCATTGAAGTCAAGTGTATATATATATTGACATTTTGCAATTGCCCCCTTTATTTTGGCAAAATAAAGGGGGGGGGCACAAGCCCCTTTCAGACGCTAAGCCTATGTTAAATTATTTAGAACTTAAATATCAGCTTCATGCCGAATTAGATATAAGTAGAAGTAGTGCTTAATATATTCGCCCGTTGGGTTAGTGAAAATATTAAAGTACGATTGTGAACTCAAATTCGTTTGAACAATATAATGTTATTACACTATAAATGTTATTTTAAAAAAATAATTACTTAGAAAAATTGCTTCTCTATTCACCAATATATATTTTAAATATTTATAATACTAATAGATAATATTTGGACGTGTGAAGTGGAGGCACAAGCAAACAGAATTCTTTTATGTTAATTCATATATGTTAAGTGAATAATTTTATCTCAAGTAGAAAAACTGTTTTCTGCAAAATAAGCAATTATTGCGAAGAAATCATCGGGGTTGGTAAGCGGCAGCGAGCTTAGCCCCTAATACTTAAATATAGTTAAATATTGTTAGCTATTGAAGTCATTCTTTTGAACAATTAATATTTGTACTCAGTTTTCGAAAATCTGATCACTGGAACGAAAAGTTACTCAACTTGAAATAGTTTATTTTGCCCACTGTACAACATTGAAACAGAGACTACAGAAATACTTTTCGATGATATATTCTCTTCGAATCGGAAAAAAATAACATTAATTTATTGAAGTTCAATTATATTCCCTTATGGGAAAATTTCAAAATTAACTTTTATCAAGCCTAGGAAAATATAGAGTTGATCACAAACTAATAAAAAACAAACTCAAAAACTAAATTGCAAGTATAACATTTTTATTTATAATTAATATACTACAAAACACAAATAAGTGCTACAAAACACAGAAATAGAAATTCAATCTGTAGATTATATAAAAAGTCTTACACAAATTACAAAATTGAGTTATTTCAACAAACCAATAGAACAAAATTTAATACAAGGTCAGACACACAATATCAGAATTATACAATACTGCCCAACACAATACTACACCGTATCAAAATTCGCTACCAATTGGCTAAATTTGAAGTAGCTAACTATATATAAATATATATATAAAAAACACTTATATTACAACTTTTCTAGTTTTTCTCACATCTATAACCGTAGAGTACACAAATACGTAGTAATTACACTTTTAAATTTTACAAAAGTTTGCTAAAATTTATTTTGGTTCAAATATTTTAGTTTCGAACAGATATATATTACAGTTAATAAAATGGCTAAGTTTGAAAAACTTTGCTGAAAGAGTAAAGACAGTAAAAGCTTTGGTGACTGAGAGCAGCAGACTTACGACAGCTAAAAAATCACTAGTTCATTCGAAAGTTTATTCAATTATTTTAGATTGAATTATTTAATTCTGCGAGATCAATTAGATTTGCCAACATATCCATAAAAAAATTTAAATGAGTGCCGATGTTTTACCAGATATACTTTTGATAAAACTGAAGAAATGGTTTGTATACACTGCTGGTAGAGAAACAAAGTACCTTAAAATTTGGAATTTAATATTTTTCTTAATTTAAGATCAACATTTCCATGAAACAGTTCAACGTTTCTTAAATATGTATTAAAGTAAGAAGGTTGAAAAAATTCGAACCCGACGTTTTAATCACATAGTTTCGGATAGTTTCACATAGTTTCGGATAGTTTCACATAGTTTCTAATAGTCTCGGATAGTTTCACATAGTTTCACATAGTTTCGGATAGTTTCACATAGTTTCGGATAGTTTCACATAGTTTCACATAGTTTCGGATAGTTTAACTTAGTTTCACATAGTTTCGGATAGTTTCACATAGTTTCGGATAGTTTCACATAGTTTCACATAGTTTCGGATAGTTTCACATAGTTTCGGATAGTTTCACATAGTTTCGCATAGTTTCGGATAGTTTCGGATAGTTTCACATAGTTTCACACAGTTTCGGATAGTTTCACATAGTTTCCCATAGTTTCGGATAGTTTCACATAGTCTCACATAGTTTCGGATAGTTTCACATAGTCTCACATAGTTTCGGATAGTTCCACATAGTTTCGGATAGTTTCACATAGTTTCGGATAGATTCACATAGTTTCACATAGCTTCACATAGTTTCGGATAGTTTCACATAGTTTCGGATAGTTTCACATAGCTTCACATAGTTTCGGATAGTTTCACATAGTTTCACATAGTTTCGGATAGTTTAAGATAATTTTCACATAGTTTCGGATAGTTTCACATAGTCTCACATAGTTTCGGATAGTTTCACATAGTCTCACATAGTTTCGCATAGTTTCACATAGTTTCGGATAGTTTCACATAGTTTCGGATAGTTTCACATAGTTTCGGCTAGTTTCACATAGTTTCACATAGTTTCGGATAGTTTCACATAGTTTCCCATAGTTTCGGATAGTTTCACATAGTTTCGGATAGTTTCACATAGTTTCCCATAGTTTCGGATAGTTTCACATAGTCTCACATAGTTTCGGATAATTTCACATAGTTTCGGATAGTTTCGGATAGTTTCAGATAGTTTCAGATAGTTTCACATAGTTTCGCATAGTTTCACATAGTTTAACATAGTTTCGGATAGTTTCACATAGTTTCACATAGTTTCGGATAGTTTCACATAGTTTCGGATAGTTTCACATAGTTTCACATAGTTTCGGATAGTTTCACATAGTTTCGGATAGTTTCACATAGTTTCTGATAGTTTCACATAGTTTCACATATTTTCGGATAGTTTCACATAGTTTCGGATAGTTTCACGTAGTTTCGGATAGTTTCTCATAGTTCCAAATAATTTCACATAGTTTCGGATAATTTCACATAGTTTCACATAGTTTCGGATAGTTTCACATAGTTTCGGATAGTTTCACATAGTTTCGGATAGTTTCACATAGTTTAAAATAGTTTCACATATTTTCGGATAGTTTCACATTGTTTCGGATCAGGGCCGTCTTTAAACTATTTGAGGCCCTGGGCACATTAGGATCATGGGGCCCCTATGACCTTGAGAAAACACTATTTAGTTACAATAGATAAAGAAAGACAAACAAGGTTCTAAATTTATTTTTATTTAGTTACTAGCTATAAAAAAATAGGAAATATAAAAAATAATCTACAAAAGTAACTCGCTTAACTTAAAATCCTTAGATTAATTCTATGTTGATTGCAAAGGTACCCTTCTAGATTTAAGATGAGCAAAATCGTTAATCACTTCTTCAAAATCTATGGTATTGAGAATATCACATTCTATGGACATCAGCGACAAACTATTTAATCTCTCTTGAAGCATTGTACTTCTTAATTCATTTTTTATTCGTTTCAATTTGGAGAAGGAGCGTTCTCCGCTGCAGTTAGTTACCATCATGCTTAAAAATATTCTCAATGCAATTTCTACGTTAGGAAATGTGTCTTCAATTTTGTTTTGCTTTAATAGATTATATACTTCCTGTACACTGTTAGATGCTTCATTTTCACTCTGAACATTTATTAAGTATTCTTTTAAATGTTGACATTCTATTTCTAACTCTTTTTCATTTACATCTTCGTGATAGATTTGAGAAAATTCTTTGCATCCTTGTCGTATCTCTTCGGAATTCAGAGTTTTTAAGTGAAAAAATAAACTAAAACGTTGACTGACGATCTCATATGAACTTTGTCGCTGTTTTAGATGAACACTCAAGGTATCGATTATTGGGAGAAAGGTTTCTACGTTGAATCGCTCTTTTCCATTCAATTGGACTGATGGCGCAGAGCCATCAAAAAAACTCTGCCGTGAGCTTCTACGTCTTGTTCTTTGAGATAGATCCTTGTAGTCAGATTCTGGGTTATTTTCTTTGGCAGATGATTCGAAGTTATCAAATTTATCCCTGAGGTTAGTAATAAAATCATAAAGTGAAGTCAACAAATTGGTTGCAACGTCCAGTGTTATTGTCTCTTTCTGAAGATAATTACTTGTTTTGTCTATTCTTTCCAATATAGTGCTCCAGATTTCCGTCAGTATAATAAATTCTAGACTTCCCATTTTTCTAGACAGACTAAGGGCTTCGTCTCTTGTTTCTCGTGCCTGTTCAGTATCGTTTGCGATGGTGATTAAAGCTTCTAATATTCTTTTATAACCCCCATGCAAAGCACTTACTGCATCAGCTCGGGCTGACCATCTGGTTTGTGAAAGACTCTTAACAACTTTTTTTGAACCTAAATGTTCTGTTAACATATTCCATCTGTGGGTAGAGCCCGAAAAAAAGTTGTACACCTTCTGAACTATTTCAAAAAACTGTGATGCCTCCGGTACACACCCAGCAGCATGGACACCTACCAAGTTTAGTGAATGTCCTGCACATGGTATAAAGGTGGCAAATTCACATTTTTCCTTGATTCTTGTTTGTAGACCACTATACTTTCCCGACATATTTGAAGCATTGTCGTAGCTTTGTCCTCTGCAATCTTTTATGGGAATATCATGTATCTCTAAAAAATTTAAGATGGTCTCCGCTAAATACTTAGATTTATGTTCTTTAATAGGTATAAATTTCAAAAACCTTTCAACAGGAACACAGTCTTTTACGTATCGAATGATGAAAGTTAGCTGGTCAATATGAGACAGATCGGGCGTACTGTCAACGCTTATGGAAAAACATTTTGCTGATTTAACTTCATTTATAATTTTTTTAGAACCTGTTTTCCCATTACTTCAATAAACTCATTACAGATATTTGCTGATAAATAAGAAATGTTACCCTTTCCAGGATTCCCAAATTTTTTTAAGTGATCTGCAAGAAATGGATCAAATTCACTCAATAATTCCACACAACCCAAATAATTTCCATTGTTTGGAGATCCTAGGATTTCATTGTCGCCGCGAAATGGAAGCCCTCTCGATGCCAAAAATTTTACAACAGCTACAATCCGCTTAAGTACGTTTCTCCAGTAAACCACTTCCTTTTGATGTTGAGATAATAAGTCTATATCTACTCTACCAACCGCTTTACTTCGTGCCAGATAAGTCATCATAGATTGCTTATGCGCTGGGCCATTTTCATGTGTTAAAATTATGTGATTAATATGCTTCCAATCATTACATCCATTCCGAGAGCAAAGATTAACATCAGTTGGGTTAAATAAGCAGCATGAAAAACAAAATACAGAGCATTTGGAAGGCGAATACAGCAACCATTTTCTTTCGACGCTTTCATTGTTCTTTAATTTGCGAATAAATAATGCTTTGTTGAAATATCTCGTTACTAATTTATTACCATCTTTGTATGTTCTGGATGCCTCGGAAAAGTCAGAATCTTTATTTTGAAAATATACTGGTCCCTTACGAATTAAAATTTCGCGATTTATTTCAACAAACTTTTCGTGAAAATAATCGGCGGGATCGTGCGATATTAATTCATCTGTGTTGGAAAACTGCTGTTCAATTGACACAGTTGGAGACAGATATATATTACAGTTAATAAAATGGCTAAGTTTGAAAAACTTTGCTGAAAGAGTAAAGACAGTAAAAGCTTTGGTGACTGAGAGCAGCAGACTTACGACAGCTAAAAAATCACTAGTTCATTCGAAAGTTTATTCAATTATTTTAGATTGAATTATTTAATTCTGCGAGATCAATTAGATTTGCCAACATATCCATAAAAAAATTTAAATGAGTGCCGATGTTTTACCAGATATACTTTTGATAAAACTGAAGAAATGGTTTGTATACACTGCTGGTAGAGAAACAAAGTACCTTAAAATTTGGAATTTAATATTTTTCTTAATTTAAGATCAACATTTCCATGAAACAGTTCAACGTTTCTTAAATATGTATTAAAGTAAGAAGGTTGAAAAAATTCGAAGCCGACGTTTTAATCACATAGTTTCGGATAGTTTCACATAGTTTCGGATAGTTTCACATAGTTTCTAATAGTCTCGGATAGTTTCACATAGTTTCACATAGTTTCGGATAGTTTCACATAGTTTCGGATAGTTTCACATAGTTTCACATAGTTTCGGATAGTTTAACTTAGTTTCACATAGTTTCGGATAGTTTCACATAGTTTCGGAAAGTTTCACATAGTTTCACATAGTTTCGGATAGTTTCACATAGTTTCGGATAGTTTCACATAGTTTCGGATAGTTTCACATAGTTTCGCATAGTTTCGGATAGTTTCGGATAGTTTCACATAGTTTCACACAGTTTCGGATAGTTTCACATAGTTTCCCATAGTTTCGGATAGTTTCACATAGTCTCACATAGTTTCGGATAGTTTCACATAGTCTCACATAGTTTCGGATAGTTCCACATAGTTTCGGATAGTTTCACATAGTTTCGGATAGATTCACATAGTTTCACATAGTTTCGGATAGTTTCACATAGCTTCGGATAGTTTCACATAGCTTCACATAGTTTCGGATAGTTTCACATAGTTTCACATAGTTTCGGATAGTTTCACATAGTTTCACATAGTTTCGGATAGTTTAAGATAATTTTCACATAGTTTCGGATAGTTTCACATAGTCTCACATAGTTTCGGATAGTTTCACATAGTCTCACATAGTTTCGCATAGTTTCACATAGTTTCGGATAGTTTCACATAGTTTCGGATAGTTTCACATAGTTTCGGCTAGTTTCACATAGTTTCACATAGTTTCGGATAGTTTCACATAATTTCCCATAGTTTCGGATAGTTTCACATAGTTTCGGATAGTTTCACATAGTTTCCCATAGTTTCGGATAGTTTCACATAGTCTCACATAGTTTCGGATAATTTCACATAGTCTCACATAGTTTCGGATAGTTTCACATAGCTTCACATAGTTTCGGATAGTTTCACATAGTTTCGGATAGTTTCACATAGTTTCTAATAGTCTCGGATAGTTTCACATAGTTTCACATAGTTTCGGATAGTTTCACATAGTTTCGGATAATTTCACATAGTTTCACATAGTTTCGGATAGTTTAACTTAGTTTCACATAGTTTCGGATAGTTTCACATAGTTTCGGAAAGTTTCACATAGTTTCACATAGTTTCGGATAGTTTCACATAGTTTCGGATAGTTTCACATAGTTTCGGATAGTTTCACATAGTTTCGCATAGTTTCGGATAGTTTCGGATAGTTTCACATAGTTTCACACAGTTTCGGATAGTTTCACATAGTTTCCCATAGTTTCGGATAGTTTCACATAGTCTCACATAGTTTCGGATAGTTTCACATAGTCTCACATAGTTTCGGATAGTTCCACATAGTTTCGGATAGTTTCACATAGTTTCGGATAGATTCACATAGTTTCACATAGTTTCGGATAGTTTCACATAGTTTCGGATAGTTTCACATAGCTTCACATAGTTTCGGATAGTTTCACATAGTTTCACATAGTTTCGGATAGTTTCACATAGTTTCACATAGTTTCGGATAGTTTAAGATAATTTTCACATAGTTTCGGATAGTTTCACATAGTCTCACATAGTTTCGGATAGTTTCACATAGTCTCACATAGTTTCGCATAGTTTCACATAGTTTCGGATAGTTTCACATAGTTTCGGATAGTTTCACATAGTTTCGGCTAGTTTCACATAGTTTCACATAGTTTCGGATAGTTTCACATAATTTCCCATAGTTTCGGATAGTTTCACATAGTTTCGGATAGTTTCACATAGTTTCCCATAGTTTCGGATAGTTTCACATAGTCTCACATAGTTTCGGATAATTTCACATAGTCTCACATAGTTTCGGATAGTTTCACATAGCTTCACATAGTTTCGGATAGTTTCACATAGTTTCGGATAGTTTCACATAGTTTCTAATAGTCTCGGATAGTTTCACATAGTTTCACATAGTTTCGGATAGTTTCACATAGTTTCGGATAGTTTCACATAGTTTCGGATAGTTTAACTTAGTTTCACATAGTTTCGGATAGTTTCACATAGTTTCGGAAAGTTTCACATAGTTTCACATAGTTTCGGATAGTTTCACATAGTTTCGGATAGTTTCACATAGTTTCGGATAGTTTCACATAGTTTCGCATAGTTTCGGATAGTTTCGGATAGTTTCACATAGTTTCACACAGTTTCGGATAGTTTCACATAGTTTCCCATAGTTTCGGATAGTTTCACATAGTCTCACATAGTTTCGGATAGTTTCACATAGTCTCACATAGTTTCGGATAGTTCCACATAGTTTCGGATAGTTTCACATAGTTTCGGATAGATTCACATAGTTTCACATAGTTTCGGATAGTTTCACATAGTTTCGGATAGTTTCACATAGCTTCACATAGTTTCGGATAGTTTCACATAGTTTCGGATAGTTTCACATAGTTTCACATAGTTTCGGATAGTTTAAGATAATTTTCACATAGTTTCGGATAGTTTCACATAGTCTCACATAGTTTCGGATAGTTTCACATAGTCTCACATAGTTTCGCATAGTTTCACATAGTTTCGGATAGTTTCACATAGTTTCGGATAGTTTCACATAGTTTCGGATAGTTTCACATAGTTTCGGCTAGTTTCACATAGTTTCACATAGTTTCGGATAGTTTCACATAATTTCCCATAGTTTCGGATAGTTTCACATAGTTTCGGATAGTTTCACATAGTTTCCCATAGTTTCGGATAGTTTCACATAGTCTCACATAGTTTCGGATAATTTCACATAGTCTCACATAGTTTCGGATAGTTTCACATAGCTTCACATAGTTTCGGATAGTTTCACATAGTTTCGGATAGTTTCACATAGTTTCGGATAGTTTCACATAGTTTCGGATAGTTTCACATAGTCTCACATAGTTTCGGATAGTTTCACATAGTCTCACATAGTTTCGGATAGTTCCACATAGTTTCGGATAGTTTCACATAGTTTCGGATAGAATCACATAGTTTCGGATAGTTTCACATAGTTTCGGATAGTTTCACATAGCTTCACATAGTTTCGGATAGTTTCACATAGTTTCACATAGTTTCGGATAGTTTCACATAGTTTCACATAGTTTCGGATAGTTTAAGATAATTTTCACATAGTTTCGGATAGTTTCACATAGTCTCACATAGTTTCGGATAGTTTCACATAGTCTCACATAGTTTCGCATAGTTTCACATAGTTTCGGATAGTTTCACATAGTTTCGGATAGTTTCACATAGTTTCGGATAGTTTCACATAGTTTCGGCTAGTTTCACATAGTTTCGGATAGTTTCACATAATTTCCCATAGTTTCGGATAGTTTCACATAGTTTCGGATAGTTTCACATAGTTTCCCATAGTTTCGGATAGTTTCACATAGTCTCACATAGTTTCGGATAATTTCACATAGTCTCACATAGTTTCGGATAGTTTCACATAGTTTCGGATAGTTTCACATAGTTTCGGATAGTTTCACATAGTTTCGGATAGTTTCACATAGTTTCGGATAGTTTCACATAGTTTCGGATAGTTTCACATAGTTTCGGATAGTTTCACATAGTTTCGGATAGTTTCGGATAGTTTCACATAGTTTCACACAGTTTCGGATAGTTTCACATAGTTTCGGATAGTTTCAGATAATTTTCACACAGTTTCGGATAGTTTCACATAGTCTCACATAGTTTCGGATAGTTTCACATAGTCTCACATAGTTTCGGATAGTTTCACATAGTTTCGGATAGTTTCACATAGTTTCGGATAGTTTCACATAGTTTCGCATAGTTTCGGATAGTTTCACATTGTTTCACACAGTTTCGGATAGTTTCACATAGTTTCACATAGTTTCGGATAGTTTCACATAGTCTCACATAGTTTCGGATAGTTTCACATAGTCTCACATAGTTTCGGATAGTTCCACATAGTTTCGGATAGTTTCACATAGTTTCGGATAGATTCACATAGTTTCACATAGCTTCACATAGTTTCGGATAGTTTCACATAGTTTCGGATAGTTTCACATAGCTTCACATAGTTTCGGATAGTTTCACATAGTTTCACATAGTTTCGGATAGTTTCACATAGTTTCACACAGTTTCGGATAGTTTCACATAGTTTCGGATAGTTTCACATAGTTTCGGATAGTTTCACATAGTTTCGGATAGTTTCACATAGTTTCACATAGTTTCGGATAGTTTCACATAGTTTCGGATAGTTTCACATAGTTTCACATAGTTTCGGCTAGTTTCGGCTAGTTTCACATAGTTTCACATAGTTTCGGATAGTTTCACATAGTTTCACATAGTTTCACATAGTTTCCCATAGTTTCGGATAGTTTCACATAGTCTCACATAGATTCGGATAGTTTCACATAGTCTCACATAGTTTCGGATAGTTTCACATAGTTTCGGCTAGTTTCACATAGTTTCGGATAGTTTCACATAGTTTCGGCTAGTTTCACATAGTTTCGGCTAGTTTCACATAGTTTCGGATAGTTTCACATAGTTTCACATAGTTTCGGATAGTTTCACATAGTTTCCCATAGTTTCGGATAGTTTCACATAGTCTCACATAGTTTCGGATAGTTTCACATAGTCTCACATAGTTTCGGATAGTTTCACATAGTTTCACATAGTTTCGGATAGTTTCACATAGTTTCGGATAGTTTCACATAGTTTCGGATAGTTTCACATAGTTTCACATAGTTTCGGATAGTTTCACATATTTTCACATAGTTTCACTTAGTTTCAAATAGTTTCACATAGTTTCGGATAGTTTCACATAGTTTCACATGGTTTCGGATAGTTTCACATAGTTTCGGATAGTTTCACATAGTTTCGGATATTTTCACATAGTTTCGGATAGTTTCACATAGTTTCGGATAGTTTCACATAGTTTCGGATAGTTTCACATAGTTTCGGAGAGTTTCACATAGTTTCGGCTAGTTTCACATAGTTTCACATAGTTTCACATAGTTTCGGCTAGTTTCACATAGTTTCGGATAGTTTCACATAGTTTCCCAAAGTTTCGGATAGTTTCACATAGTCTCACATAGTTTCGGATAGTTTCACATAGTCTCACATAGTTTCGGATAGTTTCACATAGTTTCGGAGAGTTTCACATAGTTTCGGATAGTTTCACATAGTTTCGGATAGTTTCAAATAGTTTCACATAGTTTCGGATAGTTTCACATAGTTTCGGATAGTTTCGCATAGTTTCGGATAGTTTCACATAGCTTCACATAGTTTCGGATAGTTTCACATAGTTTCACATAGTTTCAGATAGTTTCACATAGTTTCACATAGTTTCGGATAGTTTCACATAGTTTCGGATAGTTTCACATAGTTTCGGATAGTTTCAAATAGTTTCGGAGAGTTTCACATAGTTTCGGCTAGTTTCACATAGTTTCGGCTAGTTTCACATAGTTTCGGATAGTTTCACATAGTTTCCCAAAGTTTCGGATAGTTTCACATAGTCTCACATAGTTTCGGATAGTTTCACATAGTCTCACATAGTTTCGGATATTTTCACATAGTTTCGGATAGTTTCACATAGTTTCGGATAGTTTCAAATAGTTTCACATAGTTTCGGATAGTTTCACATAGTTTCGGATAGTTTCACATAGTTTCGGATAGTTTCACATAGCTTCACATAGTTTCGGATAGTTTCACATAGTTTCGGATAGTTTCACATAGTTTCACATAGTTTCGGATAGTTTCAGATAATTTTCACATAGTTTCGGATAGTTTCGGATAGTTTCACATAGTTTCACATAGTTTCGGATAGTTTCACATAGTTTCGGATAGTTTCACATAGTTTCTGATAGTTTCACATAGTTTCACATATTTTCGGATAGTTTCACATAGTTGCGGATAGTTTCACGTAGTTTCGGATAGTTTCTCATAGTTTCAAATAGTTTCACATAGTTTCGGATAATTTCACATAGTTTCACATAGTTTCGGATAGTTTCACATAGTTTCACATAGTTTCGGATAGTTTCACATAATTTCATATAGTTTCGGATAGTTTCACATAGTTTCACATAGTTTCGGATAGTTTCACATAGTTTCAGATAGTTTCACATAGTTTCGCATAGTTTCACATAGTTTCACATAGTTTCGGATAGTTTCACATAGCTTCACAGAGTTTCGGATAGTTTCACATAGTTTCGGAGAGTTTCACATAGTTTCGGATAGTTTCACATAGTGTCGGAAAGTTTCACATAGTTTCACTTAGTTTCACATAGTTTCGGATAGTTTCACATAGTTTCACATATTTTCGGATAGTTTCACATAGTTTCGGATAGTTTCGCATAGTTTCAGATAGTTTCGGATAGTTTCTCATAGTTTCACATAGTTTTACATAGTTTCGGATAATTTCACATAGTTTCACATAGTTTCGGATAGTTTCACATAGTTTCGGATAGTTTCACATAGTTTCGGATAGTTTCACATAGTTTCGGATAGTTTCACATAGTTTCGGATAGTTTCACATAGTTTCTCGTAGTTTCGGATAGTTTCACATAGTTTCGGATAGTTTCACATAGTTTCACATAGTTTCGGATAGTTTCACATAGTTTCACATAGTTTCGGATAGTTTCACATAGTTTCGGATAGTTTCACATATTTTCGGATAGTTTCACATAGTTTCACATAGTTTCGGATAGTTTCACATAGTTTCACATATTTTCGGATAGTTTCACATAGTTTCGGATAGTTTCACATAGTTTCACATAGTTTCGGATAGTTTCTCATAGTTTCACATAGTTTCACATAGTTTCGGATAATTTCACATAGTTTCGGATAGTTTCTCATAGTTTCACATAGTTTCGGATAATTTCACATAGTTTCACATATTTTCGGATAGTTTCACATAGTTTCGGATAGTTTCACATAGTTTCACATAGTTTTGTATAGTTTCTCATAGTTTCACATAGTTTCGGATAATTTCACATAGTTTCACATAGTTTCGGATAGTTTCACATAGTTTCGGATAGTATCACATAGTTTCACATAGTTTCGGATAGTTTCACATAGTTTCGGATAGTTTCACATAGTTTCGGATAGTTTCGCATAGTTTCGGATAGTTTCACATAGCTTCACATAGTTTCGGATAGTTTCACATAGTTTCACATAGTTTCGGATAGTATCACAAAGTTTCACATAGTTTCGGATAGTTTCACATAGTTTCACATAGTTTCGGATAGTTTCACATAGTTTCGGATAGTTTCACACAGTTTCGGATAGTTTCGGATAGTTTCACATAGTTTCGGATAGTTTCACATAGTTTCACACAGTTTCGGATAGTTTCACATAGTTTCCCATAGTTTCGGATAGTTTCACATAGTCTCACATAGTTTCGGATAGTTTCACATAGTCTCACATAGTTTCGGATAGTTCCACATAGTTTCGGATAGTTTCACATAGTTTTGGATAGATTCACATAGTTTCACATAGTTTCACATAGTTTCGGATAGTTTCACATAGTTTCGGATAGTTTCACATAGCTTCACATAGTTTCGGATAGTTTCACATAGTTTCACATAGTTTCGGATAGTTTCACATAGTCTCACATAGTTTCGGATAGTTTCACATAGTCTCACATAGTTTCGCATAGTTTCACATAGTTTCGGATAGTTTCACATAGTTTCGGATAGTTTCACATAGTTTCGGATAGTTTCACATAGTTTCGGCTAGTTTCACATAGTTTCACATAGTTTCGGATAGTTTCACTTAGTTTCCCATAGTTTCGGATAGTTTCACATAGTTTCGGTTAGTTTCACATAGTTTCCCATAGTTTCGGATAGTTTCACATAGTCTCACATAGTTTCGGATAATTTCACATAGTCTCACATAGTTTCGGATAGTTTCACATAGTTTCGGATAGTTTCACATAGTTTCGGATAGTTTCACATAGTTTCGGATAGTTTCACATAGTTTCGGATAGTTTCACATAGTTTCGGATAGTTTCACATAGTTTCACATAGTTTCACACAGTTTCGGATAGTTTCACATAGTTTCGGATAGTTTCGGATAGTTTCACATAGTCTCACATAGTTTCGGATAGTTCCACATAGTTTCGGATAGTTTCACATAGTTTCGGATAGATTCACATAGTTTCACATAGCTTCACATAGTTTCGGATAGTTTCACATAGTTTCGGATAGTTTCACATAGCTTCACATAGTTTCGGATAGTTTCACATAGTTTCACATAGTTTCGGATAGTTTCACATAGTTTCACACAGTTTCGGATAGTTTCATATAGTTTCGGATAGTTTCACATAGTTTCGGATAGTTTCACATATTTTCGGATAGTTTCACATAGTTTCACATAGTTTCGGATAGTTTCACATAGTTTCGCATAGTTTCACATAGTTTCACATAGTTTCGGCTAGTTTCGGCTAGTTTCACATAGTTTCGGATAGTTTCACATAGTTTCACATAGTTTCGGATAGTTTCACATAGTTTCCCATAGTTTCGGATAGTTTCACATAGTCTTACATAGATTCGGATAGTTTCACATAGTCTCACATAGTTTCGGATAGTTTCACATAGTTTCGGCTAGTTTCACATAGTTTCGGATAGTTTCACATAGTTTCGGCTAGTTTCACATAGTTTCGGCTAGTTTCACATAGTTTCGGATAGTTTCACATAGTTTCACATAGTTTCGGATAGTTTCACATAGTTTCCCATAGTTTCGGATAGTTTCACATAGTCTCACATAGTTTCGGATAGTTTCACATAGTCTCACATAGTTTCGGATAGTTTCACATAGTTTCACATAGTTTCGGATAGTTTCACATAGTTTCGGATAGTTTCACATAGTTTCGGATAGTTTCACATAGTTTCACATAGTTTCGGATAGTTTCACATAGTTTCACATAGTTTCACTTAGTTTCAAATAGTTTCACATAGTTTCGGATAGTTTCACATAGTTTCACATGGTTTCGGATAGTTTCACATAGTTTCGGATAGTTTCACATAGTTTCGGATATTTTCACATAGTTTCGGATAGTTTCACATAGTTTCGGATAGTTTCACATAGTTTCGGATAGTTTCACATAGTTTCGGAGAGTTTCACATAGTTTCGGCTAGTTTCACATAGTTTCACATAGTTTCGGCTAGTTTCACATAGTTTCGGCTAGTTTCACATAGTTTCGGATAGTTTCACATAGTTTCACATAGTTTCCCAAAGTTTCGGATAGTTTCACATAGTCTCACATAGTTTCGGATAGTTTCTCATAGTCTCACATAGTTTCGGATAGTTTCACATAGTTTCGGATAGTTTCACATAGTTTCGGATAGTTTCAAATAGTTTCACATAGTTTCGGATAGTTTCACATAGTTTCGGATAGTTTCACATAGTTTCGGATAGTTTCACATAGCTTCACATAGTTTCGGATAGTTTCACATAGTTTCACATAGTTTCGGTTAGTTTCACATAGTTTCACATAGTTTCGGATAGTTTCACATAGTTTCGGATAGTTTCAAATAGTTTCGGAGAGTTTCACATAGTTTCGGCTAGTTTCACATAGTTTCGGCTAGTTTCACATAGTTTCGGATAGTTTCACATAGTTTCACATAGTTTCCCAAAGTTTCGGATAGTTTCACATAGTCTCACATAGTTTCGGATAGTTTCACATAGTCTCACATAGTTTCGGATATTTTCACATAGTTTCGGATAGTTTCACATAGTTTCGGATAGTTTCAAATAGTTTCACATAGTTTCGGATAGTTTCACATAGTTTCGGATAGTTTCACATAGTTTCACATAGTTTCGGATAGTTTCACATAGTTTCGGATAGTTTCACACAGTTTCGGATAGTTTCGGATAGTTTCACATAGTTTCGGATAGTTTCACATAGTTTCACACAGTTTCGGATAGTTTCACATAGTTTCCCATAGTTTCGGATAGTTTCACATAGTCTCACATAGTTTCGGATAGTTTCACATAGTCTCACATAGTTTCGGATAGTTCCACATAGTTTCGGATAGTTTCACATAGTTTTGGATAGATTCACATAGTTTCACATAGTTTCACATAGTTTCGGATAGTTTCACATAGTTTCGGATAGTTTCACATAGCTTCACATAGTTTCGGATAGTTTCACATAGTTTCACATAGTTTCGGATAGTTTCACATAGTCTCACATAGTTTCGGATAGTTTCACATAGTCTCACATAGTTTCGCATAGTTTCACATAGTTTCGGATAGTTTCACATAGTTTCGGATAGTTTCACATAGTTTCGGATAGTTTCACATAGTTTCGGCTAGTTTCACATAGTTTCACATAGTTTCGGATAGTTTCACTTAGTTTCCCATAGTTTCGGATAGTTTCACATAGTTTCGGTTAGTTTCACATAGTTTCCCATAGTTTCGGATAGTTTCACATAGTCTCACATAGTTTCGGATAATTTCACATAGTCTCACATAGTTTCGGATAGTTTCACATAGTTTCGGATAGTTTCACATAGTTTCGGATAGTTTCACATAGTTTCGGATAGTTTCACATAGTTTCGGATAGTTTCACATAGTTTCGGATAGTTTCACATAGTTTCACATAGTTTCACACAGTTTCGGATAGTTTCACATAGTTTCGGATAGTTTCGGATAGTTTCACATAGTCTCACATAGTTTCGGATAGTTCCACATAGTTTCGGATAGTTTCACATAGTTTCGGATAGATTCACATAGTTTCACATAGCTTCACATAGTTTCGGATAGTTTCACATAGTTTCGGATAGTTTCACATAGCTTCACATAGTTTCGGATAGTTTCACATAGTTTCACATAGTTTCGGATAGTTTCACACAGTTTCGGATAGTTTCATATAGTTTCGGATAGTTTCACATAGTTTCGGATAGTTTCACATATTTTCGGATAGTTTCACATAGTTTCACATAGTTTCGGATAGTTTCACATAGTTTCGCATAGTTTCACATAGTTTCACATAGTTTCGGCTAGTTTCGGCTAGTTTCACATAGTTTCGGATAGTTTCACATAGTTTCACATAGTTTCGGATAGTTTCACATAGTTTCCCATAGTTTCGGATAGTTTCACATAGTCTTACATAGATTCGGATAGTTTCACATAGTCTCACATAGTTTCGGATAGTTTCACATAGTTTCGGCTAGTTTCACATAGTTTCGGATAGTTTCACATAGTTTCGGCTAGTTTCACATAGTTTCGGCTAGTTTCACATAGTTTCGGATAGTTTCACATAGTTTCACATAGTTTCGGATAGTTTCACATAGTTTCCCATAGTTTCGGATAGTTTCACATAGTCTCACATAGTTTCGGATAGTTTCACATAGTCTCACATAGTTTCGGATAGTTTCACATAGTTTCACATAGTTTCGGATAGTTTCACATAGTTTCGGATAGTTTCACATAGTTTCGGATAGTTTCACATAGTTTCACATAGTTTCGGATAGTTTCACATAGTTTCACATAGTTTCACTTAGTTTCAAATAGTTTCACATAGTTTCGGATAGTTTCACATAGTTTCACATGGTTTCGGATAGTTTCACATAGTTTCGGATAGTTTCACATAGTTTCGGATATTTTCACATAGTTTCGGATAGTTTCACATAGTTTCGGATAGTTTCACATAGTTTCGGATAGTTTCACATAGTTTCGGAGAGTTTCACATAGTTTCGGCTAGTTTCACATAGTTTCACATAGTTTCGGCTAGTTTCACATAGTTTCGGCTAGTTTCACATAGTTTCGGATAGTTTCACATAGTTTCACATAGTTTCCCAAAGTTTCGGATAGTTTCACATAGTCTCACATAGTTTCGGATAGTTTCTCATAGTCTCACATAGTTTCGGATAGTTTCACATAGTTTCGGATAGTTTCACATAGTTTCGGATAGTTTCAAATAGTTTCACATAGTTTCGGATAGTTTCACATAGTTTCGGATAGTTTCACATAGTTTCGGATAGTTTCACATAGCTTCACATAGTTTCGGATAGTTTCACATAGTTTCACATAGTTTCGGTTAGTTTCACATAGTTTCACATAGTTTCGGATAGTTTCACATAGTTTCGGATAGTTTCAAATAGTTTCGGAGAGTTTCACATAGTTTCGGCTAGTTTCACATAGTTTCGGCTAGTTTCACACAGTTTCGGATAGTTTCACATAGTTTCACATAGTTTCCCAAAGTTTCGGATAGTTTCACATAGTCTCACATAGTTTCGGATAGTTTCACATAGTCTCACATAGTTTCGGATATTTTCACATAGTTTCGGATAGTTTCACATAGTTTCGGATAGTTTCAAATAGTTTCACATAGTTTCGGATAGTTTCACATAGTTTCGGATAGTTTCACATAGTTTCGGATAGTTTCACATAGCTTCACATAGTTTCGGATAGTTTCACATAGTTTCGGATAGTTTCACATAGTTTCACATAGTTTCGGATAGTTTGAGATAATTTTCACATAGTTTCGGATAGTTTCGGATAGTTTCACATAGTTTCACATAGTTTCGGATAGTTTCACATAGTTTCGGATAGTTTCACATAGTTTCACATAGTTTCGGATAGTTTCACATAGTTTCGGATAGTTTCACATAGTTTCTGATAGTTTCACATAGTTTCACATATTTTCGGATAGTTTCACATAGTTGCGGATAGTTTCACGTAGTTTCGGATAGTTTCTCATAGTTTCAAATAGTTTCACATAGTTTCGGATAATTTCACATAGTTTCACATAGTTTCGGATAGTTTCACATAGTTTCACATAGTTTCGGATAGTTTCACATAATTTCATATAGTTTCGGATAGTTTCACATAGTTTCACATAGTTACGGATAGTTTCACATAGTTTCAGATAGTTTCACATAGTTTCGCATAGTTTCACATAGTTTCACATAGTTTCACATAGTTTCGGATAGTTTCACATAGCTTCACAGAGTTTCGGATAGTTTCACATAGTTTCGGAGAGTTTCACATAGTTTCGGATAGTTTCACATAGTGTCGGATAGTTTCACATAGTTTCACATAGTTTCGGATAGTTTCACATAGTTTCACATATTTTCGGATAGTTTCACATAGTTTCGGATTGTTTCGCATAGTTTCAGATAGTTTCGGATAGTTTCACATAGTTTCGGATAGTTTCACATAGTTTCGGATAGTTTCACATAGTTTCACATAGTTTCGGATAGTTTCACATAGTTTCGGATAGTTTCACATAGTTTCACATAGTTTCGGATAGTTTCACTTAGTTTCACATAGTTTCGGATAGTTTCTCATAGTTTCGGATAGTTTCACATATTTTCGGATAGTTTCTCATAGTTTCGGATAGTTTCTCATAGTTACACATAGTTTCGGATAATTTCACATAGTTTCACATATTTTCGGATAGTTTCACATAGTTTCGGATAGTTTCACATAGTTTCACATAGTTTTGTATACTTTCTCATAGTTTCACATAGTTTCGGATAATTTCACATAGTTTCACATAGTTTCGGATAGTTTCACATAGTTTCGGATAGTTTCACATAGTTTCACATAGTTTCGGATAGTTTCACATAGTTTCGGATAGTTTCACATAGTTTCGGATAGTTTCGCAAAGTTTCGGATAGTTTCACATAGCTTCACATAGTTTCGGATAGTTTCACATAGTTTCACGTAGTTTCGGATAGTTAAAAGATAATTTTCACATAGTTTCGGATAGTTTCACATAGTCTCACATAGTTTCGGATAGTTTCACATAGTCTCACATAGTTTCGCATAGTTTCACATAGTTTCGGATAGTTTCACATAGTTTCGGATAGTTTCACATAGTTTCGGATAGTTTCGGATAGTTTCACATAGTTTCACATAGTTTCGGATAGTTTCACATAATTTCATATAGTTTCGGATAGTTTCACATAGTTTCACATAGTTTCGGATAGTTTCACATAGTTTCAGATAGTTTCACATAGTTTCGCATAGTTTCACATAGTTTCACGTAGTTTCGGATAGTTTCACATAGCTTCACAGAGTTTCGGATAGTTTCACATAGTTTCGGAGAGTTTCACATAGTTTCGGATAGTTTCACATAGTGCCGGATAGTTTCACATAGTTTCACATAGTTTCACATAGTTTCGGATAGTTTCACATAGTTTCACATATTTTCGGATAGTTTCACATAGTTTCGGATAGTTTCGCATAGTTTCAGATAGTTTCGGATAGTTTCTCATAGTTTCACATAGTTTTACATAGTTTCGGATAATTTCACATAGTTTCACATAGTTTCGGATAGTTTCACATAGTTTCGGATAGTTTCACATAGTTTCGGATAGTTTCGGATAGTTTCACATAGTTTCGGATAGTTTCACATAGTTTCGGATAGTTTCACATAGTTTCTCATAGTTTCGGATAGTTTCACATAGTTTCGGATAGTTTCACATAGTTTCACATAGTTTCGGATAGTTTCACATAGTTTCACATAGTTTCGGATAGTTTCACATAGTTTCGGATAGTTTCACATATTTTCGGATAGTTTCACATAGTTTCACATAGTTTCGGATAGTTTCACATAGTTTCACATATTTTCGGATAGTTTCACATAGTTTCGGATAGTTTCACATAGTTTCACATAGTTTCGGATAGTTTCTCATAGTTTCACATAGTTTCACATAGTTTCGGATAATTTCACATAGTTTCGGATAGTTTCTCATAGTTTCACATAGTTTCGGATAATTTCACATAGTTTCACATATTTTCGGATAGTTTCACATAGTTTCGGATAGTTTCACATAGTTTCACATAGTTTTGTATAGTTTCTCATAGTTTCACATAGTTTCGGATAATTTCACATAGTTTCACATAGTTTCGGATAGTTTCACATAGTTTCGGATAGTTTCACATAGTTTCACATAGTTTCGGATAGTTTCACATAGTTTCGGATAGTTTCACATAGTTTCGGATAGTTTCGCATAGTTTCGGATAGTTTCACATAGCTTCACATAGTTTCGGATAGTTTCACATAGTTTCACATAGTTTCGGATAGTATCACAAAGTTTCACATAGTTTCGGATAGTTTCACATAGTTTCACATAGTTTCGGATAGTTTCACATAGTTTCGGATAGTTTCACACAGTTTCGGATAGTTTCGGATAGTTTCACATAGTTTCGGATAGTTTCACATAGTTTCACATAGTTTCACACAGTTTCGGATAGTTTCACATAGTTTCCCATAGTTTCGGATAGTTTCACATAGTCTCACATAGTTTCGGATAGTTTCACATAGTCTCACATAGTTTCGGATAGTTCCACATAGTTTCGGATAGTTTCACATAGTTTTGGATAGATTCACATAGTTTCACATAGTTTCGGATAGTTTCACATAGTTTCGGATAGTTTCACATAGCTTCACATAGCTTCACATAGTTTCGGATAGTTTCACATAGTTTCACATAGTTTCGGATAGTTTCACATAGTTTCACATAGTTTCACATAGTTTCACATAGTTTCGGATAGTTTAAGATAATTTTCACATAGTTTCGGATAGTTTCACATAGTCTCACATAGTTTCGGATAGTTTCACATAGTCTCACATAGTTTCGCATAGTTTCACATAGTTTCGGATAGTTTCACATAGTTTCGGATAGTTTCACATAGTTTCGGATAGTTTCACGTAGTTTCGGCTAGTTTCACATAGTTTCGGATAGTTTCACATAGTTTCCCATAGTTTCGGATAGTTTCCCATAGTTTCGGATAGTTTCACATAGTTTCCCATAGTTTCGGATAGTTTCACATAGTCTCACATAGTTTCGGATAATTTCACATAGTCTCACATAGTTTCGGATAGTTTCACATAGTTTCGGATAGTTTCACATAGTTTCGGATAGTTTCACATAGTTTCGGATAGTTTCATATAGTTTCACATAGTTTCGGATAGTTTCACATAGTTTCACACAGTTTCGGATAGTTTCACATAGTTTCGGATAGTTTCAGATAATTTTCACACAGTTTCGGATAGTTTCAAATAGTCTCACATAGTTTCGGATAGTTTCACATAGTCTAACATAGTTTCGCATAGTTTCACATAGTTTCGGATAGTTTCACATAGTTTCGGATAGTTTCACACAGTTTCGCATAGTTTCGGATAGTTTCGGATAGTTTCACATAGTTTCACACAGTTTCGGATAGTTTCACATAGTTTCCCATAGTTTCGGATAGTTTCACATAGTCTCACATAGTTTCGGATAGTTTCACATAGTTTCGGATAGTTTCACATAGTTTCGGATAGATTCACATAGTTTCGGATAGTTTCACATAGTTTCGGATAGTTTCACATAGTTTCGGATAGTTTCACATAGCTTCACATAGTTTCGGATAGTTTCACATAGTTTCACATAGTTTCGGATAGTTTCACATAGTTTCACACAGTTTCGGATAGTTTCACATAGTTTCGGATAGTTTCACATAGTTTCGGATAGTTTCACATAGTTTCGGATAGTTTCACATAGTTTCACATAGTTTCGGATAGTTTCACATAGTTTCGGATAGTTTCACATAGTTTCACATAGTTTCGGCTACTTTCGGCTAGTTTCACATAGTTTCACATAGTTTCGGAGAGTTTCACATAGTTTCACATAGTTTCGGATAGTTTCACATAGTTTCCCATAGTTTCGGATAGTTTCACATAGTCTCACATAGATTCGGATAGTTTCACATAGTCTCACATAGTTTCGGATAGTTTCACATAGTTTCGGCTAGTTTCACATAGTTTCGGATAGTTTCACATAGTTTCGGCTAGTTTCACATAGTTTCGGCTAGTTTCACATAGTTTCGGATAGTTTCACATAGTTTCACATAGTTTCGGATAGTTTCACATAGTTTCCCATAGTTTCGGATAGTTTCACATAGTCTCACATAGTTTCGGATAGTTTCACATAGTCTCACATAGTTTCGGATAGTTTCACATAGTTTCACATAGTTTCGGATAGTTTCACATAGTTTCGGATAGTTTCACATAGTTTCACATAGTTTCACATAGTTTCACATAGTTTCGGATAGTTTCACATAGTTTCACATAGTTTCACTTAGTTTCAAATAGTTTCACATAGTTTTGGATAGTTTCACATAGTTTCACATGGTTTCGGAGAGTTTCACATAGTTTCGGCTAGTTTCACATAGTTTCGGCTAGTTTCACATAGTTTCGGATAGTTTCACATAGTTTCACATAGTTTCCCAAAGTTTCGGATAGTTTCACATAGTCTCACATAGTTTCGGATAGTTTCACATAGTCTCACATAGTTTCGGATATTTTCACATAGTTTCGGATAGTTTCACATAGTTTCGGATAGTTTCAAATAGTTTCACATAGTTTCGGATAGTTCCACATAGTTTCGGATAGTTTCACATAGTTTCGGATAGTTTCACATAGCTTCACATAGTTTCGGATAGTTTCACATAGTTTCGGATAGTTTCACATAGTTTCACATAGTTTCGGATAGTTTGAGATAATTTTCACATAGTTTCGGATAGTTTCGGATAGTTTCACATAGTTTCACATAGTTTCGGATAGTTTCACATAGTTTCGGATAGTTTCACATATTTTCACATAGTTTCGGATAGTTTCACATAGTTTCGGATAGTTTCACATAGTTTCTGATAGTTTCACATAGTTTCACATATTTTCGGATAGTTTCACATAGTTGCGGATAGTTTCACGTAGTTTCGGATAGTTTCTCATAGTTTCAAATAGTTTCACATAGTTTCGGATAATTTCACATAGTTTCACATAGTTTCGGATAGTTTCACATAGTTTCACATAGTTTCGGATAGTTTCACATAATTTCATATAGTTTCGGATAGTTTCACATAGTTTCACATAGTTACGGATAGTTTCACATAGTTTCACATAGTTTCGCATAGTTTCACATAGTTTCACATAGTTTCGGATAGTTTCACATAGCTTCACAGAGTTTCGGATAGTTTCACATAGTTTCGGAGAGTTTCACATAGTTTCGGAGAGTTTCACATAGTTTCGGATAGTTTCACATAGTGTCGGATAGTTTCACATAGTTTCACATAGTTTCGGATAGTTTCACATAGTTTCACATATTTTCGGATAGTTTCACATAGTTTCGGATAGTTTCGCATAGTTTCAGATAGTTTCGGATAGTTTCACATAGTTTCGGATAGTTTCACATAGTTTCGGATAGTTTCACATAGTTTCACATAGTTTCGGATAGTTTCACATAGTTTCGGATAGTTTCACATAGTTTCACATAGTTTCGGATAGTTTCACTTAGTTTCACATAGTTTCGGATAGTTTCACATAGTTTCGGATAGTTTCACATATTTTCGGATAGTTTCACATAGTTTCACATAGTTTCGGATAGTTTCACATAGTTTCACATATTTTCGGATAGTTTCACATAGTTTCGGATAGTTTCACATAGTTTCACATAGTTTCGGATAGTTTCTCATAGTTTCACATAGTTTCGAATAATTTTACATAGTTTCGGATAGTTTCTCATAGTTTCACATAGTTTCGGATAATTTCACATAGTTTCACATATTTTCGGATAGTTTCACATAGTTTCGGATAGTTTCACATAGTTTCACATAGTTTTGTATAGTTTCTCATAGTTTCACATAGTTTCGGATAATTTCACATAGTTTCACATAGTTTCGGATAGTTTCACATAGTTTCGGATAGTTTCACATAGTTTCACATAGTTTCGGATAGTTTCACATAGTTTCGGATAGTTTCACATAGTTTCGGATAGTTTCGCATAGTTTCGGATAGTTTCACATAGCTTCACATAGTTTCGGATAGTTTCACGTAGTTTCACATAGTTTCGGATAGTTAAAGATAATTTTCACATAGTTTCGGATAGTTTCACATAGTCTCACATAGTTTCGGATAGTTTCACATAGTCTCACATAGTTTCGCATAGTTTCACATAGTTTCGGATAGTTTCACATAGTTTCGGATAGTTTCACATAGTTTCGGATAGTTTCGGATAGTTTCACATAGTTTCACATAGTTTCATATAGTTTCGGATAGTTTCACATAGTTTCACATAGTTTCGGATAGTTTCACATAGTTTCAGATAGTTTCACATAGTTTCGCATAGTTTCACATAGTTTCACGTAGTTTCGGATAGTTTCACATAGCTTCACAGAGTTTCGGATAGTTTCACATAGTTTCGGAGAGTTTCACCTAGTTTCGGATAGTTTCACATAGTGTCGGATAGTTTCACATAGTTTCACATAGTTTCACATAGTTTCGGATAGTTTCACATAGTTTCACATATTTTCGGATAGTTTCACATAGTTTCGGATAGTTTCGCATAGTTTCAGATAGTTTCGGATAGTTTCTCATAGTTTCACATAGTTTTACATAGTTTCGGATAATTTCACATAGTTTCACATAGTTTCGGATAGTTTCACATAGTTTCGGATAGTTTCACATAGTTTCGGATAGTTTCACATAGTTTCGGATAGTTTCACATAGTTTCGGATAGTTTCACATAGTTTCTCATAGTTTCGGATAGTTTCACATAGTTTCGGATAGTTTCACATAGTTTCGGATAGTTTCACATAGTTTCACATAGTTTCGGATAGTTTCACATAGTTTCGGATAGTTTCACATATTTTCGGATAGTTTCACATAGTTTCACATAGTTTCGGATAGTTTCACATAGTTTCACATATTTTCGGATAGTTTCACATAGTTTCGGATAGTTTCACATAGTTTCACATAGTTTCGGATAGTTTCTCATAGTTTCACATAGTTTCACATAGTTTCGGATAATTTCACATAGTTTCGGATAGTTTCTCATAGTTTCACATAGTTTCGGATAATTTCACATAGTTTCACATATTTTCGGATAGTTTCACATAGTTTCGGATAGTTTCATATAGTTTCACATAGTTTTGTATAGTTTCTCATAGTTTCACATAGTTTCGGATAATTTCACATAGTTTCACATAGTTTCGGATAGTTTCACATAGTTTCGGATAGTTTCACATAGTTTCACATAGTTTCGGATAGTTTCACATAGTTTCGGATAGTTTCACATAGTTTCGGATAGTTTCGCATAGTTTCGGATAGTTTCACATAGCTTCACATAGTTTCGGATAGTTTCACATAGTTTCGGATAGTATCACAAAGTTTCACATAGTTTCGGATAGTTTCACATAGTTTCACATAGTTTCGGATAGTTTCACATAGTTTCGGATAGTTTCACACAGTTTCGGATAGTTTCGGATAGTTTCACATAGTTTCGGATAGTTTCACATAGTTTCACACAGTTTCGGATAGTTTCACATAGTTTCCCATAGTTTCGGATAGTTTCACATAGTCTCACATAGTTTCGGATAGTTTCACATAGTCTCACATAGTTTCGGATAGTTCCACATAGTTTCGGATAGTTTCACATAGTTTTGGATAGATTCACATAGTTTCACATAGTTTCACATAGTTTCGGATAGTTTCACATAGTTTCGGATAGTTTCACATAGCTTCACATAGTTTCGGATAGTTTCACATAGTTTCACATAGTTTCGGATAGTTTCACATAGTTTCACATAGTTTCACATAGTTTCGGATAGTTTAAGATAATTTTCACATAGTTTCGGATAGTTTCACATAGTCTCACATAGTTTCGGATAGTTTCACATAGTCTCACATAGTTTCGCATAGTTTCACATAGTTTCGGATAGTTTCACATAGTTTCGGATAGTTTCACATAGTTTCGGATAGTTTCACGTAGTTTCGGCTAGTTTCACATAGTTTCACATAGTTTCGGATAGTTTCACATAGTTTCCCATAGTTTCGGATAGTTTCCCATAGTTTCGGATAGTTTCACATAGTTTCCCATAGTTTCGGATAGTTTCACATAGTCTCACATAGTTTCGGATAATTTCACATAGTCTCACATAGTTTCGGATAGTTTCACATAGTTTCGGATAGTTTCACATAGTTTCGGATAGTTTCACATAGTTTCGGATAGTTTCACATAGTTTCGGATAGTTTCACATAGTTTCACATAGTTTCGGATAGTTTCACATAGTTTCACACAGTTTCGGATAGTTTCACATAGTTTCGGATAGTTTCAGATAATTTTCACACAGTTTCGGATAGTTTCAAATAGTCTCACATAGTTTCGGATAGTTTCACATAGTCTCACATAGTTTCGCATAGTTTCACATAGTTTCGGATAGTTTCCCATAGTTTCGGATAGTTTCACATAGTTTCGCATAGTTTCGGATAGTTTCGGATAGTTTCACATAGTTTCACACAGTTTCGGATAGTTTCACATAGTTTCCCATAGTTTCGGATAGTTTCACATAGTCTCACATAGTTTCGGATAGTTTCACATAGTTTCGGATAGTTTCACATAGTTTCGGATAGATTCACATAGTTTCACATAGCTTCACATAGTTTCGGATAGTTTCACATAGTTTCGGATAGTTTCACATAGCTTCACATAGTTTCGGATAGTTTCACATAGTTTCACATAGTTTCGGATAGTTTCACATAGTTTCACACAGTTTCGGATAGTTTCACATAGTTTCGGATAGTTTCACATAGTTTCGGATAGTTTCACATAGTTTCGGATAGTTTCACATAGTTTCACATAGTTTCGGATAGTTTCACATAGTTTCGGATAGTTTCACATAGTTTCACATAGTTTCGGCTACTTTCGGCTAGTTTCACATAGTTTCACATAGTTTCGGATAGTTTCACATAGTTTCACATAGTTTCGGATAGTTTCACATAGTTTCCCATAGTTTCGGATAGTTTCACATAGTCTCACATAGATTCGGATAGTTTCACATAGTCTCACATAGTTTCGGATAGTTTCACATAGTTTCGGCTAGTTTCACATAGTTTCGGATAGTTTCACATAGTTTCGGCTAGTTTCACATAGTTTCGGCTAGTTTCACATAGTTTCGGATAGTTTCACATAGTTTCACATAGTTTCGGATAGTTTCACATAGTTTCCCATAGTTTCGGATAGTTTCACATAGTCTCACATAGTTTCGGATAGTTTCACATAGTCTCACATAGTTTCGGATAGTTTCACATAGTTTCACATAGTTTCGGATAGTTTCACATAGTTTCGGATAGTTTCACATAGTTTCGGATAGTTTCACATAGTTTCACATAGTTTCGGATAGTTTCACATAGTTTCACATAGTTTCACTTAGTTTCAAATAGTTTCACATAGTTTCGGATAGTTTCACATAGTTTCACATGGTTTCGGAGAGTTTCACATAGTTTCGGCTAGTTTCACATAGTTTCGGCTAGTTTCACATAGTTTCGGATAGTTTCACATAGTTTCACATAGTTTCCCAAAGTTTCGGATAGTTTCACATAGTCTCACATAGTTTCGGATAGTTTCACATAGTCTCACATAGTTTCGGATATTTTCACATAGTTTCGGATAGTTTCACATAGTTTCGGATAGTTTCAAATAGTTTCACATAGTTTCGGATAGTTCCACATAGTTTCGGATAGTTTCACATAGTTTCGGATAGTTTCACATAGCTTCACATAGTTTCGGATAGTTTCACATAGTTTCGGATAGTTTCACATAGTTTCACATAGTTTCGGATAGTTTGAGATAATTTTCACATAGTTTCGGATAGTTTCGGATAGTTTCACATAGTTTCACATAGTTTCGGATAGTTTCACATAGTTTCGGATAGTTTCACATAGTTTCACATAGTTTCGGATAGTTTCAGATAGTTTCGGATAGTTTCACATATTTTCTGATAGTTTCACATAGTTTCACATATTTTCGGATAGTTTCACATAGTTGCGGATAGTTTCACGTAGTTTCGGATAGTTTCTCATAGTTTCAAATAGTTTCACATAGTTTCGGATAATTTCACATAGTTTCACATAGTTTCGGATAGTTTCTCATAGTTTCACATAGTTTCGGATAGTTTCACATAATTTCATATAGTTTCGGATAGTTTCACATAGTTTCACATAGTTACGGATAGTTTCACATAGTTTCACATAGTTTCACATAGTTTCGCATAGTTTCACATAGTTTCACATAGTTTCGGATAGTTTCACATAGCTTCACAGAGTTTCGGATAGTTTCACATAGTTTCGGAGAGTTTCACATAGTTTCGGATAGTTTCACATAGTGTCGGATAGTTTCACATAGTTTCACATAGTTTCGGATAGTTTCACATAGTTTCACATATTTTCGGATAGTTTCACATAGTTTCGGATAGTTTCGCATAGTTTCAGATAGTTTCGGATAGTTTCACATAGTTTCGGATAGTTTCACATAGTTTCGGATAGTTTCACATAGTTTCACATAGTTTCGGATAGTTTCACATAGTTTCGGATAGTTTCACATAGTTTCACATAGTTTCGGATAGTTTCACTTAGTTTCACATAGTTTCGGATAGTTTCACATAGTTTCGGATAGTTTCACATATTTTCGGATAGTTTCACATAGTTTCACATAGTTTCGGATAGTTTCACATAGTTTCACATATTTTCGGATAGTTTCACATAGTTTCGGATAGTTTCACATAGTTTCACATAGTTTCGGATAGTTTCTCATAGTTTCACATAGTTTCACATAGTTTCGGATAATTTCACATAGTTTCGGATAGTTTCTCATAGTTTCACATAGTTTCGGATAATTTCACATAGTTTCACATATTTTCGGATAGTTTCACATAGTTTCGGATAGTTTCACATAGTTTCACATAGTTTTGTATAGTTTCTCATAGTTTCACATAGTTTCGGATAATTTCACATAGTTTCACATAGTTTCGGATAGTTTCACATAGTTTCGGATAGTTTCACATAGTTTCACATAGTTTCGGATAGTTTCACATAGTTTCGGATAGTTTCACATAGTTTCGGATAGTTTCGCATAGTTTCGGATAGTTTCACATAGCTTCACATAGTTTCGGATAGTTTCACATAGTTTCACATAGTTTCGGATAGTTAAAGATAATTTTCACATAGTTTCGGATAGTTTCACATAGTCTCACATAGTTTCGGATAGTTTCACATAGTCTCACATAGTTTCGCATAGTTTCACATAGTTTCGGATAGTTTCACATAGTTTCGGATAGTTTCACATAGTTTCGGATAGTTTCGGATAGTTTCACATAGTTTCACATAGTTTCATATAGTTTCGGATAGTTTCACATAGTTTCACATAGTTTCGGATAGTTTCACATAGTTTCAGATAGTTTCACATAGTTTCGCATAGTTTCACATAGTTTCACGTAGTTTCGGATAGTTTCACATAGCTTCACAGAGTTTCGGATAGTTTCACATAGTTTCGGAGAGTTTCACATAGTTTCGGATAGTTTCACATAGTGTCGGATAGTTTCACATAGTTTCACATAGTTTCACATAGTTTCGGATAGTTTCACATAGTTTCACATATTTTCGGATAGTTTCACATAGTTTCGGATAGTTTCGCATAGTTTCAGATAGTTTCGGATAATTTCTCATAGTTTCACATAGTTTTACATAGTTTCGGATAATTTCACATAGTTTCACATAGTTTCGGATAGTTTCACATAGTTTCGGATAGTTTCACATAGTTTCGGATAGTTTCACATAGTTTCGGATAGTTTCACATAGTTTCGGATAGTTTCACATATTTTCGGATAGTTTCACATAGTTTCTCATAGTTTCGGATAGTTTCACATAGTTTCGGATAGTTTCACATAGTTTAACATAGTTTCGGATAGTTTCACATAGTTTCACATAGTTTCGGATAGTTTCACATAGTTTCGGATAGTTTCACATATTTTCGGATAGTTTCACATAGTTTCACATAGTTTCGGATAGTTTCACATAGTTTCACATATTTTCGGATAGTTTCACATAGTTTCGGATAGTTTCACATAGTTTCACATAGTTTCGGATAGTTTCTCATAGTTTCACATAGTTTCACATAGTTTCGGATAATTTCACATAGTTTCGGATAGTTTCTCATAGTTTCACACAGTTTCGGATAATTTCACATAGTTTCACATATTTTCGGATAGTTTCACATAGTTTCGGATAGTTTCACATAGTTTCACATAGTTTTGTATAGTTTCTCATAG
This sequence comes from Parasteatoda tepidariorum, assembly GCF_982258835.1. Taxonomy (NCBI): domain Eukaryota; kingdom Metazoa; phylum Arthropoda; class Arachnida; order Araneae; family Theridiidae; genus Parasteatoda; species Parasteatoda tepidariorum. The sequence goes on along the minus strand of NC_141757.1, from coordinate 41,469 downwards.
TTTCACATAGTTTCGGATAATTTCACATAGTTTCACATAGTTTCGGATAGTTTCACATAGTTTCGGATAGTTTCGCATAGTTTCACATAGTTTCGGATAGTTTCACATAGTTTCGGATAGTTTCACATAGTTTCGGATAGTTTCGCATAGTTTCGGATAGTTTCACATAGCTTCACATAGTTTCGGATAGTTTCACATAGTTTCACATAGTTTCGGATAGTATCACAAAGTTTCACATAGTTTCGGATAGTTTCACATAGTTTCACATAGTTTCGGATAGTTTCACATAGTTTCGGATAGTTTCACACAGTTTCGGATAGTTTCGGATAGTTTCACATAGTTTCACATAGTTTCACATAGTTTCACACAGTTTCGGATAGTTTCACATAGTTTCCCATAGTTTCGGATAGTTTCACATAGTCTCACATAGTTTCGGATAGTTTCACATAGTCTCACATAGTTTCGGATAGTTCCACATAGTTTCGGATAGTTTCACATAGTTTTGGATAGATTCACATAGTTTCACATAGTTTCGGATAGTTTCACATAGTTTCGGATAGTTTCACATAGCTTCACATAGTTTCGGATAGTTTCACATAGTTTCACATAGTTTCGGATAGTTTCACATAGTTTCACATAGTTTCGGATAGTTTAAGATAATTTTCACATAGTTTCGGATAGTTTCACATAGTCTCACATAGTTTCGGATAGTTTCACATAGTCTCACATAGTTTCGCATAGTTTCACATAGTTTCGGATAGTTTCACATAGTTTCGGATAGTTTCACATAGTTTCGGATAGTTTCACATAGTGTCGGATAGTTTCACATAGTTTCACATAGTTTCGGATAGTTTCACATAGTTTCACATATTTTCGGATAGTTTCACATAGTTTCGGATAGTTTCGCATAGTTTCAGATAGTTTCGGATAGTTTCACATAGTTTCGGATAGTTTCACATAGTTTCGGATAGTTTCACATAGTTTCACATAGTTTCGAATAGTTTCACATAGTTTCGGATAGTTTCACATAGTTTCACATAGTTTCGGATAGTTTCACATAGTTTCACATAGTTTCGGATAGTTTCACTTAGTTTCACATAGTTTCGGATAGTTTCACATAGTTTCGGATAGTTTCACATATTTTCGGATAGTTTCACATAGTTTCACATAGTTTCGGATAGTTTCACATAGTTTCACATATTTTCGGATAGTTTCACATAGTTTCGGATAGTTTCACATAGTTTCACATAGTTTCGGATAGTTTCTCATAGTTTCACATAGTTTCGGATAATTTCACATAGTTTCGGATAGTTTCTCATAGTTTCACATAGTTTCGGATAATTTCACATAGTTTCACATATTTTCGGATAGTTTCACATAGTTTCGGATAGTTTCACATAGTTTTGTATAGTTTCTCATAGTTTCACATAGTTTCGGATAATTTCACATAGTTTCACATAGTTTCGGATAGTTTCGCATAGTTTCGGATAGTTTCACATAGTTTCACATAGTTTCGGATAATTTTTACATAGTTTCGGATAGTTTCACATAGTTTCGGATAGTTTCGCATAGTTTCGGATAGTTTCACATAGCTTCACATAGTTTCGGATAGTTTCACATAGTTTCGGATAGTTAAAGATAATTTTCACATAGTTTCGGATAGTTTCACATAGTCTCACATAGTTTCGGATAGTTTCACATAGTCTCACATAGTTTCGCATAGTTTCACATAGTTTCGGATAGTTTCACATAGTTTCGGATAGTTTCACATAGTTTCGGATAGTTTCGGATAGTTTCACATAGTTTCACATAGTTTCGGATAGTTTCACATAATTTCATATAGTTTCGGATAGTTTCACATAGTTTCACATAGTTTCGGATAGTTTCACATAGTTTCACATAGTTTCGGATAGTTTCACATAGTTTCGGATAGTTTCACATAGTGTCGGATAGTTTCACATAGTTTCACATAGTTTCGGATAGTTTCACATAGTTTCACATATTTTCGGATAGTTTCACATAGTTTCGGATAGTTTCGCATAGTTTCAGATAGTTTCGGATTGTTTCTCATAGTTTCACATAGTTTCGGATAATTTCACATAGTTTCACATAGTTTCGGATAGTTTCACATAGTTTCGGATAGTTTCACATAGTTTCGGATAGTTTCACATAGTTTCGGATAGTTTCACATAGTTTCGGATAGTTTCACATAGTTTCGGATAGTTTCACATAGTTTCTAATAGTTTCGGATAGTTTCACATAGTTTCGGATAGTTTCACATAGTTTCACATAGTTTCGGATAGTTTCACATAGTTTCACATAGTTTCGGATAGTTTCACATAGTTTCGGATAGTTTCACATATTTTCGGATAGTTTCACATAGTTTCGGATAGTTTCACATAGTTTCACATATTTTCGGATAGTTTCACATAGTTTCGGATAGTTTCACATAGTTTCACATAGTTTCGGATAGTTTCTCATAGTTTCACATAGTTTCACATAGTTTCGGATAATTTCACATAGTTTCGGATAGTTTCTCATAGTTTCACATAGTTTCGGATAATTTCACATAGTTTCACATATTTTCGGATAGTTTCACATAGTTTCGGATAGTTTCACATAGTTTCACATAGTTTTGTATAGTTTCTCATAGTTTCACATAGTTTCGGATAATTTCACATAGTTTCACATAGTTTCGGATAGTTTCACATAGTTTCGGATAGTTTCACATAGTTTCACATAGTTTCACATAGTTTCGGATAGTTTCACATAGTTTCGGATAGTTTCGCATAGTTTCGGATAGTTTCACATAGCTTCACATAGTTTCGGATAGTTTCACATAGTTTCACATAGTTTCGGATAGTATCACAAAGTTTCACATAGTTTCGGATAGTTTCACATAGTTTCACATAGTTTCGGATAGTTTCACATAGTTTCGGATAGTTTCACACAGTTTCGGATAGTTTCGGATAGTTTCACATAGTTTCGGATAGTTTCACATAGTTTCACATAGTTTCACACAGTTTCGGATAGTTTCACATAGTTTCCCATAGTTTCGGATAGTTTCACATAGTCTCACATAGTTTCGGATAGTTTCACATAGTCTCACATAGTTTCGGATAGTTCCACATAGTTTCGGATAGTTTCACATAGTTTTGGATAGATTCACATAGTTTCACATAGTTTCACATAGTTTCGGATAGTTTCACATAGTTTCGGATAGTTTCACATAGCTTCACATAGTTTCGGATAGTTTCACATAGTTTCACATAGTTTCGGATAGTTTCACATAGTTTCACATAGTTTCGGATAGTTTAAGATAATTTTCACATAGTTTCGGATAGTTTCACATAGTCTCACATAGTTTCGGATAGTTTCACATAGTCTCACATAGTTTCGCATAGTTTCACATAGTTTCGGATAGTTTCACATAGTTTCGGATAGTTTCACTTAGTTTCGGATAGTTTCACGTAGTTTCGGCTAGTTTCACATAGTTTCACATAGTTTCGGATAGTTTCACATAGTTTCCCATAGTTTCGGATAGTTTCCCATAGTTTCGGATAGTTTCACATAGTTTCGGATAGTTTCACATAGTCTCACATAGTTTCGGATAATTTCACATAGTCTCACATAGTTTCGGATAGTTTCACATAGTTTCGGATAGTTTCACATAGTTTCACATAGTTTCACACAGTTTCGGATAGTTTCACATAGTTTCGGATAGTTTCAGATAATTTTCACACAGTTTCGGATAGTTTCAAATAGTCTCACATAGTTTCGGATAGTTTCACATAGTCTCACATAGTTTCGCATAGTTTCACATAGTTTCGGATAGTTTCACATAGTTTCGGATAGTTTCACATAGTTTCGCATAGTTTCGGATAGTTTCGGATAGTTTCACATAGTTTCACACAGTTTCGGATAGTTTCACATAGTTTCCCATAGTTTCGGATAGTTTCACATAGTCTCACATAGTTTCGGATAGTTTCACATAGTCTCACATAGTTTCGGATAGTTCCACATAGTTTCGGATAGTTTCACATAGTTTCGGATAGATTCACATAGTTTCACATAGCTTCACATAGTTTCGGATAGTTTCACATAGTTTCGGATAGTTTCACATAGCTTCACATAGTTTCGGATAGTTTCACATAGTTTCACATAGTTTCGGATAGTTTCACATAGTTTCACACAGTTTCGGATAGTTTCACACAGTTTCGGATAGTTTCACATAGTTTCGGATAGTTTCACATAGTTTCGGATAGTTTCACATAGTTTCACATAGTTTCGGATAGTTTCACATAGTTTCGGATAGTTTCACATAGTTTAACATAGTTTCGGCTACTTTCGGCTAGTTTCACATAGTTTCACATAGTTTCGGATAGTTTCACATAGTTTCACATAGTTTCGGATAGTTTCACATAGTTTCCCATAGTTTCGGATAGTTTCACATAGTCTCACATAGATTCGGATAGTTTCACATAGTCTCACATAGTTTCGGATAGTTTCACATAGTTTCGGCTAGTTTCACATAGTTTCGGATAGTTTCACATAGTTTCGGCTAGTTTCACATAGTTTCGGCTAGTTTCACATAGTTTCGGATAGTTTCACATAGTTTCGGATAGTTTCACATAGTTTCCCATAGTTTCGGATAGTTTCACATAGTCTCACATAGTTTCGGATAGTTTCACATAGTCTCACATAGTTTCGGATAGTTTCACATAGTTTCACATAGTTTCGGATAGTTTCACATAGTTTCGGATAGTTTCACATAGTTTCGGATAGTTTCACATAGTTTCGGATAGTTTCACATAGTTTCACATAGTTTCACTTAGTTTCAAATAGTTTCACATAGTTTCGGATAGTTTCACATAGTTTCACATGGTTTCGGATAGTTTCACATAGTTTCGGATAGTTTCACATAGTTTCGGATATTTTCACATAGTTTCGGATAGTTTCACATAGTTTCGGATAGTTTCACATAGTTTCGGATAGTTTCACATAGTTTCGGAGAGTTTCACATAGTTTCGGCTAGTTTCACATAGTTTCACATAGTTTCGGCTAGTTTCACATAGTTTCGGATAGTTTCACATAGTTTCACATAGTTTCCCAAAGTTTCGGATAGTTTCACATAGTCTCACATAGTTTCGGATAGTTTCACATAGTCTCACATAGTTTCGGATAGTTTCACATAGTTTCGGATAGTTTCACATAGTTTCGGATAGTTTCACATAGTTTCGGATAGTTTCAAATAGTTTCACATAGTTTCGGATAGTTTCACATAGTTTCGGATAGTTTCACATAGTTTCACATAGTTTCGGATAGTTTCACATAGTTTCACATAGTTTCGGATAGTTTCACATAGTTTCGGATAGTTTCAAATAGTTTCGGAGAGTTTCACATAGTTTCGGCTAGTTTCACACAGTTTCGGCTAGTTTCACATAGTTTCGGATAGTTTCACATAGTTTCACATAGTTTCCCAAAGTTTCGGATAGTTTCACATAGTCTCACATAGTTTCGGATAGTTTCACATAGTCTCACATAGTTTCGGATATTTTCACATAGTTTCGGATAGTTTCGGATAGTTTCGGATAGTTTCAAATAGTTTCACATAGTTTCGGATAGTTTCACATAGTTTCGGATAGTTTCACATAGTTTCGGATAGTTTCACATAGCTTCACATAGTTTCGGATAGTTTCACATAGTTTCGGATAGTTTCACATAGTTTCACATAGTTTCGGATAGTTTCAGATAATTTTCACATAGTTTCGGATAGTTTCACATAGTTTCACATAGTTTCGGATAGTTTCACATAGTTTCGGATAGTTTCACATAGTTTCACATAGTTTCGGATAGTTTCACATAGTTTTGGATAGTTTCACATAGTTTCTGATAGTTTCACATAGTTTCACATATTTTCGGATAGTTTCACATAGTTGCGGATAGTTTCACGTAGTTTCGGATAGTTTCTCATAGTTTCAAATAGTTTCACATAGTTTCGGATAATTTCACATAGTTTCACATAGTTTCGGATAGTTTCACATAGTTTCACATAGTTTCGGATAGTTTCACATAATTTCATATAGTTTCGGATAGTTTCACATAGTTTCACATAGTTTCGGATAGTTTCACATAGTTTCAGATAGTTTCACATAGTTTCGCATAGTTTCACATAGTTTCACATAGTTTCGGAGAGTTTCACATAGCTTCACAGAGTTTCGGATAGTTTCACATAGTTTCGGAGAGTTTCACATAGTTTCGGATAGTTTCACATAGTGTCGGATAGTTTCACATAGTTTCACTTAGTTTCACATAGTTTCGGATAGTTTCAGATATTTTCGGATAGTTTCACATAGTTTCGGATAGTTTCGCATAGTTTCAGATAGTTTCGGATAGTTTCTCATAGTTTCACATAGTTTTACATAGTTTCGGATAATTTCACATTGTTTCACATAGTTTCGGATAGTTTCACATAGTTTCGGATAGTTTCACATAGTTTCACATAGTTTCGGATAGTTTCACATAGTTTCACATAGTTTCGGATAGTTTCACATAGTTTCGGATAGTTTCACATAGTTTCGGATAGTTTCACATAGTTTCACATAGTTTTGTATAGTTTCTCATAGTTTCACATAGTTTCGGATAATTTCACATAGTTTCACATAGTTTCGGATAGTTTCGCATAGTTTCGGATAGTTTCACATAGTTTCACATAGTTTCGGATAATTTTTACATAGTTTCGGATAGTTTCACATAGTTTCGGATAGTTTCGCATAGTTTCGGATAGTTTCACATAGCTTCACATAGTTTCGGATAGTTTCACATAGTTTCGGATAGTTAAAGATAATTTTCACATAGTTTCGGATAGTTTCACATAGTCTCACATAGTTTCGGATAGTTTCACATAGTCTCACATAGTTTCGCATAGTTTCACATAGTTTCGGATAGTTTCACATAGTTTCGGATAGTTTCACATAGTTTCGGATAGTTTCGGATAGTTTCACATAGTTTCACATAGTTTCGGATAGTTTCACATAATTTCATATAGTTTCGGATAGTTTCACATAGTTTCACATAGTTTCGGATAGTTTCACATAGTTTCAGATAGTTTCACATAGTTTCGCATAGTTTCACATAGTTTCACGTAGTTTCGGATAGTTTCACATAGCTTCACAGAGTTTCGGATAGTTTCACATAGTTTCGGATAGTTTCACATAGTTTCGGATAGTTTCACATAGTGTGGGATAGTTTCACATAGTTTCACATAGTTTCGGATAGTTTCACATAGTTTCACATATTTTCGGATAGTTTCACATAGTTTCGGATAGTTTCGCATAGTTTCAGATAGTTTCGGATTGTTTCTCATAGTTTCACATAGTTTTACATAGTTTCGGATAATTTCACATAGTTTCACATAGTTTCGGATAGTTTCACATAGTTTCGGATAGTTTCACATAGTTTCGGATAGTTTCACATAGTTTCGGATAGTTTCACATAGTTTCGGATAGTTTCACATAGTTTCGGATAGTTTCACATAGTTTCTAATAGTTTCGGATAGTTTCACATAGTTTCGGATAGTTTCACATAGTTTCACATAGTTTCGGATAGTTTCACATAGTTTCACATAGTTTCGGATAGTTTCACATAGTTTCGGATAGTTTCACATATTTTCGGATAGTTTCACATAGTTTCACATAGTTTCGGATAGTTTCACATAGTTTCACATATTTTCGGATAGTTTCACATAGTTTCGGATAGTTTCACATAGTTTCACATAGTTTCGGATAGTTTCTCATAGTTTCACATAGTTTCACATAGTTTCGGATAATTTCACATAGTTTCGGATAGTTTCTCATAGTTTCACATAGTTTCGGATAATTTCACATAGTTTCACATATTTTCGGATAGTTTCACATAGTTTCGGATAGTTTCACATAGTTTCACATAGTTTTGTATAGTTTCTCATAGTTTCACATAGTTTCGGATAATTTCACATAGTTTCACATAGTTTCGGATAGTTTCACATAGTTTCGGATAGTTTCACATAGTTTCACATAGTTTCGGATAGTTTCACATAGTTTCGGATAGTTTCACATAGTTTCGGATAGTTTCGCATAGTTTCGGATAGTTTCACATAGCTTCACATAGTTTCGGATAGTTTCACATAGTTTCACATAGTTTCGGATAGTATCACAAAGTTTCACATAGTTTCGGATAGTTTCACATAGTTTCACATAGTTTCGGATAGTTTCACATAGTTTCGGATAGTTTCACACAGTTTCGGATAGTTTCGGATAGTTTCACATAGTTTCGGATAGTTTCACATAGTTTCACATAGTTTCACACAGTTTCGGATAGTTTCACATAGTTTCCCATAGTTTCGGATAGTTTCACATAGTCTCACATAGTTTCGGATAGTTTCACATAGTCTCACATAGTTTCGGATAGTTCCACATAGTTTCGGACAGTTTCACATAGTTTTGGATAGATTCACATAGTTTCACATAGTTTCGGATAGTTTCACATAGTTTCGGATAGTTTCACATAGCTTCACATAGTTTCGGATAGTTTCACATAGTTTCACATAGTTTCGGATAGTTTCACATAGTTTCGGATAGTTTAAGATAATTTTCACATAGTTTCGGATAGTTTCACATAGTCTCACATAGTTTCGGATAGTTTCACATAGTCTCACATAGTTTCGCATAGTTTCACATAGTTTCGGATAGTTTCACATAGTTTCGGATAGTTTCACTTAGTTTCGGATAGTTTCACGTAGTTTCGGCTAGTTTCACATAGTTTCACATAGTTTCCCATAGTTTCGGATAGTTTCCCATAGTTTCGGATAGTTTCACATAGTTTCCCATAGTTTCGGATAGTTTCACATAGTCTCACATAGTTTCGGATAATTTCACATAGTCTCACATAGTTTCGGATAGTTTCACATAGTTTCGGATAGTTTCACGTAGTTTCGGATAGTTTCACATAGTTTCGGATAGTTTCACATAGTTTCACATAGTTTCACACAGTTTCGGATAGTTTCACATAGTTTCGGATAGTTTCAGATAATTTTCACACAGTTTCGGATAGTTTCAAATAGTCTCACATAGTTTCGGATAGTTTCACATAGTCTCACATAGTTTCGCATAGTTTCACATAGTTTCGGATAGTTTCACATAGTTTCGGATAGTTTCACATAGTTTCGCATAGTTTCGGATAGTTTCGGATAGTTTCACATAGTTTCACACAGTTTCGGATAGTTTCACATAGTTTCCCATAGTTTCGGATAGTTTCACATAGTCTCACATAGTTTCGGATAGTTTCACATAGTCTCACATAGTTTCGGATAGTTCCACATAGTTTCGGATAGTTTCACATAGTTTCGGATAGATTCACATAGTTTCACATAGCTTCACATAGTTTCGGATAGTTTCACATAGGTTCGGATAGTTTCACATAGCTTCACATAGTTTCGGATAGTTTCACATAGTTTCACATAGTTTCGGATAGTTTCACATAGTTTCACACAGTTTCGGATAGTTTCACACAGTTTCGGATAGTTTCACATAGTTTCGGATAGTTTCACATAGTTTCGGATAGTTTCACATAGTTTCACATAGTTTCGGATAGTTTCACATAGTTTCGGATAGTTTCACATAGTTTCACATAGTTTCGGCTACTTTCGGCTAGTTTCACATAGTTTCACATAGTTTCGGATAGTTTCACATAGTTTCACATAGTTTCGGATAGTTTCACATAGTTTCCCATAGTTTCGGATAGTTTCACATAGTCTCACATAGATTCGGATAGTTTCACATAGTCTCACATAGTTTCGGATAGTTTCACATAGTTTCGGCTAGTTTCACATAGTTTCGGATAGTTTCACATAGTTTCGGCTAGTTTCACATAGTTTCGGCTAGTTTCACATAGTTTCGGATAGTTTCACATAGTTTCGGATAGTTTCACATAGTTTCCCATAGTTTCGGATAGTTTCACATAGTCTCACATAGTTTCGGATAGTTTCACATAGTCTCACATAGTTTCGGATAGTTTCACATAGTTTCACATAGTTTCGGATAGTTTCACATAGTTTCGGATAGTTTCACATAGTTTCGGATAGTTTCACATAGTTTCGGATAGTTTCACATAGTTTCACATAGTTTCACTTAGTTTCAAATAGTTTCACATAGTTTCGGATAGTTTCACATAGTTTCACATGGTTTCGGATAGTTTCACATAGTTTCGGATAGTTTCACATAGTTTCGGATATTTTCACATAGTTTCGGATAGTTTCACATAGTTTCGGATAGTTTCACATAGTTTCGGATAGTTTCACATAGTTTCGGAGAGTTTCACATAGTTTCGGCTAGTTTCACATAGTTTCACATAGTTTCGGCTAGTTTCACATAGTTTCGGATAGTTTCACATAGTTTCACATAGTTTCCCAAAGTTTCGGATAGTTTCACATAGTCTCACATAGTTTCGGATAGTTTCACATAGTCTCACATAGTTTCGGATAGTTTCACATAGTTTCGGATAGTTTCACATAGTTTCGGATAGTTTCAAATAGTTTCACATAGTTTCGGATAGTTTCACATAGTTTCGGATAGTTTCACATAGTTTCGGATAGTTTCACATAGTTTCACATAGTTTCGGATAGTTTCACATAGTTTCACATAGTTTCGGATAGTTTCACATAGTTTCGGATAGTTTCAAATAGTTTCGGAGAGTTTCACATAGTTTCGGCTAGTTTCACATAGTTTCGGCTAGTTTCACATAGTTTCGGATAGTTTCACATAGTTTCACATAGTTTCCCAAAGTTTCGGATAGTTTCACATAGTCTCACATAGTTTCGGATAGTTTCACATAGTCTCACATAGTTTCGGATATTTTCACATAGTTTCGGATATTTTCACATAGTTTCACATAGTTTCGGATAGTTTCACATAGTTTCGGATAGTTTCACATAGTTTCGGATAGTTTCAGATAATTTTCACATAGTTTCGGATAGTTTCACATAGTTTCACATAGTTTCGGATAGTTTCACATAGTTTCGGATAGTTTCACATAGTTTCACATAGTTTCGGATAGTTTCACATAGTTTTGGATAGTTTCACATAGTTTCTGATAGTTTCACATAGTTTCACATATTTTCGGATAGTTTCACATAGTTGCGGATAGTTTCACGTAGTTTCGGATAGTTTCTCATAGTTTCAAATAGTTTCACATAGTTTCGGATAATTTCACATAGTTTCACATAGTTTCGGATAGTTTCACATAGTTTCACATAGTTTCGGATAGTTTCACATAATTTCATATAGTTTCGGATAGTTTCACATAGTTTCACATAGTTTCGGATAGTTTCACATAGTTTCAGATAGTTTCACATAGTTTCGCATAGTTTCACATAGTTTCACATAGTTTCGGAGAGTTTCACATAGCTTCACAGAGTTTCGGATAGTTTCACATAGTTTCGGAGAGTTTCACATAGTTTTGGATAGTTTCACATAGTGTCGGATAGTTTCACATAGTTTCACTTAGTTTCACATAGTTTCGGATAGTTTCACATATTTTCGGATAGTTTCACATAGTTTCGGATAGTTTCGCATAGTTTCAGATAGTTTCGGATGGTTTCTCATAGTTTCACATAGTTTTACATAGTTTCGGATAATTTCACATAGTTTCACATAGTTTCGGATAGTTTCACATAGTTTCGGATAGTTTCACATAGTTTCACATAGTTTCGGATAGTTTCACATAGTTTCACATAGTTTCGGATAGTTTCACATAGTTTCGGATAGTTTCACATATTTTCGGATAGTTTCACATAGTTTCGGATAGTTTCACATAGTTTCACATATTTTCGGATAGTTTCACATAGTTTCGGATAGTTTCACATAGTTTCACATAGTTTCACATAGTTTCACATAGTTTCGGATAGTTTCTCATAGTTTCACATAGTTTCACATAGTTTCGGATAATTTCACATAGTTTCGGATAGTTTCGCATAGTTTCACATAGTTTCGGATAATTTCACATAGTTTCACATATTTTCGGATAGTTTCACATAGTTTCGGATAGTTTCACATAGTTTCACATAGTTTTGTATAGTTTTTCATAGTTTCACATAGTTTCGGAAAATTTCACATAGTTTCGGATAGTTTCACATAGTTTCGGATAGTTTCACATAGTTTCACATAGTTTCGGATAGTTTCACATAGTTTCGGATAGTTTCACATAGTTTCGGATAGTTTCGCATAGTTTCGGATAGTTTCACATAGCTTCACATAGTTTCGGATAGTTTCACATAGTTTCACATAGTTTCGGATAGTATCACAAAGTTTCACATAGTTTCGGATAGTTTCACATAGTTTCACATAGTTTCGGATAGTTTCACATAGTTTCGGATAGTTTCACACAGTTTCGGATAGTTTCGGATAGTTTCACATAGTTTCGGATAGTTTCACATAGTTTCACATAGTTTCACACAGTTTCGGATAGTTTCACATAGTTTCCCATAGTTTCGGATAGTTTCACATAGTCTCACATAGTTTCGGATAGTTTCACATAGTCTCACATAGTTTCGGATAGTTCCACATAGTTTCGGATAGTTTCACATAGTTTTGGATAGATTCACATAGTTTCACATAGTTTCGGATAGTTTCACATAGTTTCAGATAGTTTCACATAGCTTCACATAGTTTCGGATAGTTTCACATAGTTTCACATAGTTTCGGATAGTTTCACATAGTCTCACATAGTTTCGGATAGTTTCACGTAGTCTCACATAGTTTCGCATAGTTTCACATAGTTTCGGATAGTTTCACATAGTTTCGGATAGTTTCACATAGTTTCGGATAGTTTCACATAGTTTCGGCTAGTTTCACATAGTTTCACATAGTTTCGGATAGTTTCACATAGTTTCCCATAGTTTCGGATAGTTTCACATAGTTTCGGATAGTTTCACATAGTTTCCCATAGTTTCGGATAGTTTCACTTAGTCTCACATAGTTCCGGATAATTTCACATAGTCTCACATAGTTTCGGATAGTTTCACATAGTTTCGGATAGTTTCACATAGTTTCGGATAGTTTCACATAGTTTCACATAGTTTCGGATAGTTTCACATAGTTTCACATAGTTTCACTTAGTTTCAAATAGTTTCACATAGTTTCGGATAGTTTCAGATAATTTTCACACAGTTTCGGATAGTTTCACATAGTCTCACATAGTTTCGGATAGTTTCACATAGTCTCACATAGTTTCGCATAGTTTCACATAGTTTCGGATAGTTTCACACAGTTTCGGATAGTTTCACATAGTTTCGCATAGTTTCGGATAGTTTCGGATAGTTTCACATAGTTTCACATAGTTTCGGATAGTTTCACATAGTTTCCCATAGTTTCGGATAGTTTCACATAGTCTCACATAGTTTCGGATAGTTTCACATAGTCTCACATAGTTTCGGATAGTTCCACATAGTTTCGGATAGTTTCACATAGTTTCGGATAGATTCACATAGTTTCACATAGCTTCACATAGTTTCGGATAGTTTCACATAGTTTCGGATAGTTTCACATAGCTTCACATAGTTTCGGATAGTTTCACATAGTTTCACATAGTTTCGGATAGTTTCACATAGTTTCACACAGTTTCGGATAGTTTCACATAGTTTCGGATAGTTTCACATAGTTTCGGATAGTTTCACATAGTTTCGGATAGTTTCACATAGTTTCACATAGTTTCGGATAGTTTCACATAGTTTCGGATAGTTTCACATAGTTTCACATAGTTTCGGCTAGTTTCGGCTAGTTTCACATAGTTTCACATAGTTTCGGATAGTTTCACATAGTTTCACATAGTTTCGGATAGTTTCACATAGTTTCCCATAGTTTCGGATAGTTTCACATAGTCTCACATAGATTCGGATAGTTTCACATAGTCTCACATAGTTTCGGATAGTTTCACATAGTTTCGGCTAGTTTCACATAGTTTCGGCTAGTTTCACATAGTTTCGGCTAGTTTCACATAGTTTCGGCTAGTTTCACATAGTTTCGGTTAGTTTCACATAGTTTCACATAGTTTCGGATAGTTTCACATAGTTTCCCATAGTTTCGGATAGTTTCACATAGTCTCACATAGTTTCGGATAGTTTCACATAGTCTCACATAGTTTCGGATAGTTTCACATAGTTTCACATAGTTTCGGATAGTTTCACATAGTTTCGGATAGTTTCACATAGTTTCGGATAGTTTCACATAGTTTCACATAGTTTCGGATAGTTTCACATAGTTTCACATAGTTTCACTTAGTTTCAAATAGTTTCACATAGTTTCGGATAGTTTCACATAGTTTCACATGGTTTCGGATAGTTTCACATAGTTTCGGATAGTTTCACATAGTTTCGGATATTTTCACATAGTTTCGGATAGTTTCACATAGTTTCGGATAGTTTCACATAGTTTCGGATAGTTTCACATAGTTTCGGAGAGTTTCACATAGTTTCGGCTAGTTTCACATAGTTTCACATAGTTTCCCAAAGTTTCGGATAGTTTCACATAGTCTCACATAGTTTCGGACAGTTTCACATAGTCTCACATAGTTTCGGATAGTTTCACATAGTTTCGGATAGTTTCACATAGTTTCGGATAGTTTCAAATAGTTTCACATAGTTTCGGATAGTTTCACATAGTTTCGGATAGTTTCACATAGTTTCGGATAGTTTCACATAGCTTCACATAGTTTCGGTTAGTTTCACATAGTTTCACATAGTTTCGGATAGTTTCACATAGTTTCGGATAGTTTCACATAGTTTCGGATAGTTTCAAATAGTTTCGGAGAGTTTCACATAGTTTCGGCTAGTTTCACATAGTTTCGGCTAGTTTCACATAGTTTCGGATAGTTTCACATAGTTTCCCAAAGTTTCGGATAGTTTCACATAGTCTCACATAGTTTCGGATAGTTTCACATAGTCTCACATAGTTTCGGATATTTTCACATAGTTTCGAATAGTTTCACATAGTTTCGGATAGTTTCAAATAGTTTCACATAGTTTCGGATAGTTTCACATAGTTTCGGATAGTTTCACATAGTTTCGGATAGTTTCACATAGCTTCACATAGTTTCGGATAGTTTCACATAGTTTCGGATAGTTTCACATAGTTTCACATAGTTTCGGATAGTTTGAAATAATTTTCACATAGTTTCGGATAGTTTCACATAGTTTCACATAGTTTCGGATAGTTTCACATAGTTTCGGATAGTTTCACATAGTTTCACATAGTTTCGGATAGTTTCACATAGTTTCGGATAGTTTCACATAGTTTCTGATAGTTTCACATATTTTCGGATAGTTTCACATAGTTGCGGATAGTTTCACGTAGTTTCGGATAGTTTCTCATAGTTTCAAATAGTTTCACATAGTTTCGGATAATTTCACATAGTTTCACATAGTTTCGGATAGTTTCACATAGTTTCACATAGTTTCACATAGTTTCGGATAGTTTCACATAATTTCATATAGTTTCGGATAGTTTCACATAGTTTCACATAGTTTCGGATAGTTTCACATAGTTTCAGATAGTTTCACATAGTTTCGCATAGTTTCACATAGTTTCACATAGTTTCGGATAGTTTCACATAGCTTCACAGAGTTTCGGATAGTTTCACATAGTTTCGGAGAGTTTCACATAGTTTCGGATAGTTTCACATAGTGTCGGATAGTTTCACATAGTTTCACATAGTTTCGGATAGTTTCACATAGTTTCACATATTTTCGGATAGTTTCACATAGTTTCGGATAGTTTCGCATAGTTTCAGATAGTTTCGGATAGTTTCACATAGTTTCGGATAGTTTCACATAGTTTAGGATAGTTTCACATAGTTTCACATAGTTTCGGATAGTTTCACATAGTTTCGGATAGTTTCACATAGTTTCACATAGTTTCGGATAGTTTCACATAGTTTCGGATAGTTTCACATATTTTCGGATAGTTTCACATAGTTTCACATAGTTTCGGATAGTTTCACATAGTTTCACATATTTTCGGATAGTTTCACATAGTTTCGGATAGTTTCACATAGTTTCACATAGTTTCGGATAGTTTCTCATAGTTTCACATAGTTTCACATAGTTTCGGATAATTTCACATAGTTTCGGATAGTTTCTCATAGTTACACATAGTTTCGGATAATTTCACATAGTTTCACATATTTTCGGATAGTTTCACATAGTTTCGGATAGTTTCACATAGTTTTATATAGTTTCTCATAGTTTCACATAGTTTCGGATAATTTCACATAGTTTCACATAGTTTCGGATAGTTTCACATAGTTTCGGATAGTTTCACATAGTTTCACATAGTTTCGGATAGTTTCACATAGTTTCGGATAGTTTCACATAGTTTCGGATAGTTTCGCATAGTTTCGGATAGTTTCACATAGCTTCACATAGTTTCGGATAGTTTCACATAGTTTCACATAGTTTCGGATAGTTTAAGATAATTTTCACATAGTTTCGGATAGTTTCACATAGTCTCACATAGTTTCGGATAGTTTCACATAGTCTCACATAGTTTCGCATAGTTTCACATAGTTTCGGATAGTTTCACATAGTTTCACATAGTTTCGGATAGTTTCACATAATTTCATATAGTTTCGGATAGTTTCACATAGTTTCACATAGTTTCAGATAGTTTCACATAGTTTCGCATAGTTTCACATAGTTTCACATAGTTTCGGATAGTTTCACATAGCTTCACAGAGTTTCGGATAGTTTCACATAGTTTCGGAGAGTTTCACATAGTTTCGGATAGTTTCACATAGTGTCGGATAGTTTCACATAGTTTCACATAGTTTCGGATAGTTTCACATAGTTTCACATATTTTCGGATAGTTTCACATAGTTTCGGATAGTTTCGCATAGTTTCAGATAGTTTCTCATAGTTTCACATAGTTTTACATAGTTTCGGATAATTTCACATAGTTTCACATAGTTTCGGATAGTTTCACATAGTTTCGGATAGTTTCACATAGTTTCGGATAGTTTCACATAGTTTCGGATAGTTTCACATAGTTTCGGATAGTTTCACATAGTTTCTCATAGTTTCGGATAGTTTCACATAGTTTCGGATAGTTTCACATAGTTTCACATAGTTTCGGATAGTTTCACATAGTTTCACATAGTTTCGGATAGTTTCACATAGTTTCGGATAGTTTCACATATTTTCGGATAGTTTCACATAGTTTCACATAGTTTCGGATAGTTTCACATAGTTTCACATATTTTCGGATAGTTTCACATAGTTTCGGATAGTTTCACATAGTTTCACATAGTTTCGGATAGTTTCTCATAGTTTCACATAGTTTCACATAGTTTCGGATAATTTCACATAGTTTCGGATAGTTTCTCATAGTTTCACATAGTTTCGGATAATTTCACATAGTTTCACATATTTTCGGATAGTTTCACATAGTTTCGGATAGTTTCACATAGTTTCACATAGTTTTGTATAGTTTCTCATAGTTTCACATAGTTTCGGATAATTTCACATAGTTTCACATAGTTTCGGATAGTTTCACATAGTTTCGGATATTTTCACATAGTTTCACATAGTTTCGGATAGTTTCACATAGTTTCGGATAGTTTCACATAGTTTCGGATAGTTTCGCATAGTTTCGGATAGTTTCACATAGTTTCGGATAGTTTCACATAGTTTCACATAGTTTCGGATAGTATCACAAAGTTTCACATAGTTTCGGATAGTTTCACATAGTTTCACATAGTTTCGGATAGTTTCACATAGTTTCGGATAGTTTCACACAGTTTCGGATAGTTTCGGATAGTTTCACATTGTTTCGGATAGTTTCACATAGTTTCGCATAGTTTCACACAGTTTCGGATAGTTTCACATAGTTTCCCATAGTTTCGGATAGTTTCACATAGTCTCACATAGTTTCGGATAGTTTCATATAGTCTCACATAGTTTCGGATAGTTCCACATAGTTTTGGATAGTTTCACATAGTTTCACATAGTTTCACATAGTTTCGGATAGTTTCACATAGTTTCGGATAGTTTCACATAGCTTCACATAGTTTCGGATAGTTTCACATAGTTTCACATAGTTTCGGATAGTTTCACATAGTTTCACATAGTTTCGGATAGTTTAAGATAATTTTCACATAGTTTCGGATAGTTTCACATAGTCTCACATAGTTTAGGAAAGTTTCACATAGTCTCACATAGTTTCGCATAGTTTCACATAGTTTCGGATAGTTTCACATAGTTTCGGATAGTTTCACATAGTTTCGGATAGTTTCACATAGTTTCGGCTAGTTTCACATAGTTTCACAAAGTTTCGGATAGTTTCACATAGTTTCCCATAGTTTCGGATAGTTTCACATAGTTTCAGATAGTTTCACATAGTTTCCCATAGTTTCGGATAGTTTCACATAGTCTCACATAGTTTCGGATAATTTCACATAGTCTCACATAGTTTCGGATAGTTTCACATAGTTTCGGATAGTTTCACATAGTTTCGGATAGTTTCACATAGTTTCGGATAGTTTCACATAGTTTCGGATAGTTTCGGATAGTTTCACATAGTTTCACACAGTTTCGGATAGTTTCACATAGTTTCGGATAGTTTCAGATAATTTTCACACAGTTTCGGATAGTTTCACATAGTCTCACATAGTTTCGGATAGTTTCACATAGTCTCACATAGTTTCGCATAGTTTCACATAGTTTCGGATAGTTTCACATAGTTTCGGATAGTTTCACATAGTTTCGCATAGTTTCGGATAGTTTCGGATAGTTTCACATAGTTTCACACAGTTTCGGATAGTTTCACATAGTTTCCCATAGTTTCGGATAGTTTCACATAGTCTCACATAGTTTCGGATAGTTTCACATAGTCTCACATAGTTTCGGATAGTTCCACATAGTTTCGGATAGTTTCACATAGTTTCGGATAGATTCACATAGTTTCACATAGCTTCACATAGTTTCGGATAGTTTCACATAGTTTCGGATAGTTTCACATAGCTTCACATAGTTTCGGATAGTTTCACATAGTTTCACATAGTTTCGGATAGTTTCACATAGTTTCACACAGTTTCGGATAGTTTCACATAGTTTCGGATAGTTTCACATAGTTTCGGATAGTTTCACATAGTTTCGGATAGTTTCACATAGTTTCACATAGTTTCGGATAGTTTCACATAGTTTCGGATAGTTTCACATAGTTTCACATAGTTTCGGCTTGTTTCGGCTAGTTTCACATAGTTTCACATAGTTTCGGATAGTTTCACATAGTTTCACATAGTTTCGGATAGTTTCACATAGTTTCCCATAGTTTCGGATAGTTTCACATAGTCTCACATAGATTCGGATAGTTTCACATAGTCTCACATAGTTTCGGATAGTTTCACATAGTTTCGGCTAGTTTCACATAGTTTCGGATAGTTTCACATAGTTTCGGCTAGTTTCACATAGTTTCGGCTAGTTTCACATAGTTTCGGATAGTTTCACATAGTTTCGCATAGTTTCACATAGTTTCACATAGTTTCGGATAGTTTCACATAGCTTCACAGAGTTTCGGATAGTTTCACATAGTTTCGGAGAGTTTCACATAGTTTCGGATAGTTTCACATAGTGTCGGATAGTTTCACATAGTTTCACATAGTTTCGGATAGTTTCACATAGTTTCACATATTTTCGGATAGTTTCACATAGTTTCGGATAGTTTCGCATAGTTTCAGATAGTTTCGGATAGTTTCACATAGTTTCGGATAGTTTCACATAGTTTAGGATAGTTTCACATAGTTTCACATAGTTTCGGATAGTTTCACATAGTTTCGGATAGTTTCACATAGTTTCACATAGTTTCGGATAGTTTCACATAGTTTCGGATAGTTTCACATATTTTCGGATAGTTTCACATAGTTTCACATAGTTTCGGATAGTTTCACATAGTTTCACATATTTTCGGATAGTTTCACATAGTTTCGGATAGTTTCACATAGTTTCACATAGTTTCGGATAGTTTCTCATAGTTTCACATAGTTTCACATAGTTTCGGATAATTTCACATAGTTTCGGATAGTTTCTCATAGTTACACATAGTTTCGGATAATTTCACATAGTTTCACATATTTTCGGATAGTTTCACATAGTTTCGGATAGTTTCACATAGTTTTATATAGTTTCTCATAGTTTCACATAGTTTCGGATAATTTCACATAGTTTCACATAGTTTCGGATAGTTTCACATAGTTTCGGATAGTTTCACATAGTTTCACATAGTTTCGGATAGTTTCACATAGTTTCGGATAGTTTCACATAGTTTCGGATAGTTTCGCATAGTTTCGGATAGTTTCACATAGCTTCACATAGTTTCGGATAGTTTCACATAGTTTCACATAGTTTCGGATAGTTTAAGATAATTTTCACATAGTTTCGGATAGTTTCACATAGTCTCACATAGTTTCGGATAGTTTCACATAGTCTCACATAGTTTCGCATAGTTTCACATAGTTTCGGATAGTTTCACATAGTTTCGGATAGTTTCATATAGTTTCGGATAGTTTCACATAGTTTCACATAGTTTCGGATAGTTTCACATAATTTCATATAGTTTCGGATAGTTTCACATAGTTTCACATAGTTTCAGATAGTTTCACATAGTTTCGCATAGTTTCACATAGTTTCACATAGTTTCGGATAGTTTCACATAGCTTCACAGAGTTTCGGATAGTTTCACATAGTTTCGGAGAGTTTCACATAGTTTCGGATAGTTTCACATAGTGTCGGATAGTTTCACATAGTTTCACATAGTTTCGGATAGTTTCACATAGTTTCACATATTTTCGGATAGTTTCACATAGTTTCGGATAGTTTCGCATAGTTTCAGATAGTTTCTCATAGTTTCACATAGTTTTACATAGTTTCGGATAATTTCACATAGTTTCACATAGTTTCGGATAGTTTCACATAGTTTCGGATAGTTTCACATAGTTTCGGATAGTTTCACATAGTTTCGGATAGTTTCACATAGTTTCGGATAGTTTCACATAGTTTCTCATAGTTTCGGATAGTTTCACATAGTTTCGGATAGTTTCACATAGTTTCACATAGTTTCGGATAGTTTCACATAGTTTCACATAGTTTCGGATAGTTTCACATAGTTTCGGATAGTTTCACATATTTTCGGATAGTTTCACATAGTTTCACATAGTTTCGGATAGTTTCACATAGTTTCACATATTTTCGGATAGTTTCACATAGTTTCGGATAGTTTCACATAGTTTCGGATAGTTTCTCATAGTTTCACATAGTTTCACATAGTTTCGGATAATTTCACATAGTTTCGGATAGTTTCTCATAGTTTCACATAGTTTCGGATAATTTCACATAGTTTCACATATTTTCGGATAGTTTCACATAGTTTCGGATAGTTTCACATAGTTTCACATAGTTTTGTATAGTTTCTCATAGTTTCACATAGTTTCGGATAATTTCACATAGTTTCACATAGTTTCGGATAGTTTCACATAGTTTCGGATATTTTCACATAGTTTCACATAGTTTCGGATAGTTTCACATAGTTTCGGATAGTTTCACATAGTTTCGGATAGTTTCGCATAGTTTCGGATAGTTTCACATAGTTTCGGATAGTTTCACATAGTTTCACATAGTTTCGGATAGTATCACAAAGTTTCACATAGTTTCGGATAGTTTCACATAGTTTCACATAGTTTCGGATAGTTTCACATAGTTTCGGATAGTTTCACACAGTTTCGGATAGTTTCGGATAGTTTCACATTGTTTCGGATAGTTTCACATAGTTTCGCATAGTTTCACACAGTTTCGGATAGTTTCACATAGTTTCCCATAGTTTCGGATAGTTTCACATAGTCTCACATAGTTTCGGATAGTTTCATATAGTCTCACATAGTTTCGGATAGTTCCACATAGTTTTGGATAGTTTCACATAGTTTCACATAGTTTCACATAGTTTCGGATAGTTTCACATAGTTTCGGATAGTTTCACATAGCTTCACATAGTTTCGGATAGTTTCACATAGTTTCACATAGTTTCGGATAGTTTCACATAGTTTCACATAGTTTCGGATAGTTTAAGATAATTTTCACATAGTTTCGGATAGTTTCACATAGTCTCACATAGTTTAGGAAAGTTTCACATAGTCTCACATAGTTTCGCATAGTTTCACATAGTTTCGGATAGTTTCACATAGTTTCGGATAGTTTCACATAGTTTCGGATAGTTTCACATAGTTTCGGCTAGTTTCACATAGTTTCACAAAGTTTCGGATAGTTTCACATAGTTTCCCATAGTTTCGGATAGTTTCACATAGTTTCAGATAGTTTCACATAGTTTCCCATAGTTTCGGATAGTTTCACATAGTCTCACATAGTTTCGGATAATTTCACATAGTCTCACATAGTTTCGGATAGTTTCACATAGTTTCGGATAGTTTCACATAGTTTCGGATAGTTTCACATAGTTTCGGATAGTTTCACATAGTTTCGGATAGTTTCGGATAGTTTCACATAGTTTCACACAGTTTCGGATAGTTTCACATAGTTTCGGATAGTTTCAGATAATTTTCACACAGTTTCGGATAGTTTCACATAGTCTCACATAGTTTCGGATAGTTTCACATAGTCTCACATAGTTTCGCATAGTTTCACATAGTTTCGGATAGTTTCACATAGTTTCGGATAGTTTCACATAGTTTCGCATAGTTTCGGATAGTTTCGGATAGTTTCACATAGTTTCACACAGTTTCGGATAGTTTCACATAGTTTCCCATAGTTTCGGATAGTTTCACATAGTCTCACATAGTTTCGGATAGTTTCACATAGTCTCACATAGTTTCGGATAGTTCCACATAGTTTCGGATAGTTTCACATAGTTTCGGATAGATTCACATAGTTTCACATAGCTTCACATAGTTTCGGATAGTTTCACATAGTTTCGGATAGTTTCACATAGCTTCACATAGTTTCGGATAGTTTCACATAGTTTCACATAGTTTCGGATAGTTTCACATAGTTTCACACAGTTTCGGATAGTTTCACATAGTTTCGGATAGTTTCACATAGTTTCGGATAGTTTCACATAGTTTCGGATAGTTTCACATAGTTTCACATAGTTTCGGATAGTTTCACATAGTTTCGGATAGTTTCACATAGTTTCACATAGTTTCGGCTTGTTTCGGCTAGTTTCACATAGTTTCACATAGTTTCGGCTAGTTTCACATAGTTTCACATAGTTTCGGATAGTTTCACATAGTTTCCCATAGTTTCGGATAGTTTCACATAGTCTCACATAGATTCGGATAGTTTCACATAGTCTCACATAGTTTCGGATAGTTTCACATAGTTTCGGCTAGTTTCACATAGTTTCGGATAGTTTCACATAGTTTCGGCTAGTTTCACATAGTTTCGGCTAGTTTCACATAGTTTCGGATAGTTTCACATAGTTTCGGCTTGTTTCGGCTAGTTTCACATAGTTTCACATAGTTTCGGATAGTTTCACATAGTTTCACATAGTTTCGGATAGTTTCACATAGTTTCCCATAGTTTCGGATAGTTTCACATAGTCTCACATAGATTCGGATAGTTTCACATAGTTTCGGCTAGTTTCACATAGTTTCGGATAGTTTCACATAGTTTCGGCTAGTTTCACATAGTTTCGGCTAGTTTCACATAGTTTCGGATAGTTTCACATAGTTTCACATAGTTTCGGATAGTTTCACATAGTTTCCCATAGTTTCGGATAGTTTCACATAGTCTCACATAGTTTCGGATAGTTTCACATAGTCTCACATAGTTTCGGATAGTTTCACATAGTTTCACATAGTTTCGGATAGTTTCACATAGTTTCGGATAGTTTCACATAGTTTCGGATAGTTTCACATAGTTTCACATAGTTTCGGATAGTTTCACATAGTTTCACATAGTTTCACTTAGTTTCAAATAGTTTCACATAGTTTCGGATAGTTTCACATAGTTTCACATGGTTTCGGATAGTTTCACATAGTTTCGGATAGTTTCACATAGTTTCGGATATTTTCACATAGTTTCGGATAGTTTCACATAGTTTCGGATAGTTTCACATAGTTTCGGATAATTTCACATAGTTTCGGAGAGTTTCACATAGTTTCGGCTAGTTTCACATAGTTTCGTCTAGTTTCACATAGTTTCGGATAGTTTCACATAGTTTCACATAGTTTCCCAAAGTTTCGGATAGTTTCACATAGTCTCACATAGTTTCGGATAGTTTCACATAGTCTCACATAGTTTCGGATAGTTTCACATAGTTTCGGATAGTTTCACATAGTTTCGGATAGTTTCAAATAGTTTCACATAGTTTCGGATAGTTTCACATAGTTTCACATAGTTTCGGCTTGTTTCGGCTAGTTTCACATAGTTTCACATAGTTTCGGATAGTTTCACATAGTTTCACATAGTTTCGGATAGTTTCACATAGTTTCCCATAGTTTCGGATAGTTTCACATAGTCTCACATAGATTCGGATAGTTTCACATAGTCTCACATAGTTTCGGATAGTTTCACATAGTTTCGGCTAGTTTCACATAGTTTCGGATAGTTTCACATAGTTTCGGCTAGTTTCACATAGTTTCGGCTAGTTTCACATAGTTTCGGATAGTTTCACATAGTTTCACATAGTTTCGGCTTGTTTCGGCTAGTTTCACATAGTTTCACATAGTTTCGGATAGTTTCACATAGTTTCACATAGTTTCGGATAGTTTCACATAGTTTCCCATAGTTTCGGATAGTTTCACATAGTCTCACATAGATTCGGATAGTTTCACATAGTCTCACATAGTTTCGGATAGTTTCACATAGTTTCGGCTAGTTTCACATAGTTTCGGATAGTTTCACATAGTTTCGGCTAGTTTCACATAGTTTCGGCTAGTTTCACATAGTTTCGGATAGTTTCACATAGTTTCACATAGTTTCGGATAGTTTCACATAGTTTCCCATAGTTTCGGATAGTTTCACATAGTTTCACATAGTCTCACATAGTTTCGGATAGTTTCACATAGTCTCACATAGTTTCGGATAGTTTCACATAGTTTCACATAGTTTCGGATAGTTTCACATAGTTTCGGATAGTTTCACATAGTTTCGGATAGTTTCACATAGTTTCGGATAGTTTCACATAGTTTCACATAGTTTCGGATAGTTTCACATAGTTTCACATAGTTTCACTTAGTTTCAAATAGTTTCACATAGTTTCGGATAGTTTCACATAGTTTCACATGGTTTCGGATAGTTTCACATAGTTTCGGATAGTTTCACATAGTTTCGGATATTTTCACATAGTTTCGGATAGTTTCACATAGTTTCGGATAGTTTCACATAGTTTCGGATAATTTCACATAGTTTCGGAGAGTTTCACATAGTTTCGGCTAGTTTCACATAGTTTCACATAGTTTCGTCTAGTTTCACATAGTTTCGGATAGTTTCACATAGTTTCACATAGTTTCCCAAAGTTTCGGATAGTTTCACATAGTCTCACATAGTTTCGGATAGTTTCACATAGTCTCACATAGTTTCGGATAGTTTCACATAGTTTCGGATAGTTTCACATAGTTTCGGATAGTTTCAAATAGTTTCACATAGTTTCGGATAGTTTCACATAGTTTCGGATAGTTTCACATAGTTTCGGATAGTTTCACATAGCTTCACATAGTTTCGGATAGTTTCACATAGTTTCACATAGTTTCGGATAGTTTCACATAGTTTCACATAGTTTCGGATAGTTTCACATAGTTTCGGATAGTTTCAAATAGTTTCGGAGAGTTTCGCATAGTTTCGGCTAGTTTCACATAGTTTCGGCTAGTTTCACATAGTTTCGGATAGTTTCACATAGTTTCACGGAGTTTCCCAAAGTTTCGGATAGTTTCACATAGTCTCACATAGTTTCGGATAGTTTCACATAGTCTCACATAGTTTCGGATATTTTCACATAGTTTCGGATAGTTTCACATAGTTTCGGATAGTTTCAAATAGTTTCACATAGTTTCGGATAGTTTCACATAGTTTCGGATAGTTTCACATAGTTTCGGATAGTTTCACATAGCTTCACATAGTTTCGGATAGTTTCACATAGTTTCGGATAGTTTCACATAGTTTCACATAGTTTCGGATAGTTTCAGATAATTTTCACATAGTTTCGGATAGTTTCGGATAGTTTCACATAGTTTCACATAGTTTCGGATAGTTTCACATAGTTTCACATAGTTTCGGATAGTTTCACATAGTTTCGGATAGTTTCACATAGTTTCTGATAGTTTCACATAGTTTCACATATTTTCGGATAGTTTCACATAGTTGCGGATAGTTTCACGTAGTTTCGGATAGTTTCTCATAGTTTCAAATAGTTTCACATAGTTTCGGATAATTTCACATAGTTTCACATAGTTTCGGATAGTTTCACATAGTTTCACATAGTTTCGGATAGTTTCACATAATTTCATATAGTTTCGGATAGTTTCACATAGTTTCACATAGTTTCGGATAGTTTCACATAGTTTCAGATAGTTTCAGATAGTTTCGCATAGTTTCACATAGTTTCGGATAGTTTCACATAGCTTCACAGAGTTTCGGATAGTTTCACATAGTTTCGGAGAGTTTCACATAGTTTCGGATAGTTTCACATAGTGTCGGATAGTTTCACATAGTTTCACATAGTTTCGGATAGTTTCACATAGTTTCGGATAGTTTCGCATAGTTTCAGATAGTTTCGGATAGTTTCTCATAGTTTCACATAGTTTTACATAGTTTCGGATAATTTCACATAGTTTCACATAGTTTCGGATAGTTTCACATAGTTTCGGATAGTTTCACATAGTTTCGGATAGTTTCACATAGTTTCGGATAGTTTCACATAGTTTCGGACAGTTTCACATAGTTTCGGATAGTTTCACATAGTTTCTCATAGTTTCGGATAGTTTCACATAGTTTCGGATAGTTTCACATAGTTTCACATAGTTTCGGATAGTTTCACATAGTTTCACATAGTTTCGGATAGTTTCACATAGTTTCGGATAGTTTCACATATTTTCGGATAGTTTCACATAGTTTCACATAGTTTCGGATAGTTTCACATAGTTTCACATATTTTCGGATAGTTTCACATAGTTTCGGATAGTTTCACATAGTTTCGGATAGTTTCTCATAGTTTCACATAGTTTCGGATAATTTCACATAGTTTCGGATAGTTTCTCATAGTTTCACATAGTTTCGGATAATTTCACATAGTTTCACATATTTTCGGATAGTTTCACATAGTTTCGGATAGTTTCACATAGTTTCACGTAGTTTTGTATAGTTTCTCATAGTTTCACATAGTTTCGGATAATTTCACATAGTTTCACATAGTTTCGGATAGTTTCACATAGTTTCGGATAGTTTCACATAGTTTCACATAGTTTCGGATAGTTTCACATAGTTTCGGATAGTTTCACATAGTTTCGGATAGTTTCGCATAGTTTCGGATAGTTTCACATAGCTTCACATAGTTTCGGATAGTTTCACATAGTTTCACATAGTTTCGGATAGTTTCAGATAATTTTCACATAGTTTCGGATAGTTTCGGATAGTTTCACATAGTTTCACATAGTTTCGGATAGTTTCACATAGTTTCGGATAGTTTCGGATAGTTTCACATAGTTTCGGATAGTTTCACATAGTTTCTGATAGTTTCACATAGTTTCACATATTTTCGGATAGTTTCACATAGTTGCGGATAGTTTCACGTAGTTTCGGATAGTTTCTCATAGTTTCAAATAGTTTCACATAGTTTCGGATAATTTCACATAGTTTCACATAGTTTCGGATAGTTTCACATAGTTTCACATAGTTTCGGATAGTTTCACATAATTTCATATAGTTTCGGATAGTTTCACATAGTTTCACATAGTTTCGGATAGTTTCACATAGTTTCAGATAGTTTCACATAGTTTCGCATAGTTTCACATAGTTTCACATAGTTTCGGATAGTTTCACATAGCTTCACAGAGTTTCGGATAGTTTCACATAGTTTCGGAGAGTTTCACATAGTTTCGGATAGTTTCACATAGTGTCGGATAGTTTCACATAGTTTCACATAGTTTCGGATAGTTTCACATAGTTTCACATATTTTCGGATAGTTTCACATAGTTTCGGATAGTTTCGCATAGTTTCAGATAGTTTCGGATAGTTTCTCATAGTTTCACATAGTTTTACATAGTTTCGGATAATTTCACATAGTTTCACATAGTTTCGGATAGTTTCACATAGTTTCGGATAGTTTCACATAGTTTCGGATAGTTTCACATAGTTTCGGATAGTTTCACATAGTTTCGGATAGTTTCACATAGTTTCGGATAGTTTCACATAGTTTCTCATAGTTTCGGATAGTTTCACATAGTTTCGGATAGTTTCACATAGTTTCGGATAGTTTCACAAATTTTCGGATAGTTTCACATATTTTCGGATAGTTTCACATAGTTTCACATAGTTTCGGATAGTTTCACATAGTTTCACATATTTTCGGATAGTTTCACATAGTTTCGGATAGTTTCACATAGTTTCACATAGTTTCGGATAGTTTCTCATAGTTTCACATAGTTTCTGATAATTTCACATAGTTTCGGATAGTTTCTCATAGTTTCACATAGTTTCGGATAATTTCGCATAGTTTCACATATTTTCGGATAGTTTCACATAGTTTCGGATAGTTTCACATAGTTTCACATAGTTTTGTATAGTTTCTCATAGTTTCGGATAGTTTCACATAGCTTCACATAGTTTCGGATAGTTTCACATAGTTTCACATAGTTTCACATAGTTTCGGATAGTTTCACATAGTTTCGGATAGTTTCACATAGTTTCGGATAGTTTCGCATAGTTTCGGATAGTTTCACATTGCTTCACATAGTTTCGGATAGTTTCACATAGTTTCACATAGTTTCGGATAGTATCACAAAGTTTCACATAGTTTCGGATAGTTTCACATAGTTTCACATAGTTTCGGATAGTTTCACATAGTTTCGGATAGTTTCACACAGTTTCGGATAGTTTCGGATAGTTTCACATAGTTTCGGATAGTTTCACATAGCTTCAAATAGTTTCGGATAGTTTCACATAGTTTCACATAGTTCCGGATAGTTTCGGATAGTTTCACATAATTTCATATAGTTTCGGATAGTTTCACATAGTTTCACATAGCTTCGGATAGTTTCACATAGTTTCAGATAGTTTCACATAGTTTCGCATAGTTTCACATAGGTTCACATAGTTTCACATAGTTTCACATAGTTTCGGATAGTTTCACATAGTTTCGGATAGTTTCACATAGTTTCACATAGTTTCGGATAGTTTCACATTGTTTCGGATAGTTTCACATAGTTTCACATAGTTTCACATAGTTTCACAAAGTTTCGCATAGTTTCGGATAGTTTCACATAGTTTCACATAGTTTCGGATAGTTTCACATAGTTTCGGATAGTTTCACACAGTTTCGGATAGTTTCGGCAAGTTTCACATAGTTTCGGATAGTTTCACATAGCTTCACATAGTTTCGGATAGTTTCACATAGTTTCGGATAGTTTCACATAGTTTCACATAGTTTCGGATAGTTTCACATAGTTTCGGATAGTTTCACATAGTTTCGGATAGTTTCACATAGTTTCTGATAGTTTCACATAGTTTCTGATAGTTTCACATAGTTTCACATATTTTCGGATAGTTTCACATAGTTGCGGATAGTTTCACGTAGTTTCGGATAGTTTCTCATAGTTTCAAATAGTTTCACATAGTTTCGGATAATTTCACTTAGTTTCACATAGTTTCGGATAGTTTCACATAGTTTCGGATAGTTTCACATAATTTCATACAGTTTCGGATAGTTTCACATAGTTTCACATAGTTTCGGATAGTTTCACATAGCTTCACAGAGTTTCGGATAGTTTCACATAGTTTCGGAGAGTTTCACATAGTTTCGGATAGTTTCACATAGTGTCGGATAGTTTCACATAGTTTCACATAGTTTCACATAGTTTCGGATAGTTTCACATAGTTTCACATATTTTCGGATAGTTTCACATAGTTTCGGATAGTTTCGCATAGTTTCAGATAGTTTCGGATAGTTTCTCATAGTTTCACATAGTTTTACATAGTTTCGGATAATTTCACATAGTTTCACATAGTTTCGGATAGTTTCACATAGTTTCGGATAGTTTCACATAGTTTCGGATAGTTTTACATAGTTTCGGATAGTTTCACATAGTTTCGGATAGTTTCACATAGTTTCGGATAGTTTCACATAGTTTCTCATAGTTTCGGATAGTTTCACATAGTTTCGGATAGTTTCACATAGTTTCACATAGTTTCGGATAGTTTCACATAGTTTCACATAGTTTCGGATAGTTTCACATAGTTTCGGATAGTTTCACATATTTTCGGATAGTTTCACATAGTTTCACATAGTTTCGGATAGTTTCACATAGTTTCACATATCTTCGGATAGTTTCACATAGTTTCGGATAGTTTCACATAGTTTCGGATAGTTTCTCATAGTTTCACATAGTTTCGGATAATTTCACATAGTTTCGGATAGTTTCTCATAGTTTCACATAGTTTCGGATAATTTCACATAGTTTCACATATTTTCGGATAGTTTCACATAGTTTCGGATAGTTTCACATAGTTTCACATAGTTTTGTATAGTTTCTCATAGTTTCACATAGTTTCGGATAATTTCACATAGTTTCACATAGTTTCGGATAGTTTCACATAGTTTCGGATAGTTTCACATAGTTTCACATAGTTTCGGATAGTTTCACATAGTTTCGGATAGTTTCACATAGTTTCGGATAGTTTCGCATAGTTTCGGATAGTTTCACATAGCTTCACATAGTTTCGGATAGTTTCACATAGTTTCACATAGTTTCGGATAGTATCACAAAGTTTCACATAGTTTCGGATAGTTTCACATAGTTTCACATAGTTTCGGATAGTTTCACATAGTTTCGGATAGTTTCACACAGTTTCGGATAGTTTCGGATAGTTTCACATAGTTTCGGATAGTTTCACATAGCTTCAAATAGTTTCGGATAGTTTCGCATAGTTTAACATAGTTTCGGATAGTTTCGGATAGTTTCACATAATTTCATATAGTTTCGGATAGTTTCACATAGTTTCACATAGCCTCGGATAGTTTCACATAGTTTCAGATAGTTTCACATAGTTTCGCATAGTTTCACATAGGTTCACATAGTTTCACATAGTTTCACATAGTTTCGGATAGTTTCACATAGTTTCGGATAGTTTCACATAGTTTCGGATAGTTTCACATAGTTTCGGATAGTTTCACATAGTTTCGGATAGTTTCACATAGTTTCACATAGTTTCACATATTTTCGGATAGTTTCACATAGTTTCGGATAGTTTCGCATAGTTTCAGATAGTTTCGGATAGTTTCTCATAGTTTCACATAGTTTTACATAGTTTCGGATAATTTCACATAGTTTCACATAGTTTCGGATAGTTTCACATAGTTTCGGATAGTTTCACATAGTTTCGGATAGTTTCACATAGTTTCGGATAGTTTCACATAGTTTCGGATAGTTTCACATAGTTTCTCATAGTTTCGGATAGTTTCACATAGTTTTGGATAGTTTCACATAGTTTCACATAGTTTCGGATAGTTTCACATAGTTTCGGATAGTTTCACATAGTTTCGGATAGTTTCACATATTTTCGGATAGTTTCACATAGTTTCACATAGTTTCGGATAGTTTCACATATTTTCGGATAGTTTCACATAGTTTCGGATAGTTTCACATAGTTTCGGATAGTTTCTCATAGTTTCACATAGTTTCACATAGTTTCGGATAATTTCACATAGTTTCGGATAGTTTCTCATAGTTTCACATAGTTTCGGATAATTTCACATAGTTTCACATATTTTCGGATAGTTTCACATAGTTTCGGATAGTTTCACATAGTTTCACATAGTTTTGTATAGTTTCTCATAGTTTCACATAGTTTCGGATAATTTCACATAGTTTCACATAGTTTCGGATAGTTTCACATAGTTTCGGATAGTTTCACATAGTTTCACATAGTTTCGGATAGTTTCACATAGTTTCGGATAGTTTCACATAGTTTCACATAGTTCCGGATAGTTTCACATAATTTCATATAGTTTCGGATAGTTTCACATAGTTTCACATAGCTTCGGATAGTTTCACATAGTTTCACATAGTTTTGCATAGTTTCACATAGGTTCACATAGTTTCACATAGTTTCGGATAGTTTCACATAGTTTCACATAGTTTCGGATAGTTTCACATTGTTTCGGATAGTTTCACATAGTTTCACATAGTTTCACAAAGTTTCGCATAGTTTCGGATAGTTTCACATAGTTTCACATAGTTTCGGATAGTTTCACATAGTTACGGATAGTTTCACACAGTTTCGGATAGTTTCGGCAAGTTTCACATAGTTTCGGATAGTTTCACATAGCTTCACATAGTTTCGGATAGTTTCACATAGTTTCGGATAGTTTCACATAGTTTCACATAGTTTCGGATAGTTTCACATAGTTTCGGATAGTTTCACATAGTTTCACATAGTTTCGGATAGTTTCACATAGTTTCTGATAGTTTCACATAGTTTCTGATAGTTTCACATAGTTTCACATATTTTCGGATAGTTTCACATAGTTGCGGATAGTTTCACGTAGTTTCGGATAGTTTCTCATAGTTTCAAATAGTTTCACATAGTTTCGGATAATTTCACATAGTTTCACATAGTTTCGGATAGTTTCACATAGTTTCGGATAGTTTCACATAATTTCATATAGTTTCGGATAGTTTCACATAGTTTCGGATAGTTTCACATAGCTTCACAGAGTTTCGGATAGTTTCACATAGTTTCGGAGAGTTTCACATAGTTTCGGATAGTTTCACATAGTGTCGGATAGTTTCACATAGTTTCACATAGTTTCACATAGTTTCGGATAGTTTCACATAGTTTCACATATTTTCGGATAGTTTCGGATAGTTTCGCATAGTTTCAGATAGTTTCGGATAGTTTCTCATAGTTTCACATAGTTTTACATAGTTTCGGATAATTTCACATAGTTTCACATAGTTTCGGATAGTTTCACATAGTTTCGGATAGTTTCACATAGTTTCGGATAGTTTCACATAGTTTCGGATAGTTTCACATAGTTTCGGATAGTTTCACATAGTTTCTCATAGTTTCGGATAGTTTCACATAGTTTCGGATAGTTTCACATAGTTTCACATAGTTTCGGATAGTTTCACATAGTTTCACATAGTTTCGGATAGTTTCACATAGTTTCGGATAGTTTCACATATTTTCGGATAGTTTCACATAGTTTCACATAGTTTCGGATAGTTTCACATAGTTTCACATATTTTCGGATAGTTTCACATAGTTTCGGATAGTTTCACATAGTTTCGGATAGTTTCTCATAGTTTCACATAGTTTCGGATAATTTCACATAGTTTCGGATAGTTTCACATAGTTTCGGATAATTTCACATAGTTTCACATATTTTTGGATAGTTTCACATAGTTTCGGATAGTTTCACATAGTTTCACATAGTTTCACATAGTTTTGTATAGTTTCTCATAGTTTCACATAGTTTCGGATAATTTCACATAGTTTCACATAGTTTCGGATAGTTTCACATAGTTTCACATAGTTTCGGATAGTTTCACATAGTTTCGGATAGTTTCACATAGTTTCGGATAGTTTCGCATAGTTTCGGATAGTTTCACATAGCTTCACATAGTTTCGGATAGTTTCACATAGTTTCACATAGTTTCGGATAGTATCACAAAGTTTCACATAGTTTCGGATAGTTTCACATAGTTTCACATAGTTTCGGATAGTTTCACATAGTTTCGGATAGTTTCACACAGTTTCGGATAGTTTCGGATAGTTTCACATAGTTTCGGATAGTTTCACATAGCTTCAAATAGTTTCGGATAGTTTCACATAGTTTCACATAGTTTCGGATAGTTTCGGATAGTTTCACATAGTTTCACATAGTTTCGGATAGTTTCGGATAGTTTCACATAATTTCATATAGTTTCGGATAGTTTCACATAGTTTCACATAGCTTCGGATAGTTTCACATAGTTTCAGATAGTTTCACATAGTTTCGCATAGTTTCACATAGGTTCACATAGTTTCACATAGTTTCACATAGTTTCGGATAGTTTCACATAGTTTCGGATAGTTTCACATAGTTTCACATAGTTTCACATAGTTTCGGATAGTTTCACATAGTTTCGGATAGTTTCACATAGTTTCACATATTTTCGGATAGTTTCACATATTTTCGGATAGTTTCACATAGTTTCGGATAGTTTCGCATAGTTTCAGATAGTTTCGGATAGTTTCTCATAGTTTCACATAGTTTTACATAGTTTCGGATAATTTCACATAGTTTCACATAGTTTCGGATAGTTTCACATAGTTTCGGATAGTTTCACATAGTTTCGGATAGTTTCACATAGTTTCGGATAGTTTCACATAGTTTCGGATAGTTTCACATAGTTTCGGATAGTTTCACATAGTTTCTCATAGTTTCGGATAGTTTCACATAGTTTCGGATAGTTTCACATAGTTTCACATAGTTTCGGATAGTTTCACATAGTTTCACATAGTTTCGGATAGTTTCACATAGTTTCGGATAGTTTCACATATTTTCGGATAGTTTCACATAGTTTCACATAGTTTCGGATAGTTTCACATAGTTTCACATATTTTCGGATAGTTTCACATAGTTTCGGATAGTTTCACATAGTTTCGGATAGTTTCTCATAGTTTCACATAGTTTCACATAGTTTCGGATAATTTCACATAGTTTCGGATAGTTTCTCATAGTTTCACATAGTTTCGGATAATTTCACATAGTTTCACATATTTTCGGATAGTTTCACATAGTTTCGGATAGTTTCACATAGTTTCACATAGTTTTGTATAGTTTCTCATAGTTTCACATAGTTTCGGATAATTTCACATAGTTTCACATAGTTTCGGATAGTTTCACATAGTTTCGGATAGTTTCACATAGTTTCACATAGTTTCGGATAGTTTCACATAGTTTCGGATAGTTTCACATAGTTTCGGATAGTTTCGCATAGTTTCGGATAGTTTCACATAGCTTCACATAGTTTCGGATAGTTTCACATAGTTTCACATAGTTTCGGATAGTATCACAAAGTTTCACATAGTTTCGGATAGTTTCACATAGTTTCACATAGTTTCGGATAGTTTCACATAGTTTCGGATAGTTTCACACAGTTTCGGATAGTTTCACATAGTTTCGGATAGTTTCACATAGCTTCAAATAGTTTCGGATAGTTTCACATAGTTTCACATAGTTTCGGATAGTTTCGGATAGTTTCACATAATTTCATATAGTTTCGGATAGTTTCACATAGTTTCACATAGCTTCGGATAGTTTCACATAGTTTCAGATAGTTTCACATAGTTTCGCATAGTTTCACATAGGTTCACATAGTTTCACATAGTTTCACATAGTTTCGGATAGTTTCACATAGTTTCGGATAGTTTCACATAGTTTCACATAGTTTCGGATAGTTTCACATAGTTTCGGATAGTTTCACATAGTTTCACATAGTTTCACAAAGTTTCGCATAGTTTCGGATAGTTTCACATAGTTTCACATAGTTTCGGATAGTTTCACATAGTTTCGGATAGTTTCACACAGTTTCGGATAGTTTCGGCAAGTTTCACATAGTTTCGGATAGTTTCATATAGCTTCACATAGTTTCGGATAGTTTCACATAGTTTCACATAGTTTCGGATAGTTTCACATAGTTTCACATAGTTTCGGATAGTTTCACATAATTTCATATAGTTTCGGATAGTTTCACATAGTTTCACATAGTTTCGGATAGTTTCAGATAGTTTCACATAGTTTCGCATAGTTTCACATAGTTTAACATAGTTTCGGATAGTTTCACATAGTTTCACATAGTTTCGGATAGTTTCACATAGTTTCGGATAGTTTCACATAGTTTCACATAGTTTCGGATAGTTTCACATAGTTTCGGATAGTTTCACATAGTTTCTGATAGTTTCACATAGTTTCACATATTTTCGGATAGTTTCACATAGTTTCGGATAGTTTCACGTAGTTTCGGATAGTTTCTCATAGTTCCAAATAATTTCACATAGTTTCGGATAATTTCACATAGTTTCACATAGTTTCGGATAGTTTCACATAGTTTCGGATAGTTTCACATAGTTTCGGATAGTTTCACATAGTTTAAAATAGTTTCACATATTTTCGGATAGTTTCACATTGTTTCGGATCAGGGCCGTCTTTAAACTATTTGAGGCCCTGGGCACATTAGGATCATGGGGCCCCTATGACCTTGAGAAAACACTATTTAGTTACAATAGATAAAGAAAGACAAACAAGGTTCTAAATTTATTTTTATTTAGTTACTAGCTATAAAAAAATAGGAAATATAAAAAATAATCTACAAAAGTAACTCGCTTAACTTAAAATCCTTAGATTAATTCTATGTTGATTGCAAAGGTACCCTTCTAGATTTAAGATGAGCAAAATCGTTAATCACTTCTTCAAAATCTATGGTATTGAGAATATCACATTCTATGGACATCAGCGACAAACTATTTAATCTCTCTTGAAGCATTGTACTTCTTAATTCATTTTTTATTCGTTTCAATTTGGAGAAGGAGCGTTCTCCGCTGCAGTTAGTTACCATCATGCTTAAAAATATTCTCAATGCAATTTCTACGTTAGGAAATGTGTCTTCAATTTTGTTTTGCTTTAATAGATTATATACTTCCTGTACACTGTTAGATGCTTCATTTTCACTCTGAACATTTATTAAGTATTCTTTTAAATGTTGACATTCTATTTCTAACTCTTTTTCATTTACATCTTCGTGATAGATTTGAGAAAATTCTTTGCATCCTTGTCGTATCTCTTCGGAATTCAGAGTTTTTAAGTGAAAAAATAAACTAAAACGTTGACTGACGATCTCATATGAACTTTGTCGCTGTTTTAGATGAACACTCAAGGTATCGATTATTGGGAGAAAGGTTTCTACGTTGAATCGCTCTTTTCCATTCAATTGGACTGATGGCGCAGAGCCATCAAAAAAACTCTGCCGTGAGCTTCTACGTCTTGTTCTTTGAGATAGATCCTTGTAGTCAGATTCTGGGTTATTTTCTTTGGCAGATGATTCGAAGTTATCAAATTTATCCCTGAGGTTAGTAATAAAATCATAAAGTGAAGTCAACAAATTGGTTGCAACGTCCAGTGTTATTGTCTCTTTCTGAAGATAATTACTTGTTTTGTCTATTCTTTCCAATATAGTGCTCCAGATTTCCGTCAGTATAATAAATTCTAGACTTCCCATTTTTCTAGACAGACTAAGGGCTTCGTGTCTTGTTTCTCGTGCCTGTTCAGTATCGTTTGCGATGGTGATTAAAGCTTCTAATATTCTTTTATAACCCCCATGCAAAGCACTTACTGCATCAGCTCGGGCTGACCATCTGGTTTGTGAAAGACTCTTAACAACTTTTTTTGAACCTAAATGTTCTGTTAACATATTCCATCTGTGGGTAGAGCCCGAAAAAAAGTTGTACACTTTCTGAACTATTTCAAAAAACTGTGATGCCTCCGGTACACACCCAGCAGCATGGACACCTACCAAGTTTAGTGAATGTCCTGCACATGGTATAAAGGTGGCAAATTCACATTTTTCCTTGATTCTTGTTTGTAGACCACTATACTTTCCCGACATATTTGAAGCATTGTCGTAGCTTTGTCCTCTGCAATCTTTTATGGGAATATCATGTATCTCTAAAAAATTTAAGATGGTCTCCGCTAAATACTTAGATTTATGTTCTTTAATAGGTATAAATTTCAAAAACCTTTCAACAGGAACACAGTCTTTTACGTATCGAATGATGAAAGTTAGCTGGTCAATATGAGACAGATCGGGGGTACTGTCAACGCTTATGGAAAAATATTTTGCTGATTTAACTTCATTTATAATTTTTTTAGAACCTGTTTTCCCATTACTTCAATAAACTCATTACAGATATTTGCTGATAAATAAGAAATGTTACCCTTTCCAGGATTCCCAATTTTTTTTAAGTGATCTGCAAGAAATGGATCAAATTCACTCAATAATTCCACACAACCCAAATAATTTCCATTGTTGAGATCCTAGGATTTCATTGTCGCCGCGAAATGGAAGCCCTCTCGATGCCAAACATTTTACAACAGCTACAATCCGTTTAAGTACGTTTCTCCAGTAATCCACTTCCTTTTGATGTTGAGATAATAAGTCTATATCTACTCTACCAACCGCTTTACTTCGTGCCAGATAAGTCATCATAGATTGCTTATGCGCTGGGCCATTTTCATGTGTTAAAATTATGTGATTAATATGCTTCCAATCATTACATCCATTCCGAGAGCAAAGATTAACATCAGTTGGGTTAAATAAGCAGCATGAAAAACAAAATACAGAGCATTTGGAAGGCGAATACAGCAACCATTTTCTTTCGACGCTTTCATTGTTCTTTAATTTGCGAATAAATAATGCTTTGTTGAAATATCTCGTTACTAATTTATTACCATCTTTGTATGTTCTGGATGCCTCGGAAAAGTCAGAATCTTTATTTTGAAAATATACTGGTCCCTTACGAATTAAAATTTCGCGATTTATTTCAACAAACTTTTCGTGAAAATAATCGGCGGGATCGTGCGATATTAATTCATCTGTGTTGGAAAACTGCTGTTCAATTGACACAGTTGGAGTTGTCGGTTTTAGTGAAGTCACTGAAGTCGTTGCACTTTCGTCGTAGGAATAGTCGCTTTCTGATTCAATCTCTTTTTCAAAATTGGAACATGAAGGTTTAGAAATTCCCGCAATTTGTAATTGAGCTGAGTCATCATGTGGAACATTTATGAGTTGATTGCTACTTACAGAAGTTTCTCCAGTAGTAGTAGTAAAATATGATGTTAATTTTGGTAACTTTTCAATTACTTCTTTCTGATGTAGAGCTTTTTTCCTTTTTTCAGATCCACTAGGATATGACCGTTTCGACATTTTATATTATAATTCACTATTTAATTAATTTTATAACGAAAATATTCGCTAACACAAAACAGACAAAACGACGATTTAATCAAACAATACTATTTTTTTTATCAGAGCTCGAGCACAGTCAGTAACAAACTAACAACTACAAACAAAACAAACGCCACAACATCGCAGACAAATACTTGAAGGGAATTCCCGTTCGTCAAGTCAAACGACGATCGGGAATCGGGAATTCCCCTTTTTTGTCTTTGGTATTACGAATGACGTTCGAATAGGTTTCTTTAAGACGTAAACCACACCGCATCAAATAATTCTTTTTTTAATTTAATAATTTTTTTTAAAATTGTATTCTTATACTTACATATAGGTATTTAAATTAACCTAAACATACTAATATCGGAAAAACTCATTTTTGAGAGAGAGTGGAGTATTATACCCTGTTTATTTATTAGTTTGATCTTTCTTTTTGACAGATGTCAAATCTGAAATCGATATAACTTTGCAACGACGAACAATAACTTCTTATTTTAATAATATTAAAAATTGATAATAATCATAAGAATAGACACACAACATAAAAGTACCTGTTAAGGACTGAAGCATTTTCCGAAAGTCTTAAGTGGTTTTTATTGCTTCGAGGTAAAATTTAAATAGAAAAACTGAAAACAATGGTTTCTTACCTACCCAATGTTTTTATGTCTAGTGCAATAAAATTGATTGACGAATGAATTTATTTATTTTGAATAGTTTAAAACATACATACAGCCACATATTTAGCCAACACATTTTTTACACCAATAGATATTTTCTGTTTCCCATCACTGACCCATCTGTCAAAAAGTTCAAGCTATGTTGTACAAGGTATAGCTATCCGCATGCGGCAAACTAAAGCTAATATAATAAGCGTAGGTATTGTAGTAAGTCATTATCATCAGATTTTTCAAAATTAATGTTTTTCGGTAATAATGTATCGGTTATCATTTGGTAATCTGGCAGGAACTAGGGGGCCCCATTCTATCGCGGGGCCCAGGGCACGTGCCCATAGTGCCCAGTGGGGAAGAGGGGCCTGAGCATGAAAAACAAAATACAGAGCATTTGGAAGGCGAATACAGCAACCATTTTCTTTCGACGCTTTCATTGTTCTTTAATTTGCGAATAAATAATGCTTTGTTGAAATATCTCGTTACTAATTTATTACCATCTTTGTATGTTCTGGATGCCTCGGAAAAGTCAGAATCTTTATTTTGAAAATATACTGGTCCCTTACGAATTAAAATTTCGCGATTTATTTCAACAAACTTTTCGTGAAAATAATCGGCGGGATCGTGCGATATTAATTCATCTGTGTTGGAAAACTGCTGTTCAATTGACACAGTTGGAGTTGTCGGTTTTAGTGAAGTCACTGAAGTCGTTGCACTTTCGTCGTAGGAATAGTCGCTTTCTGATTCAATCTCTTTTTCAAAATTGGAACATGAAGGTTTAGAAATTCCCGCAATTTGTAATTGAGCTGAGTCATCATGTGGAACATTTATGAGTTGATTGCTACTTACAGAAGTTTCTCCAGTAGTAGTAGTAAAATATGATGTTAATTTTGGTAACTTTTCAATTACTTCTTTCTGATGTAGAGCTTTTTTCCTTTTTTCAGATCCACTAGGATATGACCGTTTCGACATTTTATATTATAATTCACTATTTAATTAATTTTATAACGAAAATATTCGCTAACACAAAACAGACAAAACGACGATTTAATCAAACAATACTATTTTTTTTATCAGAGCTCGAGCACAGTCAGTAACAAACTAACAACTACAAACAAAACAAACGCCACAACATCGCAGACAAATACTTGAAGGGAATTCCCGTTCGTCAAGTCAAACGACGATCGGGAATCGGGAATTCCCCTTTTTTGTCTTTGGTATTACGAATGACGTTCGAATAGGTTTCTTTAAGACGTAAACCACACCGCATCAAATAATTCTTTTTTTAATTTAATAATTTTTTTTTAAATTGTATTCTTTATACTTACATATAGGTATTTAAATTAACCTAAACATACTAATATCGGAAAAACTCATTTTTGAGAGAGAGTGGAGTATTATACCCTGTTTATTTATTAGTTTGATCTTTCTTTTTGACAGATGTCAAATCTGAAATCGATATAAATTTGCAACGACGAACAATATCTTCTTATTTTAATAATATTAAAAATTGATAATAATCATAAGAATAGACACACAACATAAAAGTACCTGTTAAGGAC